>NC_071584.1:14883189-15194522 GCF_024509145.1 Vidua macroura | reverse complement strand
TGGGCAAATCCCTGTGAGGTTTGGCCTCTTTCCAGTCTCCCAGCAGATGAACACCCAGCAGGACATAGCCACACTCATTAACCAACCAAACCTTCACTGACATGAGCCTGTGTGAAGCACAAAGCTCTCCCAAACTGATGTTCCAACTGCTTGGAGCCATCCTGAGCTGATACCAGGGACTGGGTATCACCACTCATCTGCTCACTGAGCTCTGATGTGAAAAGCCAGGGAAATTTCCAGAAGACAGGGATGCACCAGCTGGAATTTTTTACTGGTTCATTTGCAAATATCTGTAGCTCACACCAGCACTGAAAATGCCAGCAGCCCCCTGGCATGAGGGAGCCTCTGAGAGCAGCAACCTGATGGCTGCCAACCAGAAGGGTCACCTATGGGTTCTGTTGCTGCCTGCATGAGAGGATTTCAGGAGGAGGAGCAGGATCAGAGCCATATCTAGCAGAGGAAGAAAAACCATTGCAAAGAAAGATCCTCCACTTCCACAGGGGCTTTTCCTCCACTCCTTCTTATAATGAAAATCCCATCAAAAGTTTGGAAAGTATCAGGGAAATTGTTTGTGTTACTCCAAGTATGTAAAGGAGCAGCTGCACCATGATGGCATTTCCTGGACAGCTGAGCTGGGCTCTGGGTGGGCACAGGGGTCTGTGTGGGCACAGCGCTCTGAGTGTGCTCACTGCCCTGGGAGGGTGCAGAGTTTGCTGTTTGTCTGTGCCAGCACAAGAATCCCTCACAGATGTCTGGGTTGGTGATGCCAGGCCATGTCACAGCCCACGATGGCATGTGTGACCCTGGCACCAGCCTGTGTGTGTGCGGTCACTGACAGCCTGTCCGGGTCCGGGCACGTGGTTTTGATGTACTCAGATGTGCAGGAAGAGGGGAACTAAAACACCACAGGGCACGTAGTCCTGACCTCTGTGTGTGTGCTGGGGACAGGCTGGGTGTGTGGGGTGATGCACATGGGATGGGGTATGGGGCAGTGTGTAAAAGATGGTGTGTGTGTGGTGTGTAAGGGATGGGGTGTGTGGTGTGTAAGGGATGGTGTGTGTGTGGTGTGTAAGGGATGGTGTGTGGTGTGTAAGGGATGGGGTGTGTGGTGTGTAAAGGATGGTGTGTGTGTGTGGTGTGTAAGGGATGGTGTGTGGTGTGCAAGGGATGGTGTGTGTGTGGTGTGTAAGGGAGGGTGTGTGTGGTGTGCAAGGGATGGGGTGTGTGTGGTGTGTAAGGGAGGGTGTGTGTGGTGTGTAAGGGATGGGGTGTGTGTGGTGTGTAAGGGATGGGGTGTGTGTGGTGTGTAAGGGATGGTGTGTGTATGGTGTGTAAGGGATGGTGTGTGGTGTGTAAGGGATGGGGGATGTGGTGTGTAAGGGATGGTGTGTGGTGTGTAAGGGATGGGGTGTGTGGTGTGTAAGGGATGGGGTGTGTAAGGGATGGGGTGTGTGTGGTGTGTAAGGGATGGTGTGTGTATGGTGTGTAAGGGATGGTGTGTGTATGGTGTGTAAGGGATGGTGTGTGTGTGGTGTGTAAGGGATGGTGTGTGGTGTGTAAGGGATGGGGTGTGTGTGGTGTGTAAGGGATGGTGTGTGGTGTGCAAGGGATGGTGTGTGTGTGGTGTGTAAGGGAGGGTGTGTGTGGTGTGCAAGGGATGGGGTGTGTGTGGTGTGTAAGGGAGGGTGTGTGTGGTGTGTAAGGGATGGGGTGTGTGTGGTGTGTAAGGGATGGGGTGTGTGTGGTGTGTAAGGGATGGTGTGTGTATGGTGTGTAAGGGATGGTGTGTGGTGTGTAAGGGATGGGGGATGTGGTGTGTAAGGGATGGTGTGTGGTGTGTAAGGGATGGGGTGTGTGGTGTGTAAGGGATGGGGTGTGTAAGGGATGGGGTGTGTGTGGTGTGTAAGGGATGGTGTGTGTATGGTGTGTAAGGGATGGTGTGTGTATGGTGTGTAAGGGATGGTGTGTGTGTGGTGTGTAAGGGATGGTGTGTGGTGTGTAAGGGATGGGGTGTGTGTGGTGTGTAAGGGATGGGGTGTGTGTGGTGTACAAGGGATGGGGTGTGTGGCAGTGTACTTGGGATGGTGTGTGTGGGTGGTGTTGTGCATACAGGACCACGTACATGGGGCAGTGAGTGCACAATGGTGTCCTCCTGGGCTGCAATCAGCCACTGCCATCAGCAGCAGCTCTGTGTGCTGCTTCCAAGAGCAGGGGGTCTCTTGGTGCTTCCCTTGCAGCCCCCCAAAGCACCGTGGTGGCAGCAGCCAGTTCCCACAGCCACCTCCCCATGGATAGGGTTCAGAGAGGAGTTCCACGGTCCCACAAGTCCTACAGACCCTGGCATTGGTCTTGGCTCCAGAGCACTCATCTGCTGGTACTCGAAAAAAATAGTTGGGACAAAATATGTGGGACAAATGAAGAGAAAGAGCATAGCTGGAATCCCAGGTCTGCAGAGCCATGACAGGAGCAGAGCAGGTGTGGGGGCAGGGGCTGCAGGTGCCCAGGGGAGCCAGGCAGGTGTGAGGTCCGAGGGCATCAGGCACTTTCAGAGGTGGGTTCAGCTTTGTCAGGGAGCAGCAGCTGGCAAGGACAGGAATGTGACTGCTGAGCACCCAGGGGTCTGCAGGGCAGACCAAGACCCAGCTGGACAGGCCATAGGAAGAACATCACAGGTGGAAAACAGGAGCCAAGCGTTGTTGGGGCATTTCCAAGGTGATCTTCCTTGGCAGGCCTTCCAGTGCAGCCTGTCCGCTCCGTCGCTCGTGTCTCAGCAGTGCAGGCGGGTCCCAGGGCTGAGCTGACCGGAGCAGATCCCACAGTGGCTGCAGGTCCCGTGAACTCCTCAGCCACAAATGTGCCTTGTCCCCCAGCTCTGCTCTGCTTCTCTTCGGCAGTGTTTGAACTTATCTGCTTCCCAGCACCATAATGCAAACAAAACATCCGGAAGGAGGCTGGCGACATAACCCACACCCAAATGCGGAGCTGCAACCTGCTTAGTGTTGTGTTCTTTTTATAAAAATCACCCCAAACCCATCAACCACTGGCACTTCTCCTTCTGTCCCGCGGCCCTGGGCTGCTGGAGTCACAGTGACAAACAGAGGAGAACATTCAGACACTGCCACCGTGAGCAGCTGGAGCCAGGCAGAGGCCGGCACCAGGGGTTCAGTTCAGAGGTACCTCAGGAAAATAGTAATCTCAGGAATCCCAGCAGTCTGCCACTGCCTGTCCCCTTGGCCACCACCACAGAGGGATTCCCCAAGGCACTGCAGGACAGTAGTACAGAAGTAACAGGCAGGAGATGGCTGGAATGGGGGTGGCAGCACGGGGGTCCCTCTGAAAGATCACTGTGCGTGGAAGTAGATAGGCTTGACTTTTCCAGACAGGATCTTGGGAACCTGCACAGAGATGATCTCAGCCATCATTTCTGGGTAGTCCACGCTCACCATGTGTGCCTTGATTAGGAGATCAAATGTAAACTGGTGCAGGTCCTTGGCAATCTGGGAAAGAAAGAGAGCTGGTTAAACAAGTCCCTGGGCAGTGCTTTCTCGGAAGATACATGACAGAGGTCCCACCTTCCCTGGAAAAGGGAAACTGGGTGAGACGATCCAGTGCTCTCTCCAATTGCATCTGAACTCCTCCCATGATGGGGAGGTTGCTCCAGGGAATGATCATTCTCACTGTGAAAAGTTTCTTTTTTATATTTTTTCTTATGCATTTAGATGGACATTATGTGTACAGATGGACATTTCCCTGTCCTCTCTTACCGGATGCACAGAGTCCAGGACCTTGGTGAGCTGATAAAACCTCCGGGAGCAGGAGGTGGGGTTCTTCCTCTTGCAGGCAATGATACGGTCAAGTTCCTTAATGTAATTCATGCGGAGCTCATCAAAGAGCTTCTGGTTCTTCAGGCCATCCACTGGAACTGGGTGGGATGGGAAGGAAACAGTGAGAGGAACCCAGAGAGTGACAACAACAGGAGAGCAGGAGGAAGGTTGAAGCAGGGGACATCCCCAGCCTCCTCCAGGGAAGTGAAAGTCCAGGCACAGGGAAAGCACCAGATACCTCAGGCGATGCAGCAGCAGGTGCTGGAGCACTGGGGAGGGAAGGGTGTGGACACTTACTAATACTGAAGAAGAGGAGAGCCTTCATACAGAGGAACTCCTGGGGTGTGATCTGAAGCCACCCAAATTCCTGGGAGAGGTGCCTCATCCTGATGCACTGGCTGTACATCCTGGATTTGTGCATGCGGTACCTGGCAGGGTGAGACGGGGACAGATGGCACGGAGCCCAAAGTGCACGTGTGTGATGGGGAGGACACTCCCTGCCCCAGCAAACCCCCCTTGCCTGGCACACCCCTCTGCCAAGGGCCCGAGCTCTGTCCCGGGGGTGCCACATGCAGGAGTGGAGCATTTTCCAGAACGCCTGTCTGTGGTCCTCACTGGACACACATGGCTACAAGGGACTTGCAGTGTTTGTCTGAAGAGTGACTGCAGTGATTTCCCAAACATTTCTGTCTGTAAGGGATATGAGGCCGAGTTGGAGCTCCCAGGCAGGTGGGGGTTTGCCTGCTGCTGTGCTTGGTTATTGGGTTCATGCTCTTCTATCCGAGTGCCAGCAAACCCTCCCCAGTTCTAAGCTGATGGCACATCAAGGAGAGCCCATCAGGACCTTACAGTACATTTTGTCTCTATCTCTGCTTGCCCCAGCTGCCCAACAGAGCTGGAATTCAAACCCCATAGCAGAAAGGCAGAAATGGAGCAGCCCCTCACCCCACACCAGCTGCTGCTGCTGCCCCAGTGCGTGTCAGCCCACGGCAAGGCTGAAGGAGTGGGCAGAAGGACCTGGAGAGGCATCACAGTGCCCTCACTGCTCCTGGAGGTCACCAAGGGTGGTGGCAGTGGGGAGCAGGCTGGGCTGGGCTGGGCTGGGCTGGGTGGCTCAGTGTAACTGCTCCAAGTGTAGCTTGTCACCTGGGCTGACCCAAAGCCCAGCATGAGGCTGCTGTTTTTTTCACACTTACTCATTGAAGACCAGGTCTGGAGCGAAGTAAAGCATCCTGGAATTGACGTTGGTGAAGGATCTCCACCCCATAGCAAACACCATCAGGCCCATCCAAGAGTACTGGATTATTGACATCTGGTCATCCACATGCAGGTTGCGAAATCCTAATAAATAATGAGGGAGGGATGTTACAAATTACTGCTGGCTTCCTGCAGTTTCCAGGGCTGGTTCCAGGCAGACTCCTGCAGTGCTCCTCTTAGGACAAGGTGGTCAGTCCACAGCCCAAGCTCAGCATGTCCCAGGACATGAGTCATGACATGGAGCTCCCATCTTGACTAGAAATCAAGGATAGAGAAGCACAAACCTGCCCCTGGAAGGGAAGAAAGGGGACTTCAGACACAAAGAGGGGAGAAAGTCCCATTAGGACTTCACTAAATTTAAGTAACTGGATTTTAATGTGATGCTCAGAGCCAGCAGGCAGCCCCTAGGCCTCCCACCATGGTTACAGGTGCTCTGGTTTCTGCCCCATACACCCTGCATGGATTTACTGACTGTGGGAATGAACATAGAAACCTCAGCTACATTGCAAGAGAAACAAAAATAGCAGCTAAACTCAAATTACCATTCCCAGATGGCAGCCCAGCGTTAAACCCCAGGCATGCTTACACCACCTCCAAGGCTGTTTTTTTCAGCATACTTGTAAATAGGCAAATATAATTGAGTTTCAAGGCAATCATGCATTATTTCAATCAAATATTAAAGCAATTTAACAGCTCCAGTGTATAATTACAACCCATTGAGGCAAGGATCTCTGTGCTTTGGAGAGGTCTTTAAGGCAAACAAGCTGAAGAATGAACCTTGCCCAGATGCCACCCTGGCACAGTCGGTGTTGGCCCTGGGGGGCAGCAGGGCAGCAGCTGACACTGCTACACACTGAGGGGTCAGGCATCAGGTGCAGTTCAGGAGAGTAAAACCCTCTGATAAAGGGGTGGTTATGATAGAAAACATTTTCCAAATCACTCTCCCTTTCCATCAGCACTACTGCAGTGGTAGAGCCTCAGCCCTGGTGGCTTTGGTGGTTTCTCTGTGGATCTTGATGTCTGGTGTAGACAAGCCAAAGAGGAAGCAGGATTTGTCCCTGGTTTTACAAGCCAAGTGACTCAAGAATAGCAAAAACAGAATGGGCTACTCTGCATTTAAGGGTATGCAGACCAATATCCCATTGGGATCACCAGTCTAGGGGGCTGCTAAACTCCTGGGAACGTCAGACACCTGACCACAATTCATCACCAGGGTCTGTCAGAAGGTAGCAAACTTACTGTGCCTCAGTCTCCTCCTCTGGCTGTATCACCCCACACATACAAGGAGTGGGGTTCCTCTTTTCTCTGGTGTCCCCTGAGGAGTGGGGCCAGAATGGAGAAGGCAGCAGGAACTGGCCCCATGCCCCAGCCTCCAGGACGCTGGGAGGTGAGCTGGGTGCTGCTGTGCCCAGACTGAGCTCAGCCCTCTGCAATCCCACACACTCAGTTCCAGGATTACAACGTGGAACAGGCAGCATGTCACCAACCTTGCAGAGACACCTTGCAAATCCAGCTCAGTGAACACATCATTCACGGGGATGCTCCATTTTCTGCACCTGCTGACCAGCATCTGGAAAATTCCTGACCCCTATTACCTCTCTGAAGGCATCACAAATATACCACACCAGGCTATCTATCACATGGGCAACCTGAATGACTGCCAGGAAGAGCCCTTTAGGATTCTGCATTGCTTTTCTGTCATGTTGCTATTTACCCTTTTCATCACTTCAGGTTGGTCCTGGGACAGGACCAGTCCTGGTCTAGAGGGCAGTTCTGCAGGGCTGGCAGATACGGCCTGGAAGTGGAGCAAAACCTCCATGGAAAGAGGGGGAGAAGAGCAGGACCCTGAGCCCAGACCAGCTGCAGCCCTGCCATGGGGGGAAGTGCCCTGTGCCCACATGGTATCGCTGACCAGGGGCTATCAACCCAGAGTATAAATTCCAACACATTCCACCACCCCTCAGTTCCTTCTCCCATCATCAGCCCCTCTAGAGACAAGTCCCATGCTGCTACAGGCTGCTTCCCAACAGGGGACACACACACTGCCCATGGAGATGGTCCCCCAGGAGCTGTGTGATGGGACACAGGCTGCAGACACCCCCTTTGCACCTGCCCCCAGCAGTGCAGATGAGCTTTGGAACTGAGAGGGGATTTGTTTGCTGTCCTTCTCACCTGGCAGGGCCTTTGCCCATTTGACCACGTAGACCAGCTGCCGCTCCCCAAGCTCATTCAGGCTGGTCAGCAGGTTGGAGAAGGAGTCAGGCTGGCTGTTGTCGTGGCCAGCACACACCACACCAGGCTCGATGGCCTCCAGCACGTTGAGGAAGATGGGCTGGCACTCGTAGCCGTCAATGCGTGTCATCACCAGCTTGGGAGCTTGCTCCTCCGTTGGGCTGGACGAGCTGGCTCCCTCCATGTCGTCCTGTGCCTTCATGTTACCCAGTTTCTTCAGCTTGCGGGCTGTGGGAAAGATACACTTTAGTGTGATACTTAAAAATATATTAAAAAAAAAGTCAGGGCTTCTTGGCTCCATCATTGTAGTAAGGAGGAAAGGAAAAATGATGACCAGCAGCAGCTCCTCCCTCAGTGGGCACTGCCCAAGGAGTGCCTCTGGCATTGCAGTTCTCACCTAAGGGCAAGAGGAGAACACACTGTGTGACAAAATCCACTATCTTGTTAATCTGACGTGGAAAAGAGCCAACATAATCATCCTCAGCAATGACTGATCTCTAACTCCCACTTAAAAACAGAGAGGAAGATCCAGGGAAGAGAAAGAAGAGATTTTGACTTGACTCAAGCTACTGCTCATATGCAATCAAAAAGAGGAGCAGCACAAGATGATAAACTCAATACACAGCCATGTTCCAGGGAGAAAAAACATTGCACTTGGATGCCCAAGTGGGATTGTTCCATCCCAGGCCAGGGTAGAAGCAGGATGCATCTGAGATAAAATCCTTCTCCCTGCAATGCCCGCTGCCCCACAGCCAGGCTCTCCCAAGCACACTGCACACATATTGCAGAAAACACATCTCAGAAGCCAGCAGGTGGTTCCAGGGCTGTTTCCCTGGACCCGAGCCGGGTGGCCTCACTCTGCTCTGCAGCCTCAGGAGCCCCATCAGCAGAGCAGGCAGCTTGCAGGGGGACCAGAGAAGGCAGTGACTGTGCCTGTGCCCAGCACAAAAAGGTGTTTTCCACACACACCTGGCTCTTAAACACAGCTGCTGGTCTGCCTGCAAGGCACACCAGCCCTCCAGAGGTGTTGTGTCAGAGGTCTTGAGGAGTCTGTGTTCCCCTCATTGATGCCAGCATGACATTGCTCAGCACAGGTGGCCTGCCACTGCCACCTCTCATCAAATCCAAACCCCAACTAATTAGAGAACAAAAGCCCGTGGCTTCAGCAGGTAATACAACATCAAACCAGTTGTCCTTGGGGTTTCGGCTGCTTCAGTATATGATACTTATCTCAAATTTCCTTTCAGCTGTAATTAGAAAAATAAGCAGCAAAACATAAAAATGTCAAGTCAAAGGGCAGCTCTGTAAATTACCTCCAAATGTTGATTTTAAGCCTTGTACTCTGTATGATCTGCTGTATGGGCAATGAAGACAAGCTTCTCCATAAAAAGGGAGGAGAAAGGATTAATAAAAATAAAGGAGAGCAAGAGGAAAACAGTGCTGGAGCACAGTGTGATGGTCTCTGGCCATCAGCCACTCATTTGATACGGCCTCCTCTCCCTCACCTCCATAGTCACAGCTCTGCCAAGGCCACCACTAACCCACATCCCCAGGTGCCACAGCCACCCATGGGTTAAATCCCCCCAGGGATGGTGACTCCACCACTGCCTTGGGCAGCCTGTGACAGAGTTTGGATTTAGAAATAGCCACTGCCCCAGGTCATCTGTGTGAGTGACACCAAACCCAAATGTACAAAACACACATAAGGTTTGGTTTAAACGCTTGGTGTGTTTTCCTTACTATTTAATTATCTAGTATTAAAAGAGTCCAAGTGAAGTGAGAAGATAGCAAGTACCTACTGCATTGGTTCTGAAACCACAGCCACAAACCAGACTCCTCTGTGACAATAACTGCATTATCAGACGGGCCTTGGGTTTGTGCATTCCAGGAGCTGCTGTCCCACAGGTCACTGAAATACCGACATTACCAGGTGGAGAAAACCTTCAGAGGTAAAGACTGGCTTCTACTCATTCACCTGTGCCAAACCCCTTTGTGGTGGTGGCTCCTGCTCAGTAGGTAATATAAACAAAAATGTAAAAATTGGAATTAAAGACATCTGTAATGTTTTTACTCTAGGATGAGCTAAGCTGGGTAGAAGTCTACACTGCACTTCTTCAAACCAAGGTGGGAGGAACCTTAGGACACGTGACCAATATTGGGATGTTCCTGCTTGGCTGTCAGAAGGGACAAGGAGCCCAGGGAGCCTCCAGGTTCAGCTGCAGCACAGCACTGCCCCAAGCCCTGCAAGCTGACCTGGGGGTCTCTGGGGAACTACTGGATAGATTTGGAAAAAAGCTTAAAGGACACAATTATATATCACAATAAAATAGTCACCAGAGCAAGAACCCCCAGGAGCACACTCAGAGTGACAGCCAAAGTGATGCACATTTTAAGCATCTCCCCTACAGGCACTTCTAAAGCTCTGAGGAAGGAGCACTCTGGGCTCCAGCACCAATTTGCATGATGCCAGGACTTAGGGAAGTTATGGAAGTAGGGAAGTTATGGAAGAATCTGTTCTCACACTGGATATGATGGAGAGATCCTGCAGCACATGTCGAGCTCAGCTGCCAGTGGGACACTGAGGAGCTGAACAGGACTTGATTTATATCCTGCTGCCCTTTGCAGTTTTTATGAACTTCATACCAGGCTTGTCAAAACCTGAACCTGTCAAGCTATCAATTTTGTCTGGCCTAACCATTTCAGTTGATAATAACATTACTGGTTGTGGCAGACACATTTAAGAGATCTGAGTCAGTCAGGTCCACATTAATGAAAAGCACTTGAGGAATGTAATAGTAGATAGTGTTGCTGAGTGATTGCAAACCGCCAGTGATACATCTCAAAGGCCACTGTAAGTGTTAAAACAACACCAGGCAGGTTTGTTTCTTACAAGGGTGGCTCATTGCTACATTCACCCCAAAATCAGACTTAACCATTTTTACTCGACCAGCCCGTATGGCAACGAATGGATGGGAAAATAGGGATGAACATTAAGGATGATCACTGAAGAGATGGACTGAGGTCAGCACACAAGGGCTGATAGGTGTTGGCAAACTGCAGAAGCCACGAGGACACCAAAGATTTGACATCATGTCTTGGAGCAAGGAGGAAAGGAATGTCACTTGGGTGGCTGTGTAGGAGGCAAAAGGGTTATTGAGTCAAAGGTGACAAATACACTGTGGGGACAGAAAATCAATAAAAACAGGGTTTTTAATCAAGCAAACCAAGTTGTAATATAGATCAATTGCTGTAAGTCAAGGGCAGACCAAATGAAAAATCAGGTACATCCAGCATAATATAACTGATTACAACTACTGCAATGGCTCTGCAAAAATTGTGTTGGATTCCCCCTGGCTGGAATCAATCCCCACTGTGTTGGTGAGACATGGGCTCTGCTCTGCCCCCAGCAGCTGAACCTGAACTAGGACTAAACACACCTGAGCCTCAAGCCCAGGCTTCCACAAGCTTTTGGCTGTTACTACAGGAGATTTCTAGCTCTACTATAAACAAAATGAAAGGAATTACATGTGTTTTGAGATTTTGCTCCAGCCAGGACCCACATGGTTGCAGCTCGAGTGGCTGCCAGCTCTGGCTGTGGGCACAGGAGCTTGGAGTTCCTCACAGGAATAGCCCCTGGCACCTCTTATGCTCCCTGGGTTCAGGGCTGGCAGAATCCCTGCAGCTGTGCCCGTACCAGGACATTTCCTGGGCTCAGGGCAGACAGGATCCGTGCAGCATCTTCCCCAGCACCAGACACAACTGCAGTGGGATAGTGGGCACAGGCCAGCACACCAGTAGGACCCAACACACTAAAACAGCATTATCACTGTTTTTTTGCTCCTTTTTTTTTTTTTTCCTTTTCCCTCTCTACAGTGCCTTTTCCCTCTCTATAGAGAGAAAATCTTGCTTAGTGGATACCAGCTTTCAGGTCACTGTGATCTCAATCAATAATGAAGTGCTTCAACACATTGCCATCCTGTTCCAGAGCAGAGCCTGCAGAAGGCATTCAGTGTGTTACCTCCCCCTTCTCCTCCTCCTCCTTCTTCTCCTCCTCCTCCTCCTCCCCTCCCAGGAGAGCTGCAGGGTTGCCGGGGATGTACCCCATCAGTGACTGTAATTAACCATCAGTTAAAAACAACTGGCTGGAACTTGGGAGTGATTTCAAACGCCCTGCCTCTGCTGTGGGAGAGGTTACTGTGAGCAACCACAAGCTTGCCTGTTTGTAACAATTGCCTTTACACCGACATCCAAACCAAATGTAAAATAGACCAGGCAGAACAGGTCAGGGTGACCCAAAGAGCTGAAGAAAAAAGAAGGGAGTGGGGTATCCGTATTAGCATTAATTTTGTCAGCGTGTCCTGCAGAAGAGGGTTACACTGATGTATGTCTTTTTCTACTTATGGAAACTTCACCAGAAAAAAGCACTTAAAAATAAGCTAAGAAAAGGGAGTGAGGACTGCACTGCATTTGGGACCTTTGGGGAGAAATCAAACTAAACCCTCTCCTCCTTGGTGAGTCACAAATCAGAGCCACTTCAGTAACAAGTCCTTCAAAACAGTGTTGTTGCAGCCCAGCAGCTCTGGAGGCTCAGCCCATCCCAGCAAGGGGGTCAGGATTTAACCCAAAATGCTGACACACCCCAGCAGTATGGGCTGCCTCTGTGCCCCATGCTGTGCCTGGCATTGCTGGGGCTCCTCTCTGCAGCCCCAGAAGCCCCCTCAATCCAGGGCTTCCCAGCAGGGGCAGGTCTGGCAGCCTCCTTTTCCAGGATATTTTCCTCCTCACTGTAACATCACAGAATCACAGCATGGTTTGGGTTGGAAGGAACCTTAAAGATCACCCAGTTCCACCCCCTGCCATGGGCAGGGACACCTTCCACAGGTTGCTCCAAACCCTGTCCAAGTTTCCAAGGCCTTGGAAACTTCCAGGGATGGGGCAGCCACAGCTTCTCACAGACCCCGTACCACGGCCTCACCACACAGGGAAGAATTTCATCAAATGAACTCAACAAGGAGACACCCAGCAACCAACACTACCTGATAGACTATGAGCAGAAAACCTCAGATTTTGGATTTTGGCACCCTGTCAGTTTTGGAGGGCTACAGGTTTGGGAACAGAGACAAATTGTAACAAGGACCCTCACCAGAGACACAGGAGCAGCTTCCATCCCGCAAAAAAAAAACCACTGAGGTTGTGATTTCACCAAGAAATTGCTATTTTCTGCTGTGGAATAAGCCCATCAAAAGAGGGGAGTGCTCTGCTCTGAGGCTCCAGGAGCCAGAACCAACTGACCCCGCTGTTTATATTTTTTTTTAATTCCCAAGGTTTGAAATCAGGGAAAAGTCTGTTTCCTGGAACACAAGCAAAAGCTATTGAAATTCACCATTTTTATAGCAGAGCCCTGAAAATGTTTCCTGAGCGTTTGATCACCCTCCATCAGCCTCATTTTCCAGCCACTTACTGACAGTTCATCCACCAAGTGACATGCAGGGACCCAGGAGGGGACCCCGGCCGTACCTCCGAGAGTCATCCCGGCCTCGTAGCACTTCCGCAGGCGGCAGGAGGGGCAGTTTTTCCGTCGGAACTTGTCGATGGTGCAGTCATTCCTGCTGGCACAGAGGTACTTCTGTTTACCTAAAACACCAGAGAAACAGAGCATGGGTGCTGGGTACCAATGGAGACGTGGGCTGGGCTCTTTTGGGACCACCAAAGGCAGCCTGGAGAGTTTGGTTCTTGGTTTTTAAATGTCATCCATCTATTGCATGGCCTTTGGTGGTTTTCTCCCAGACCACCAAACCCCACAGTTTGATCCTTTTGCCACAATACTCACCTATCACTCAGTACTCACCATGTTGCTGTACACACCTTTTTGGGACTGAGCTGTTTTTTGTGCAACCCATAGATACCACTTGGGTCTGTTGTCTCCAGGTTACAGATATGGGAGTTGGGGAGCTGCTGCTCCACAGGTGAGTCTGATGCCACCCTGTCCCCTGGGACATATCTGCAGTCAGCCAGGAGGGAACTGGGACCAGCAACTCCCTGTAGGGGGGACCTTGTGCAGCCGTGGGTTTTGGGGAGGTGCAGAAATGGTCAGAGACACTCATACCTCAGACTCAGCCTGCACTAGCTCAGAGTGCAGCTCGTGCAGCTCCAGGCCACAGCTTTTTTTCACTGCCCCATTTGCCAGACAAGCCAAGAATCATCACTTTTCTTGTCAAGTTTGAACACGTTTACTGGATCAGGATTTATCTGATGTTCTTTAGGCTGCTCCAAACCAAACTGGACTCAGCACACAACAGAGCTGCAGCTTATAGACCCACATGGGAAACCAGCCCATGGCCTTTATTTATCATCCTGCAAGGGGTTACTTTCTGCATTCCTATAGGAATAACCCTTTGGAGTCATCAGATATCTGTGAACAATCCCTTAATGTGCCAGTTTTGACATGAGATGCACCAATTTTGGTGCACATATTTTACAACCCCCACACCTCCCCCATTGCTGCCCTCGCTGCCACTGCCTGAAGCTTTCACAGTTCCCTCCTTGGTCCCCCCAGCTCATGCCTGGCCACAGTTTTGGCAGGACCAGCTGCCACTATCACCCCCACAGATCCCCCTGGCAGGGCTCAGCACCCAGCCCACTCCTCCCACGGTGCCTAGGGGCTGCACAAACACCCCATGTTTGACCTTCTCAGAACTGTCCTCTTCAAAGTGGATCATCACCCACCCCTGTGCCTCAGCCCCCACCTGCATTACTCACCACATCTCACACCTGTTAAATCATTTTAATACTGTCCTCAGAACAGCTCTTCTCACCTTCTCCCTGGCTCATTTCCCATGAGAAGGATACTCATGCAAGCCTTGATGACACCTCAATCCCTAAGGACCCTAAAGGGAGTACAAATACCATCCTCCCTTTCAGCAGCTCATTGAGGAGGAAGATGAGTAACAAAGAACTTCAGCTGAAGTTACTTGGAGTTATTTTTGCACTGAGTGCTGAGGCCACACTCCCTCCACTCAACCTTCTTAGGTACTCACAAACGGGTGCCCTACTTTCTGGGGAACGGAGAGCTGGAAGGAGATTTGGCTGCCTGAGCCCCCCAAGGGTGTTCCAGGATCAGACACAGCTGTGTCAGGAGCAGCACCCACAGCCCCAGTTCCCTGCTCATCCCCAGGATCTGGACAGATCCCAACACGTGGGCTCATCTCCACCCTGCTCTGTCCCCGTTAGGCACCCGCGAGAGGGAGCATGGAAGAGGTTGGTAGTGGAGTCTGAGCCTTGCTCAATGAGGCCACCGTGCTGTTTCCCATCTGCTCCTCAGCAGCACCTCCCAGCTCCAGAGCTGCAGAGAAGGGACACGGAGAAGGAGCCTTTCCCACAAGCCAGGAGCAGGTGGAGGGGCCCAGAGACAAACAGGAGGAGGCTGCAGGATGGCCACAGCACAGGCTGTGAGCTGCAACCAACAGCTCTCCCCACGGTCACGGTACAGTGGCATTGCTGAGATGGCCAGGACAGCCTTATGGTTCATGGACAGGCTCTTTGGGGCAGGAACCTGTTCTCTGTTGCCTCAGCCTGCCCAAGTGAGCCCTGTTTGCTTTATGCTGTTCACCAGTAACAAAAAGAGAACCAAACAGCCACAGCTGGTCCTGGTGCTGCTGCTGCTGGGTGTGAGAATGAGCCGAGCTCACCTCATCATAACTCCTGGGGATGCAGAGATTTCCCCTTAACCACCAGGAAAGGAACCACCAGCTCTAAAAGGCAGGTGAACAGGGAAGGGTGGCTGGAATGTGCATGGGTTCCTTCCCTCTGAAGTGAAGTTCCTTCCCTTCTCACACACAGAGACCTGTTTCTAATTTCAGGGTAATTCACTCTCTTCATTTCAGAGCAAGGTGAGACATTTGCAACCATCTGTTCTTTATTCAAAGATAAGTGTGCTGTTTTTTTCTTCTCTAGAGTTTAGCATTGAAACTACTTATTTGTTTTCCTTTTCTCCCCTGCAAACAACAGAGGTGTTTTCTTGTGTCACTCCAAGGCAGAGGCTCTTGCTTTGCAAACCTGTACATAAAGGTCCAAACCTCACACCCACTCCCGCGTGTTCCCCAGTGGTCCTGCTCTGTGCAAGGCCCATCACCCAGCCTGTCCCTCCCCCACAGACCACTGCCCAGCTGAGGACACTGCAGATGTCACCCAGAGAAGCCCCACCTCCTCCCCTGCCACCCGCGTCCTGTTTGACACGTGCACAGGTGAGGGGGGAAGTCACACCCAGCACCTTCTGCTTTCCAGACCAGCACAGGCACCCCAAGAGAGCATCTTTGCAGCAGCCCCCACCATGAACACACTGCAGTGCCCGTGTCCCCTCTGCTGGGAACATCCTCCCCACCTTGGGCCCCTCCTGGGCCCCCTCACACCAGGCAGAAAGACTCTTCCACCACCTCCGAGCCCTCCCACTCGTCTCCTGGGACCACAGCACACGCTGGGAGCAAAGGGGAAGAACTGCTCTCCAGTTCTTCTTGACTAAAAATAATGATTTATGGAGGTGAGTTGCTCAATCCAGAGGGATCATCTAATAGCCTGTTGCCATACGAGCTGCTGTGCCCAGACTAACTTTCTCCTCCAGACAACAAAGTAATCTCTGCAAACATCTGGAGCTAGATATATGACTGTAAATGTGAAAGACCAGCAAATGCCTTTTGGAAGACAGAGATCCTCATATTTCAGGGCATAAACTGAATTTTAACAGCTGGGGGATAAGGCCAAGCTTTCTGCGAAAGCAACTCCCCTGGGTCTCATGTAAGCATGCAGGCTCCAGAGCTCCCCTGGAAAGCCTCTGGTCCTTGGGGCTGTCACAGGCAGGGCCATGCCCAGAGCTGAGCCTGTGGGTTTGGTGGTGGCACCCTTCCCATGTGATGCTCCTACTAATACCTCAAGAGGGCTCAGCCACAAGGCTCCCAGGAGCCAGCACTGAGCCACTGCTGAGGAGCCTTTGCAAAGTCATTTTCTGAACAGCCCTCTGTATTTACCAGATGGTTGCAGTGAGCACTCAGAGCTTTCCCTATACTCTGGCTGTCCTACCTTTTGCTCTCCCCATGACATTTTAAGGCAAATAACACCCAAAGAGTCGTGAGAAACCCACCACTGGAGCATCGTGGTGCTGTAGCACCATCAAATCTTCTGCAGACTCAATTTCTTTGTGTGTCATATCAGTCTGGGAAGGAGGAGAGAGATTTTGACAAGATGGCAAGGATCTTTGCTAACGTTCACTTTAACTTGGTGTCATCTTGAAATCTGGCAAGAAACTGTTGAGTTGGCCCAGAGACATCTCTCTGGTGTAAGGCTAATCCTCAGCAGGTCAGAACATAGAACACTAATCCATATGGAGAATGATGGATGCACTCAGAGCAGCCTGCACAGCAGCCTGGCTGGGTGCCGGCTAGGAAAAGTGCCAAATACTGAGTTATTATTTTTCATTTAGCTCTCTGCTATTTAAAGAGAGCCCCATCAGGAGCACAGCCCAAAGCATCCCAGTCCTACACTGCCAGGAATGCTGTGTGGAGGCAGCTCTGGGCTGGCTAAGGTCGCCACCAGATCTCAGAAACCACAGAGGGACAAGGAAGGTCTGCTTCTCTCCAGGGATATATGCAGAGACACGATGATCTCCCTCCTGGACAGAATGGGAGAGCAGGAACCCCTGGGCTGCAGGAGCTGCCTTGTTTGAAGCATTTTTCTGTTTCAGGGACAAGGGTGACATCACAAGGACTGAATTCCCATGTCTTCAACCCACCCCAGCCATGCTCACTACACCCAGAGGTGTCCTGCCTACTCATGCAGGGAAAAACAACACCTGTGCTGAGCTGGATGAGCTTTTTGCTCACCAGATGAGGAAGGGGAGCCCTCCTTTGTGGGCAGCAGCCCTGGTGGCAGGGCAGCCACCCAGCCCTCTGGACTCTCCCTGCTGGGACCCCGGGGCAGGTGACTGCAAGGGAGGGCTGGGCTTGGTCACCAAAGGAGGGTGGTGACCCTACAGGTGGGGCAATCCCCACCAATCTGTGGGGTGTGCTTCAGGGCTGGACACAGCCTGGATATCTTGAGAGAGTCTGCGAATCACGAGAACTGGCAAAACGAGACAGGACAGCATTCCTGTCTTTTCTATTAACTCTTCTACCAGCTGAACCTAAACTTGTGAAATCCCTCAAATCTGTCAAATATTTCATCAAAGCAGGGGTGGCCTGCTCCTGCCCATAAACCCCTCAGTTTGTCCAAAGGGAAGAAAAATCAGTGTCACAACTTTTTTTTTGTTCATCTTTTGTCTTTCTCACCCTTTAGAAGCCAGTGCAGGTCTATAAAACCTCCTTAAATATCCATGAATCCCTGCCAGATAAGTTCACTATTATCTCAGAAGAATATAATAAAAAGGAAATGATGTGCCCAGCTATTTCCCTCCCCTCCAAGATGCTGTTTGTGCTGCTCTAGTCACAGCCCTCTGCTGCTCCCTCCGCTGAAGGCTTGTGGCTTGACACCAGCACCAGGAAGGTAACAGGCTTCTTTTCTCATGGGGAAGCATTTTGTTCTACTGCTGTAACATCTCCAAGGGCGACCTAAGGTTTTCTGAGAGGCATTTTATGGACTTTAAAACATGAGAACACGCTGAAATATCAGCTTTCAGTAATGCTCCTCAGCTTTAAGAAGGAAGAGATGTGTCTGGAAACTCACCAAAAGTTAGAACAGAAATCACCACCTGCCATCTCTGCATTCAGTACCTATAAAGGAGCATAATTTACTGTCACTTCCCTAAATTAAAACTTAGCCATGTGCCTCAGGGTAGCATAAGATGAAACCTCACAATTTGGCAGCCCCCCTGCCTCTCCCTGCACACACATATGGCTCCTCGGGAAAGACAAAAGGCTGCTGCCCAATCCCAACACAACCAAACACTCCCAACCCTCTGCCACACTGCGAGGCTGAAGAGCCAGGAAGAGACATAAATGCCATTTAAATTAATGATATAGCACAACCCAGAGAGGGAACAGCTCCACAGCACGTGCCTCGGAGCACCCTGGGCTGCCCCTCTGCCCATGGGCACCTCCAGTCCCTGTCAGCCACAGCACAGAGCCCACCCTGGTGCCAGGGGAGCACAGCTCCAAACCCAGCAGACACAGGCACTCCAGCAGCCGTGCATCTGACTGAGAGCCAAGACTCCACTTACTATAAATCAACAATAACTTGCTGACTTAGACAAGCATCTGTTATTTACTCTGGCGGCACAAGCTAACCCACTTGGCTTGACACAGAGCTGGTGCTCAGCAGAGACAGATCTGCAAATTATTTACTTGGGAGAAATATGCAAAAATTCATTAACTATTATTTTACTGCCCTTTTGGCAACACTGATGTCCCCTGTGGCATAGCCCCTATTCTTCCCTGAACCAGCACTGACAAGTTGGCTCCTGGCACAGAGGAATGAGGGAAACATGACTCCAAAAAGAGGCAGGATAATGATAATTGATCTAATTGATGTAGAAGCAGCATTCTGACAACAGCAGGTGAGCACCCCTAGCCTGGGACCTCTGCTGATAGACGGGAGAGGTTGAGCACAGGGGAAGGTCATGGTGAGACAGAAGCTCCATCCTCTTTTTGCTGCCAGCCCTCTCCTGAGGACACCCCGGCCAGGACACCAGCTGCCAGCGGCGTGCCCGCATAAACTGTGTTAGCAACAAGGAAAAAGGATGGCTTGTATTGATTCCTCTCTCCTGACAGCAAGCCTGATCAGTGACTACAGGCACGTTACACTGCTGGGCAGTTCATCTTCCACACCAGAGGTTCTCACTGCTGCCCAAGAACCACGACTCTGAACTGCAGGTAGAAACCAGCCATTGCTGAGGCACAGCCTAAGGAAACAGCTGGGCTGGGTGCTTCTGCTTGCTCATTCCCCAGGAAAGGGACCTTGCTGTTGAGAGAGAACATTTGGGTTCACACTTATCCCTGACACTACGGAGATGGACATGAAGGAGAAGTTGCTTTCTCACGGGCTGGGGAGAAGGATCACGGATCCCAAGGTCAGAGCATGGCTCCTGATGGACAGAGGGTTGTGCTGTTTCATGGGCAGTCACAGAAGGGACCCTCTGGAAGGGGTGCAGGAGAGAAAAAGCCTCCCCTGAACACCAGCTGTGCATCTGAGACTGCAGGTGGGCTGATGCAAGCTTAAATCACTCTGGAGAGTCAAGAAGAGAAGCAGGAACTGACTGCTCCAGGGTCTCACCAGGTCACTAAGATAATCATGGAATCACAGAAACATTTGGGTTGGAAGGGACCTTAAAGACCATCTTGGTCCACACCCTTGGGGTGTGGGACACCTTCTAAGAGACAAGGTTGCTCAATGCCACTGGAAAGAAGTGTATTTTGGCAAACTGGTTTGGCTACTTTTTGAGAGCAATCTGCAAAATGAAATGACAAATGCAGGAGAGAAATAAATCAACTTATCTTTGATTTTTCTCCCTTCCTGGTTTAAGAAATCTTAGAATGCCACCACAGTGGGGCAGTGACCTTCTCTCTCCTCTGTCCCCATTACCTTCAGCTGCCCGTTTGAAGAACACTTTGCAGCTCCCACATGTGAGGGCTCCGTAGTGGCACCCGGACGCTTCATCCCCACAGATCAGACAGGTCTTCTGAGGTGGGAAGTAATAGTCAATGGGCAGGACATGGTCACGGCCAGTCTCCAACCTGCAGCATAAAACAGAGAGAGCAGGAGAGGGGTCAGCAAATGCGGTCAGGACAAGCTGTGGGGAGCACGGTCATGGCAATCCCAGAGCTGCAGTGATGGATCAGCCAAGCACTGAGCAGCAAGAGGGTGAGCAACAACTGAGCCAAGCCTGGCCCTGACCATGCAGAGACCCTGCTGGGTGCCCCTCCTGACACTGCCCACTGCGTGCAGTGTGTGACAAAGTGTGACAAAGTACAGTGACAGTGACACACAGTGACAGCACAGCCTAGGGACAGAAGGCGACTGAGACTGGCTGCTGCAGTGCTCATGGAATTTTGGCTTCAATAATGAAGCTCATGCACCAAACAAGGCAGAGCACGGCGCTGCCACCCACTTGACGCCACATTAACCACCATGCCAAGATGTCCCAGCACCTGACTCCCCTTCTCCAACACCTCACTATTCCACACACCCAGATTCTCCTCTCTCAGCTGGTACTGTCCCCTCCCCAACCTGGTCTGATCTGTTTGGTCAGATCCATGGAGAAACTGCTTTTCCAGAGGGGATGGCAGGAGGAGAGGGGCTTATCCAAATCAGGAGCCAATATGTCCAGGCAGTTTGGGAAGCACCAGCAGTTAATTAATTGAGTTAATTACCAGAACTTATTTATCTGCAACCACTGGATGAGGCAATTAGCTTTTAACAGTCTGCAAGTCACGGGAACTTTTGGGTAAAATTAGATCTCCTTTCATTTTTGGCATTGTTTATTGCTTGCAGGTGAGCTCTGAGAAATCAGGTTACATCAACAGCGAGTGTGACAAAGATGGGATTTCTTGAAAAAACCTTTATACCTAGCAAAGCCCCACTGTCCTCGACTGTCCCTCACCTGGGAGCTGTGCAGATCCCACCTCATTTTCAGGTCAGTAACTGGAGCAGCAATTTCATCCTCAGTTCTTATGGTGGAAACTTTCTGAGTGATTTCTCATTTCTTTAACAGGAGCAATCAGTGACTGATCTGTAGATGCAGCTCAACCACCCTTCCCCAACCATTTTCATTTCCAAGGCTTTTCTGGAATTACTGATTAAATGGAGGAGACACAGTTGGCTGCACCGTGCCTGCCATAGTCAAGTCCTGTTGCAACCAGCGTGTTCCTTTCTTGGCTGACGTGGCATCCCACCTGTCCTCCTAGTGTGATCCCACCATCCATCTCAGGATACTGCCACATCCCCCCAGCCATGTGCTCCAGAGCCCTGGCACTGGGTGAGAGGGGCTGCTGGAGAGCAGACCCTGCTGAGGAATACCAGCAGCACACAGAAAAGCCTGGCTAAAAATGTCTTATTTATCCAGTGTGTTTTAGATGCACACACAACAGGCCTTCCTGCTAACGACCCAACACCTCTTTCTCCTCTCTGTGCAGTCAGAAATCCAAGAGTGCTCATTTCCCCGTTTCCATAAGGCTTCCCCTCTGTCTCCCCCTGGAGAGAGATCTCACAGATGCTCAGCACTGTGTGCCGTGAGCAGCAGGGCCTCTCACAGCAGGCGTCGTGACAAGAGACACGGGACTCCCAGAGGACGCTGGGTTGTTTCTGAGGATCAGTTGTCTGAAACTGCAAAGCAGGTTTGCAATTGAGTGGCTTCTGAAACAGCTTTTAAAGTGCTGTTCATGTGTGGAGAGATTTGTGGAAGTACAAAAACACCTTCCAGCAGGTGTGCATCAAGAGTACCCCATACACGTGTCCCTGCCAGGGACGGGGCTGGGCAGGGCTCCCTGCACACCCCTCCATGCTCAGCCACCCTTGTCCCCACTGCCACCAACAGATGGAAAGTGGGGGACACTGGCTGACATGGAAGGTGATTCCTGGCCGTGGGATAGGCTCCTCCTGGGGTAAGGCTTGGCTTGAGTGTAAGGCTTGGCTTAAGGGAGCGCACAGCCCCAGCACCCCAAGGGGCAGGAGATGGTGTTTAGGCAGATGGGGAGTTGTTCTACCACAGGCCCTGCAGCACCAATGTGGTTCCCTGCCAGCAGCCACTGCCCAGAGCTGAAGCATCTGCCCAGGAATGCCCTTGACTTTAAAACAACGCCAGTTTGCCTTTTTTATTTTCAGAGAGAGAATTACAAGAAAAACATAATGTGAAAATGTTCTAGCAACTCAGAATGAGCTATGTTAATGGTTCCCTTAATGATCCATTTTCCAGTTTCCAAGGGACATTCACAGGGTGTTCTCAAAACGTGCAGGTAATACATAACACAGGCCAATGGGCCAAAGAGCTGCCTGGAGAAGCTGCAGGGCTGCGGGGGTGGCAGCGCTCTGGGCAGAGCCCCAGGTGCCACTTGCCCCAAAGTGCCACAGCCCCTCGCCCCCGCTGAGGGCACAGGAGGGACACGACGGGTGGCACAGCGGCCAGCTCACCCCCCGGCGGCTCCGAAGCTTTCCTCTGGCTGGAAGTTTGTGCTCCGTGGGGCTGTGCTGGCCCACAGAGCAGGAGTGCTCAGGTCAGGCCAAAACAACTGCGGGGGGCTCGCAGTTGGTGCAATGTGTGGCAAGTGTCAGCCCCGCTGCAGAGCCCAAAGCGGGGCGATAGCGGCCGGGGCAGACACAACTGGGGCGCGGCGACGGCGGCGCCGATGCCAGAGCCGGCGCACGCCCCCAAGGCCAAGGTCGTGGTTGTCACAAAGGAGCTTGGTGGCTTTCGGGGGCAGGGAAAAAACAACCTCGGTATCTCTTCTACAGCTCTAGGGTGAGTTTTACTCTCATTGCAGGAGGGTTCTGTAAGGAAATGGAGGGTTTGCTGAGCTCCCCTCACACGCAAATATTTCTGGGGATAGAAACTGTCACGTGATGAAGCATTTGTTGTCATTAGTTAAATTTCACCAAATAGCCACATTTCACAACACCCCCAGAAAGCCAAGAGCAAGCGCTGGTAAAAGAGGAGCCAACCACTTCTCCCGACCCACAAAGGAAGTTTCCATCTCAGCAACAGCCGGCACAGGCTGCTCGAAAGGAGCTGTGGCACAACTGCCCCCTTGCCCATGACTTCCCACCCCTAAGCCAGATCAGGACAAAATGATGGCAGCTGCCACACACCCCCAGCTCATCCCACACAGGAACCCCAGAGCAGAGTGCCCTGGTCCCATACTCCCCGAGGAAAGGGGGTTTGCACCTTCACCGTGCTGTGTCCAAAACCTGCACATCTGTGATGCTCAGGAGGGTGTTGAGACCAGAACTGAACCAGCACTCACTCTCAGGTGCTCAGGAGGATGCTGAGCTCAGAACTGAGCCAGCACTCACACATGAAGTCAGCTGACACAGAACCCTATCCAGTCATTTCAAGCACTGTCATTTCTGAGACACTCTGATGTTATCAGGGGGAATCTCTGCCTTTAAAACAGCATCACCTGTGCATGACATTCTCCAATGCAATATTAAATTTAATTGGCTTCCCCTCAGTGCAGCTGTGGTGCTCCTGCCTGGATGACATTCTGTGACTCCCATCAAGAGGCCAGACCCATGCTCAGCAAAGGGTATGACTGCTCACTTTGGCCACATCCTTGTGTCCCCTTGCACTGTCATTTGGCTGCTGCTGGCTCCAGCCAGAGCTGAGCCAAGCCTGCACGCACAGCCACCACATCATGCTCGTCCAGATAAAAAGGCCTGCACAGAAAGTTTGAAGCATTCATCTGTTAAAATGCTTTCAGCCATTTAATCTATAAACATGCAGCTTTGTACACTGAATTAATGTCCTTTCTGCTAAATAGCCTTGAGTATGTTTCCAATCTGCCCATGCCTTGTTTTTGTGTGCGATGGCAGCAGAGGCACAACAGCATCTGAGAGCAGAGCAGGGTGCAGCATGAGCCCCAGGCCTGGTAAACACACATAGGAACAGGATCCTCAGCGGATTTAAATAAATATTAGCACATGACAATGGGTTTTCCAAGCATCCCAGCAGTGCAGGCTGCCAGGAAGAGCGCACTTCAGAGAAAGCAAATGCCCCCCCACTAGCAACTGACAGGAGCAGGCTTGGCTCTCCAGCCCTGTCATTGCCTCCCAGCCCAAGGGACACAAATAGCTTCCACAGGCCCAGCTGCACAAATCCCTTCTCAAAACCCCAAATTAAATTCGGGTTTTTTTTTTGTTCTCAAACACTCTGTTTACTTATTTTGACAGTTTATTTTGCACACAGCGCATCCCCACTGCAGCTGAAGCCCCACCACTCCCAGCCCCTTTCTCTCCTGTGCTCCTCTGCGGTGCATGAAGGCTGCTCCAGGCCTGGAGCTGCATGGACCCAGCCACTGCTTGTCCCTGCACTCAGGGGACAGCCCCAACGTGCCACCTGACTGGCTGAGGCAGTGCACATAACCCAGCCTGCCAGGAGTCCCCTCATTTAATCCTGGGCTCCCACCTTCCAATCTTCCATAAGGAAGAAGCAGAAAATGAGCTTACAAAGGTGAAAGGTGGCAGGTTTGCTACACATGGAATGCAAAGCCTGGAAGAAGCCACCCTGCAGCCTCTGCACCTCACTGATGGCCACAGCAGAGGCTGCTGCCTGCATTTGGTACAGCTCACACCAAAACTTCTGCCTCAGAGCCTGGTGTCCATCCAGAGGCTCCGTAGCTGCTTAAATAAATCAGCTCAGAGAAGATGGAACACTTGATCTCCCAGATGGAGCAGGTACCCACAAAAAGAGATGGCACAAGGACATTGCAAGGCCCCTTCAGATGGGAACTCACCTGATTACGAAGCACAAAGGGGACAAAAAAGCAAACAAGGAGCAGCAAGGCTGCAGGCAGGCTGCAGCCCTGAGGAGCACTCCCGAGGTCATCAGAGCCCTACACTGTATCCTCCTGGTGACTGCAGAGTCACCTGGAGTCACCAAGGACAGGACCTTGGCATCCTTGTTGCATGGACAACCCTACTTATTTTCCAAGGAAACACTCTGTCCTCACTGATATTTATGCAGTTAGTTTAAGCCACACCATAATCCATTTTCAAATCCATCTCCTCTGCTCACCAAAAGAAAATGTGCCTGTAAAGAAATTCACAAATAATGAGACACTTGAGACATATATTTCATGCTCCAAAAGACACTGCCATCATGCCAGATGAAGGTACAGGCTTACAGCTGCCAGGAAAGCATCCAGGGTACAGACTTGTGGTGCCACATACCAACATCTTCACCTGCAGCAGAGCTTTTACCTTTCCCTCTTCCAAAATCAAGTGCAGTGATACTTACAAAATGCTCTGGAAGAGGGGGTGCGAGTTCTCAGTGCCTTTTCTCACAGCTGGTGTGCCAGGCAGATCTCCAGAGGAACAGAGCACTGTACCAGTGTCCAGCCATGGGGCACAGCACCTCAGGTGAACTGGCCATGTGGCCCCCAAAGGCCACCATGGTGCCCCAGCACCCCCAGCTAAGCACAGCATCTGGTACAGGGCTACCAAGAGAAACCCAAGGCAGAACGATCCCAATCAGTGTCTCACAGAACTCCAAATGTATTTGGAATTTAATTTGGCAACAAGGATCAAGTTGTGCTGATGGCCAGAGGTCAGTGGTCAGCTCCCAACAGGGCTGCTGAAGGAGATGCCAGGATTCATTCCCAGACTCAGATATTTAAAACACAAAATATTTTCCCCTCTTCCTTTGGCAGTGGAATTATTGCTAAGGAAACCAATGCTGCAAATTCTGCATTTTTATTTCTCCACTGGAGGATGCACAAGGCAAAAACAGTCAGCAACAAAGGCGGGACCCGGCATGGAAACATGAGACCGCAAATACCACAAATTTGGCACCAAGCTGGGGCGGCACATGGCCCAAGCCAGCACCCTCCCTGTGGCACAGCACGGAGCCCTGGGGATGGACGGGCATGGGAGCAAGAAGCAGAGCCCTCCATCTCCTCCCACCCCTCTTGCAGTGGGGGATCACTGCAGCGGCACTGCAGCGCTGGTCCCACAGCTTGCCAGCAGAACTGGGTTATTTTTAGGCACGTTTCTATCAAGACCAAACCTTTGCAGAGACCAGCTGCAGGGGCATAAAAATCATTTGCCTTATTATGTCTAGGAGTGGATACAAGCTCTATCTGCAGAACTTCCTTTCAGCTCTGCTGGCAAAGCACTGAGTTTCTAGAGGAGACTTCACGACTTGTACAACACTATCATCTTCCTGCTGCGTCCTCCGAGTGGATCGTGCTGTGACTCATCCCCGACATAAACACACTAATTATAACGAAGGTTTCACATATTTAGTGCCAGGTCACCCTGCAACTCTTAGCCCCAGTCTCAGCAGAACAGGCAACATAGAAGCAAATCCCCCAGCAACTCACAGCCATCGGCTGACACCCACCAATCCCTCCTGCTCCCCGGCCCGGCCTTCCTGGCGTGCCTGCGGCTCACAGCTGCCCACACCTGCCAGCTGCACACAAATTGGGACAGGAGCAGGGCAGGACTGGGACACGAGCAGGGCAGGACTGGCCCCTTAGCAGGGCTTGGATGGTGGGGATGGATGGACGAATGGATGGATGGATGGATGGATGGATGGATGGATGGATGGATGCATGGTTGGATGGCAGCTGCACCAGTACCAACTCCAGTGGCACAACCAGGGTATTCCAGACAGGCATGAGCTGGGAAACAGTGCTTTGATGCCAGTTTGCACTTTTAGTGACATATGGCAGGGACAGCCAGACCTGCTGTTTTGGGGGCTGAGAGCATTCCCAGGAAAACACGGAGAGCAGAGCCCTGCAGCCCTGCACCCATCTGCCTCCAGGGACCTGTGGGCATGGGTGGTCCTCCAGTTATCACAAACCCACGATGGAGCTTTGACTGGCCCTGCTGAGCAGCCGTGTCCAGAGAGAGCCGTGGCACACCGGGGATCAAAGCCCTGCCCACTACCCCTTGCCCATGCTCTTCCAAGCGGGCGAGGAATGAAAGCAGCCAAGAATCATTTTCTTTCAAGCCTGCCTGCAAACCAAAACACAGATGCTACATCTAATTTTAGGCCTCCCAGCCTTGAGAGTGTTCTCCCGAGTCTCTGTGAGTGAGCAGTGAGATAGTCATCTCAGGACACGCCGCAGCCGCAGTGGCTGCGCACCCGCCTTGACCCCAGCTCTGGATAGGAGGGCAAGGGTACAGCAGGAGGGCACAGCAGGGCCAGGAGTTAACAGATCCCCGTGGATCTCAGGGGATCCTGCAGGGCACACTGAGCCCCCTGCACTAACTGCAATCGAGGGCAGAGGGGCTGGCCAGCCACCCTGCTAACCCCAGGCTGCCACCTTCCTCCTGCTGGACATGACAACTGCTTCAGCTCAGGCCACTATCCAAGGTTTTAAGCACCCACATGGCAAAAGGGAAGGTGAACTGAACAAGAAGAGAACAGCTACCCCCCGGAACTTTAGGTCCCATCTCAGCTCAGTTCTGCCCAACCCTCAGCACAGCCCCAGTGGGATGTTCTGTCCTGCAGGCTTCCTAGCACTGTGCTCTGCTCCCTCTTCAAACCACCCCCAACAAAGCCCAGAATCAAGGACCTGGCACTTGGCACAGGCTGTGCTGTAAACAAGAAAGCAGAAAAGACCCTGTCCTGCTATTGTTTTTCTAACCATTTAAAGATGCTCCAGGGAACTGAGGAGCAGACTGGGAAGTAATAGATTTCTTTGTAAGGGGAAGATCCTATTCTCGAGGAAAAGACTTTTTGACCACAGGGAACACGTGAAAACAAAGCCAATTACAGAGAACTAGAAAAACGAAATCCATGTGAACAGGCTGAGTTCATTGGGACGATGTCACATGTTCTGGAGCACAGGAGCATGCACAGGGACAAAGCCAGAGCCAGCCCAGGGGATTACAGCCCACACTGGACCCACAGCTCCAGACACATGTCCCCCAGCCCTGCCCTGCTCACAGAGCGCTGCCAGACAGCAGGAGAGGGAGTGGGGGTGAGTTTGGGGCTGGTTCTCAGTGTCTGAGCAGGAAGAAGCAGCAGTGCCAATCCCACACCAGCCCTGTGCTGCCTGCAGAGGCTCACAGAGCTCCAGCCACTTCTCCTCCCTGTGGGCAGCACATGGCACAGTGCCTGCCCTCCAGGGACATGTGTGCAGAGAGAACACTGCAGGCCCCAGGGTGAGGGGTGGGGATGTTCCTCATACAGCAGAGAACATACACATAATCTATATGTGGTGCTCATGGGAAGATGATGAACATCTACAATGTGCACAGGCACACACACGATTCAATAGAAACAGTAAATCATCCACGCTCTCTTTGCAGGGGGATTTCATTTTCCAGTTGATTCACCCCATTGCTTCCCAGATGTAAGCTATCAACCCAATCAGCACAAGAATTCCTTCCCTGTATTTCTCTTTCAAGAGGAAAGTGGAGCTGTCGAGATATCCCGTTCCAGCCCTCCCAAGAGCAGGTCAGGAGATGTGTGGACGCTGCTCTGCTGATTGGCGCGAGGGGGAGGAGGCAGGAGCCTTCATGAGGAAATCTGTGATACAGAAACTTGTGCTTGGGCTCTGTTCTCAGCACACAGGCCAAGGTCAATGCGTTTTTTTCTGCCATTTCTAACCGGCAAAGAAGTAAACACAGCTAAAATCTGTAACAACAGCCAAAATGCTGGTAAAAACACCAGAGAAAGAAGGTTGTGTGATTTTGGGAGACACAAGAAGCTCCCTCCATTCACCTCCAGGCAGAGAGAGCACAAGGGGGAGGAAGCAAACCACAGGGTTTTCCCACCTCATCCCAGAGACTGAACACATCCTCTGTAAAATGTATTCTGGAGATCTGCAGCCTCCCCTCTGGCATTTGTAGGGATTGCTTCTCCTGGCAGCAATTCCAGAAGCGCTCAGCGGGATGGGGGTCTGGAAGGTGAAAATGCTGCTGTGACACAGAAGGAACTGCCCCGAGGCTCTTCCCAAAGCCACTGGCTACAGCCAGCCCATGTCCAGTCCCTGCTGGAGTATATTGGTGCAGAAGGAGAGGTCACCCACCAGAATGCACCACCCATCCTTAGGTGACACAGCCAGGCAGGACACGGCTCAGAGCAGCACGGTCTAGTGGGAGGTGTCCCTGCCCACAGAGGGGAGCGCAGTGAAATGGGCTTTAATGCCCCTTCCAAGAAAAAAAAACATTCTCTATGACCAGACTCCCCAGGCTCCAGCAAGAGCTAGATCAGGCAGCCAGCACCCAGGACATCCCCCCAGCAGTGCCTGTCACAAACACCTGGCTACAGACATGAAAGGTAAATCCTCATGACTGCTGCCATGCCCAGTGCATGAGGGCCGGCTGGGTCTCTGCATGGAGCTCTCAAACAGCTCTCCTGCCCTCACAGCCCAAGCAGGGCTCTGCCAGCCCAGACACACCCCAAAAGTGTCCTAGGAGCACCCAGATCCCAGGGCAGACACACCAAATGGTAAATGTGCCTGTGCCCGGCTGCTTGCCCTGGCTAAGGCTGCCCACAGTGCTCCCTCCCCACACTAAGGGTGTCCAGGGCCAGCACTGTCAGTGTCCCAGCATTGGTGGCTCTGCACTGACTCTCCCATCCTGACTTAAGCCATCTCTTTTGCCCCTAGAGCTGTTTGGGAAGTGACAACTGCCTCGCCTGTCACGAGGTGCACAGCATGGTCCACCCAGCCCCCAGCCAGGCAACACGACAGACTGGCCCCCTCAGCAGAAACAGGGGCTCATCCCAGGAATCATTATTTGCTCATTAGGATGGGCTCTCTTCTCCTTTGGATGGCACAGGGAAGCCACCAGGACACCAGTGGAAAGCACGGGTGTAATCCAGCCCTGTGGACACCCGAGCTGCCTGGGGCCGGGTGGCCTGGGAAAAGGGCAGAAGCTATAAATACCTGGGGAACTGGTAATGGAACTGGAACTGGCATATACTTTTAAGATTATTTCTATTAGTGCAAATCACTTAATCTGTGTCCCTACAGACCAATCCCACCACTCCTGAGGACGGACGTGTCAGCACCTGACTTCGCTGTCACTATTTGCAGAGGCGTCCCCGGGCGGGGGCTGGAGAGCTCCGAGGCAGGGCGGAGCGGGTGACCTTGCTCTTTCTGGCCTCTGTTCACGCTGCGCCAAGCGGGGAGCAAGCGGCACCACGAGAGCAGCCGAGCCAAGGCAGACCGAGCCTGCCCTGCGCTCCCGTCCCGCACAGGTCCCCGGGGAGCGGCGGCTCCTGCGCGATGCCGAGGCGCGATGCTGCACTCCCGAAACCCCCGGCCTGCAAACACCGTCCCGGCGGCTGGACAGGGCATGCGGCCAGTGGAGGCGAACGGGGCAATGGATGGGGTGCAAAGTCCAGCACGCTGCTGCAGGACGGTCCCCAGCAGCCGGCACAAAGCCAGCGCGGCCCCCCGGGACCCCAGCGCTGAGCCAGGGCTGCGGCCACTCACACACCGAGGGGCTGCTGTCAGACCTCAGCCTGCAGAAAAGGGACAATTGCTATTTCCACAGCTGCCTGGAGGCTGAACGAATCGCTGCTCCTGAGCGCTTCAGCAGTAAAGTACTACTGCTGGGAGTGTTTTTATTACTGTTAGAGGATACTTTGAATCTCACTTAAAAACGCTGGCAAGAAGAATCAGGGTGGCAATGGCTGGATTTAGAGCAGAACAAAGCACAGGCACACGCCGCAGTACCCACGAGCGCTGCCCACTGCAGGTACCCGGCCAGGGTGAGCTGGGCTCCCCCCGCAAGGAGGTCTCCCCAGGGAGGCTCATCCCTCCCTCTGCCCCTCATGGGAGCAGGCAGGGGGATTAAGTGTGGTTGGACATGGATGAGTGGCACTGGCAGATCAGGGAAGGCAGGCAGCAGTGCTAAGAGCAGGAGAATATGGATGGAGAACCTCCGTCACAAGTCTTTGCCATGACAACTGGGCCAGTTCCTTTTCATTTCAATGAGCTCCTTCATACCACTGCTAACAAACAGGTCTGGCTCTGGTCCCCACAGTGTGCAGCATCGGTCGATACCAGGGCCACCAGCCACTGCCAAGGCCACCGCTGGGCATGCCTGCACTGCCACCCACTAAGGGGTGATGTGACCGTATCTGCCTCTTGTTTACCAGGCATAAAAGCTCTGCTACAACAGGAGATGGGACATCTGCCTCCTGTGCATGCTGCAAGCTGGATCTCTGGAGGAAAAGAAAGAGCTGGAAAGGATCCAGCACCACCACAGGAAGTGTTTCCATTGCTATTTTCCTGTGAACATGGTGTAGATGTAGAGCTGGGCTCATCCAAGGTGAGAGCAGATCATTCTGGTCAATGCTCACCCAGTGATGACCCCAACAGGAGGTGCCTGTGCCCTCTGTGCCACATCACTACATGCACATGGTGGCCCCAAGCCACCCTCCCCAGCTGGCCCAGGCTGTCCATGATGGCTTTGTGCACTTGTTTTGCATCAGTCTGAGGTGCAGACGTGCCTTCTGCAGAAAAATCTTCCAAAAAGAAAATTAACTTGCACAAAGTAATGAGGCTGAGGAGCTGTGCAAGGAGGAATCTTCACTTTTCCTATATATTTCCAATGTTCCAGAGCCATCCACAGCTGCACAGATCTCCAGAATCTACCAGGGAAGGTCTCAGAAACAAACAGTTTTTACTAGAAGTCATAGAAAGTCTCCCACTGAATAGTTTTCTTTCAATAAACACTAATTTGATAAATTTTAAATGTTCCATGGGATGATAAAATAAATACAATTTCTTTCTTTTGTAATTTTCGTCCACAATCACTAGCAGAAAGTATCCACTGCAAACACCAACCCAGCAGGCTCCAGTGAGTGCTCCAAGTCTAGACAGCAACTGGCAATGGAGAACTGGCAAATTGGGACAGCCACCTTCAAGGAAGCAATTTATAAAATATGAATGAAGGTCTGTGCCAAGAGTGGAATTCAAGGGAATGACAGAAAAACACAAAGAACTGAGCTACTGCTCTCTACTACAAATTGTTAACCCTGTGTAATGAAACTGTTTTCATCACACGAAAACATGACTGTGAGATTTCCAATATTTTGGGGAATTTTGTGATTTCTTCCTGCAATACAAGGCAGTGTTTCCAGCTTTCCTCCCAGCTCAGGAGCATGCCATCCTCGCCATGCAGAGACTGACTTCTGATCTGCTCCAGTTTCCTCTGCGCCTGTTCCTCCCACTGCCCACCCACAATCTGCTCCCATGGGGACCCAGAGGTGACCCCTGGCACGGACACAGAGCGGGCTCTTGTCTCTGCTGGAGCCCAGCGTGGCCTTGGAGGGTCCTGGTGCGGGGGCGTGGGGAGCTGGCATCGCCCCTGGGATGCTGCTCACATTGGCTGCCTCGCTACAGTGTTTCTGCTTTCATCCTTCCCGGGACTGTCCCACACCTTCCTCGCTCTGAGAAAGGGGACAGAGGCAGCGACTCCCAGGAACTGTGGGCTCTGTGCCTCAGGGACATGATCCCAACTCCAGCACCCACTGATGCCCATCCCCAGGGGCTGGTACCTGTGCCCATGGTAGGGATCTTGTCCCGGGGGAAAAACCCATCTCTGCAGTGGGAATCCTGACCTGGGAGTGACTCCTGTCCCCTGGGCTACAAAACACACTCTTTTGTTCCAAATCAGTATTTTGACACGCTCTTCGGTCCTCAGAAGCAGCACCAAAGCACTTCCCATTGTTAACTGGCTCTCAGTCTGGAATGAAGTTCCCCTAGGAGGAAAACCCATGGTTATGCCATACTGGCTGCAGGGAGTGGTGCTCATCTGTTCAATGGATAAACACCTGTGCAATAGGGAATCTGTAAACAGCAGGAAGAATGTAAAAACAGCATGAGCAGGAGAAGAGCTGCCATGAGCAGATCCTGTGCAGCCTTGAAGCCTCGGGAAAACACACAAAATAGCTGTGTGACTCCAACACACCAACACTCTGAAAGCTTTTTGTGGATTGCCTCTTTGGCAAAACTTTCTTATTTGCAGCTGCTGCTTCCAATACCAAGTGCCACATGAAGCCTGTTTTCCACTGCAACCAGCACTTGAGAGGAGCCAGGGTAGAATACTCACTGCCAATACCAAGCATAAGACTGTGGAAACAGCTTTCAGAGGGTGTAAGAGCTCAAAAATTCAAGACATTTGGAAAATAGGATGGGAAAGCCTAGAGGAGGATGGGGCAAAGTCTGCCTTTGAGCAGGGAAGAGGCAATGAGACACTGTGTACCCTTAGAGCAGCTGGGTAGGTCCCACAGGGACACCCCAAATATCTGCCCTCCAACCCCTGACAGGGATCCATCTCCTCTTCCCAGCAGTAAGGGAGAGCTGGAGCACAGGAGAGCAGGGAAGAGAGGGAGGGACAGACAGAGGAGGGAGGGGAAACTGAGGAGGCCATTTTATGAGATTTGATATATGCTCAGCAGTGAGGAAAAGGAGACACCAGTGCCATGCTCTGGAGTGAGGAAAAGGAGACACCAGTGCCGTGCTCCAGCGCAGCACCGCTTGGCTGCTCCCCCAGTCCTGACGGGTTCTCCTTGCTGAGCACAGTTCCAACATCCCTGCAGCTCCAGTTACCCGGCCTCAGTGTATCACTTGTTTCACAGCCTCAGCTCCAGCCATGACAAACATGCACCCTGCCACTGCCTGCTATCATGCCAGCTCACATTCAGCCAAGCCCTGAGTTCTCTATTCCATCTCCAGCTGGATTATCGTAGTCATCCTGTGTCTCTGAGCAAGGAAAGGGTAAGAGGTGCTGAGGAAGAAATTTGTTTATCTTTTCTCCATTTATCAGGAAGTGACAACAAGCTTTAGCACATCCCCAGCTCCCCTGGCCACCAGAGGCTCCCTGTCCGCGTGTCCGTAGGGGCCGAAGGGACCGGCTGCCCACACGACGTTCTGCCCTGCTCCTCTTGTCTTCAAAGAAATATTTACATCCTATGGCCAATTGCCAGAGCAAAAAGGTCACACTGACAACAGCAGACAGGAGGGTCAGCCCCTTCCCAAGGGCTTTGGAGTTCTGCCAGTGCAGTGCTGGGGGTCCCCAGAGCCCTCCTGGGACTGGGATGCCAGAGCAGCTGCTGCTGGGCACAGACTGGGAGTGAGAGCAACCCTGAGAACGACCTCCTGCCTCATTCCATCTCTCAGTGTAACAGCTGCCCTTCACTCCTTCATCTCTTTGCCAGTCTTATCTCCTCCTTCCATAGGAAGGAATTACTGCAGGTTTTATCTGTAAGCCTATCACAATTACGGAGCAGAAACGATTACAGAGCCATCAAGCCAGGTGATGAATTAACACGTGGCACTGGCCCAAACTGACCACAGCCAGACTAGGGAAGGGAACCAAAGGCAGGTGTAACCAGCAAACACCGGAATTCCAACCAGTATCAGCACCAGGTAACAGCAGTGATAGCAAATGCCACTTAAAAACGTCTGGAGCTACATGGACAGCAGATTTCCCTGAGCCAAAAGCCCCTTAAATCCTTTTCTCCCCTTTGATTCCATTGTTTCAGCAACAGCTCCTTCTCTGATTCCATTTCATTCTAAACCAGAGGCCACCCCCCACCATTCCACCACTGTAATTTGTCTTCTGATGGCAGAAGCTTGGATTTATTTTGACAGTGCTCCATCTTGCTCCTGAAGCAGGTTATTTTGTTACCTCAAATAGTGCTGGTAGTAATGATGCAACAACCAGAGCACAAAGATAAACAGCTCCATGACCAGAGTAACAAAACATCCAATTAATTTGCTAATTACATGCAAGCCTGACTGGTGCAGTTAGGGACACTCTATCAAAAGCTTTAAATTAAACCAAATTGTGTTAATAATCACAGTGTTTCTGAGATGTGCCAGCACTTCTTAACCATGACACTTCCCCAAATATTAAAAACTGCTCATGCTTTAGTGTCATATGAAGGGTGTTTAACTCAAAAAATACCTTCCCACACCCAGTCCCATCTGCAGCAGAGTAGAACTGGGGCTTGAGAGAACTCCATCTGTGAGGGATCATCCAGAGAGTAAAGAAAGTAGGAGCAGCACACCTTGAAATGCTCCTTATTCTCCAAAGCAAGGGGGCCTGTGTGTGCCTCTGCTCCCAGCAGCACCCCGAGAGACAGGGCTCTGAGGTGCCCATTGCCCCGGGCTTATACAGCCCCAGAAGTGCCCCTCACTGTCCTCACAGAACACTGAGGTTGCATCTTCTGAGGCTACGATGGGAAAGCTTTATGTGCAAGGTCAAGTAGGGCAGGAGGTCAGACCTAGCACCAGACAGCACAGGGGTGCAGGTCCAAAAGTCATCCTTCCATCAGGGAAATTTACCACAGAACCTCTCAGCTGCCACAAACCTTTCTTCCCACCATCTGCCTGGGGTGCTGGTACACCATCCGCCGCTCCAGGAGCAGCAGAGGCTGTTCCTGTGCTGGCACCCACAGATCCAGGAGAAAATGCAAAGCTGCAGGAACGGGCCAGCAGCATGCTGTAAAGCTAATGGAGACTCTGGTAGGATGAAATGTAAACCTGGCAGTGATTAACACATGTGGCTTGAGCCAGACCACGATGAGTGTTGCGCTTTCCTTACGGTGCTTGGAAATTACATCTAAACACAGAGAGACGATGTCCCTGCTTTACACCTTTGCAGCAGCAGGGTAGTGATGTACAAGCCTTGGAGTTCAAAGGACAAGAAGACACTGGTGTTGTAAAGGTTGCTGTGTCAGCTCCAACCCTGCTGGTCCCACAGAAGTCTGCTAGGGGAAGTAGGCACAGCACACACAACAGAGCTGCAAGGAAAAGGAGTATACAGCATTTCCCACAGGAATGACAGAGATGTCGCTCATCTCTAAAGTAAGACCTGGGCAAAATGTACCTGCTGCTGTCTAGTCCAGCCTCCAAGACTGCCTGCAGACCTCCATGGGAGCCCACACCTGCTCTCCTCAGCGTGACATTCCCTGTCTGTGTGGGACCCCACTGCACAGCTCCGCTGGCAGAACAGCACGGAACAAACCTGCAGCACCATCACTGGCATCCAAACGCTGAACTTTTCCAACTTGATTCCTCCCTGCCCCCTCTGCGCTGATTCCAGCAGAGATTTATCCAGACTCCAGAGACACACCCAGAGCTTGCATAGCTCCTGCCACGCACGAAGCTCACAGCTGGATGATGCTCACAGCTGCACTCTTTCTGACCTGTCATTACTTTTATTCTTTTTTCTTTTGCCAAGCCCTTGACATCTCTGTACAATCCCCCAGTAAATCACTGTGTGAATGGAAATTGCCCCAGTACTCAAATAAAGCTGTGAGCATTTAAAACAGAAACCAGCCCAGAGGCAGTGCACTTGCCTGGTGCTAATTTAGAGGTAAAATCTAATTGTTCATTTCAGCCTTTGCTCTCAGCATCCCAAGCATCACGGGGTGAGTGTGTGGATGCAGGACTCCCACGATGCAAACCCCAGCTGAGGTCTCACATACTCCTGGATGGGGCTGCCTCTGAGCCAGCAGAAAATCCCTTGGGCAGCTCTTTCTCCCTGACATTTCCATCAGCTCGGCCACTTTCTGCCGTGCTACAGGTGAGAATGCAGGTGCACTGCTTTAAATGCTGTACAGGTATTTCACAGAGATGGCTCATCTCCTTTTTTTGAAGTTAATCCACCAGGAAAAAATTATTCTTGATTGAATCCTACTTCTCAAAAAAATCTCCCCTCCCCTGGTTCATTCCCAAAACCTGTTTTAGCTCTACTTTAAAACACATTTTCTACCTGTACTTAAAACAGCCCCAAAGCACAGTGATGTTTCTGTCACTACGTTCGGGGTTTCCTGCTCTGCACAGTGCATTCCCGGCAGGCAGCTCTCAGCGGGACAAGTTGCTGGGAGGATTTTAACTCGATGTCAGCATCCGTCCGTGCTTCGGGGCTCAGCGTCCCGGTCTCGCCCGCTCCCAGCGGCCGGGAGCAGCGGGATAACAGATGCGTGAGGAAACGAGATAAACACAAGGACCTCACAGGACGGCGGGGATACCAGGCGTGCACCGCGGTATTCCTGGCACGATCTCGCCTAGTCAGTCCCAAATGAGAGCATCGCGGCAAAAGGGAAGATTCGGCAGCGGAGACGTGCACCAAAGCGGGAACAGCCAGGACACAGCGGGGTTGGACCCGCGGTGAGCGCGGGGCACCGGCGGCAGGCGGCGGGGAGGCTGGGGATGGTGCGGGGTGCCGGTGGGATGCGGGGTGCAGAAGGTGGCATGAGGGATGCGGGCACAGGATGCCGGTACTGGCGGGATGCAGGATGCCGGAGGGAAGCACAGCGCAGGGTGCGCTTGCCGGTGGGCTGCGGGACGCGGGTACTCACCGGAGGTCGCCGTAAGCGCCGGCGTAGCCCTCGACCCAGGGCTCCAGCTCGCTCTTGATGCCGGGGGCGGGGACGGCGAAAGGCGCCCGGCCCGGTGGGTACCAGGCATCGGCAGGGCAGTCGGCGGGCCCGGCGGGCGGCTCGGGACACGGCCCGTAGAGCTGCCCCTCCTCGGCAAAGAAGGTGGGCCAGGGGGGCGCGGGGCCCGGCGGGACCAGTTCGGCCCCGAAGCGACACGGGCCGCCCCAGCCGCCGCCCGTGGCCGGCCCCGCTGCGCTCTCCAGCTTGACGCGCCCGAAGCCGCGGGGCAGCCCCGGCCCGGCGGGCGGCTCGGCGGCCAGGGCGGCCTCGAAGGCGGGCGAGGGGTCGCGGGCGGGCGGGCGCGGGGCGCGGGGCGGCCCGGCGGGCACGGCGAACATGCAGTCCTCGCGGGGCAGCTGCTCGGCCGGAGTCTCCAGCGCCTCCAGCGCCAGCCCCATGGAGGCGGACACGGCGCGGCACAGCTGCCGGGCACTGTCGCCCAGCGGATCTTCCTTGTCCGCCGGCTCGGTCTCGGGCGGCGGCAGCATCGGAATCGCAGCCGCCTCGCCCAGTAGCTCCCTCAGCTCTCCGGCGCAGGGAAAGGACGAGCCCATGGCGGGGCCGGCGGCCGGCAGCGCCTTACCGGCGGCGCGGGGCCCGGGGGACGGCAGGCAGCCCGGCGCGGGCAGCAGGCAGGCGGGGGAGTCCGGCGGCGCTCGGGGACTCGGCGGGCAGGGCGCGCTTGGCGGCGGCTGCCCGGCACCCGGTTCCTCTCGCGGCGGCTGGAAAGCGTCGCAGACGCTCTGGAAGAAGCTCTGAAAAGCCCCGCGGAAGGTCCTGCCCGCCGGTCGCGGGTAGACGCGACCGACCCCCAGCTGCACCTCCATGCTCGCCGAGCGCGGGGCAGCGATCGCTGCGGCGGCGGCGGAGCGAGGCGAGGGCGGAGAGCCTTGGCAGCGCTCCCGGCCCGACCCCCGCGGGCCGCCTACCCGTGGCGCTGCTCCGCGGCGCCCATGGCAGTGCCCGCCGGGCACGAAGCTCGGTGCGCGCAACAGGCGGGGAAAGTTGTCGGCGGGGGCGCGGGCAGGTGCGGCGGCGGAGCGAGGGGCGGGCGCGGGCGGCTGCGGGGAGGGAGGCGCGGCGGGGAGACCGCCCCGCGCCGGGGCTCCGCCGCGATTAACTCTCTCTGTGACGGCCGCGGCGGCAGCGGCGCCCGGCTGGCCCCGGGCTCGGCGCGGCCCCAGCGGCGACCCTGGAGCAGCGCGGACGCGGAGCCGCAGCCCCGCCGCAGTGTCCGGGCTTGGCGCCTCAGCGGGCGGGTCGGAGCAGGATGAGGCTGCCCGGCCCGGCTCGCTGGGGACATCGCCCGTCACCGCGGCCTCTGGGTGAGCGCCCGACCGGCCCCCGCGTCCCGGCTGGGCGGAACGGGGCGGGATGGGGGCGCGGCGGCGGCTGCCCGGGTTCCCAACCGGGCCGCTGATGGAGCGGGTGCGTGCGGGCTACCCGCCCCGGACCGGCTCGGCTGCTCCCCCGCTCTCCCCCCGGCTGGCAGCTGGCGCAGCTGGGCGGACTTGGTCAGGAGAATGCTCCTTTTCGCGCTGGCGTGTCGGCGCTCAGCAGCTCCCCACCCCCGGCTGGCTCCGAGGCGACCCCCGCACCTCTTGGCTCGCCTCCTGCCTGAAGACCGGCCGCCCGCTTCCACCTCCCACTGCCCCGCGTCGTGCCACAGCCCCCGCCTGCCAAAGCACGAACCATCCCGTGGGCATCCCCGCCCGGGTCACGCACTGGGATGAAAAACACCTCGCTAGCAGAAAGAATTAGTGCGGGACCTACCGTAAACAAGGCTTGAGCTCCCCTTGCTGGTCCTGGAATAACAATCCTAAAGCAACTTCTGGGAGACACCATCCCCAGGCAACCTGTGAATAGAGTAATTTTATTCGAGGGAGCTTAAAACAAGCCCATTACTTTGAGTCCCTTTGAAGACAAAGGGAAAAAAGTCATAAATAAGCGGAGCCCGTGGGGAAAACAGAGAGGCATATCCCATCTTTTAAAAGCCTTTTTACAAGCTGTAGAAGATAAAAATAAAAATCGAAGTCCAGCCAAGCAAAATTTGGCAATGTCCTCCATCCTGCCTGCGGGATCAGAGCAGCTGGGGGAGGGGGAGGAGGGCTGGTGCGCCGGTGGGGAACGGGATCACTGCCGCTGGCTGCTGCAGCCTAGCACGGGGGCTGCCACCCCCCGGGCCGTGGTGGGCCCAGGACTGTGCCCAGTTCTCCCTGGCCACCAGTGAGGAAGAGCATTTGCAGAGAAACCTCATCAGCTCTCGCATGTGAAACACCAAGTTGGGCTCTAATGCCAAGTCCCATAGCCCCTAAAGCACTGAAGGCAGCTCAGCTAAATGCCTGAGATGGTGAAAACCAGGGGAGATGCTGTAAGATATCTGCTGCCCAGTGGATGTTTCCATGTGTGTTCCAGTGTGTTTGCTGTTCCAGCCTCTCAGAGCTGACAGGATTCTGGAGTGAAATATACAGACTGTGGAAAACATCTAGGGGAGGATTCTCACTGTCAGCCTCAAGAGCTGTATTGAGAAGGGCTGGGGGCTGGGGCTGCAGCATGGTATTGCTGCAGGAGCAAGGGCCTCTATGCCTCAAATGAGACATGGGTTGTGACCAGAGAGCTTTGCTTGACCCCACTGTTCCCACAAGGAGGAAACAACCTCAGCTTGTACACCCTGAAACACCACAACATGCAAAGACCTCAGCACAGTTCAGATTTTTGATGTTCAAACAACCATCCCATCTGCGATAGGACCTGTTGGGGCCTCAGCTCCTAGCTCTGGAGCTTTGGCTTTGGTGCTGTTCGTGTTGCCTTGCCCTTTCCCCTCTCTGCAGCATCAACAGAGCCCTGGATTTTCTTGTCTCAGTGTTGCTGTGGGGTTTTTGGAATGTTGATCACTGCAGAGGTGCAGAAAGCAAGACTGAAAAATGGTTTTTCTACTTCAGCCTGCAGAGCCAACACTTCAGTTCTGACTGATGATCTGTGGTAAAGATGTTTTTAATTTATTTCTTGAACAGGCATCTTCCAAGGTTGGTTTTTTTTAACTTGGTCCTCATGTTTCATTTAAAATTGATTAAATGTTAGTGGATTTTCTGGCTGTATATGTGCACAACTGCATATGCTAGGCTTAAAGGCTCTGTGAATTTTAATCTTTATACTTGGTTGCTGAAGTCATCACACAATGTTCTAGAGATGTCCTTTTCTCAGCTTGCATTTGATATGGATTTCAATTATACTTTCGCATTCTCCCAGCAACATACATTCAGATAATTTATATCTGTAAATGGTTATTAAAGTGTGAATTTAACATCCCATACAGGTATTTATAAGACTTTCTCCACAGGCTGAGGTCTGAGCTGTGTATGTCACCAACAGTTTGGTCTTTCAGTTCAAAGTCAATTTAAATGCATGAGGAGTTAAAAAAATTGAAGATGGTGGAGTGGACTTGACTGTGCATCACAGAACAGGCACTTTGCCTGGCCTCATAAAAGCAGAGTGAGCTCCATTTTGGGCAGGGGGAGATGCTGAGGACACCTAATCCAGCAAAACACTTCAACACATCTTCATCTTGAAGTGTATAAATAGGCCCACTGAAATCTAGGAAATACGCCTGTGCTTAAGGTTAAGGATTCCCTTAAGTGCTTTGCTGGATCAGTACCAAGGTGATTATTTACCAAGCGCTGTCAAAAACATTGGACACCAAGAAAAAACTTCTTCTGACAAAATCCTTTGGCTCAGAATGTCCGGTGTGACTGCTCAGAACTGCAGCAAACAACATTTTTCAGAGATAGGGGCCATTCCATGAAAAAATTTCCCTCTAGACTCAAGAGTAACAGGTGGTCCTTTGTTTTGTTGCCCGAAAAAGCATTTAAAACCAGGTGATCTCTAAGAGCTCAAATCTACAGCCACAGAGAGCTCAAATGTTATCAGGACAGTTCCACAGAACTTGCCAGGAACAGAATCAATCATTTTTCACCATTAATCTTTAGTAAAATGAGGCCAGTAACACAGAGTCTGACAGTTTTGCTTCCTTGAAGCCAGTTGCAAGGCATAACCCTTTAGCCATCACTTACTCTTACTGAATTACTCAGATTACACTCCTCCTTTTGTTCCATCCCAGCTGTGAGGAGATGTCAATAGCTGTGAACCTGTCTCTGAGCCTGCCCTGCCAACAGCCCCTAAATGGTGAACTCACAGAATTTTTTCCAGCTGCATGAGAAAAAGAAGAATAGTTTCTGTGGAGCATTGAAAATTATGGCAAAGATTCAGGAAGAATCTCTCACAAGTGCTGTACCCCACTCCCTGCCAGGGCAGAGGCAGCTGGATGAGCCAGAGGCGCTTTGGGCCTCAGTGGTGCCTGTGCAGGTTGGGATGTGCCTCTGCTCTCACCTAATTGCCACTCAGCAAGGAAGACAAGGTAATTTAGGGGAAAGCAGCATGCACATAGGCGAGGGAGACTGGTTTGTACTCTCCTGGATGCTGTGGCCAGGGTGGGAGCCCATTAGGGCTGGAGGAGCAGCCAGCCCAGCCTTTCCACCACCCACACCTGTGGACAGCAACCAGGCAGGAGCCTGCAGAACACTAGGCTCATTAATGCTGCCTCCTACAGCTTTTCCTCATTATTCTGTGCACTCTATTATTCTTAGGCTGTCCAGAGCTACACAACAATACAGTTTTCTTAAGATTTTAAGTATTTTAATCATTTGTGTCAATCCTGGACTGCTGACTGCCTTGTCTCATCAGACAGGTATGTGAGTTCACATGGGTGGGTTAATAGTCTTTAAAATTTGCCCTTGCAGGAAGGTGCAGACAATGTTTTCACTTTCATCTATTTTAATTCTGAACATTAATAATGTCTCACATCTCTCATAGCTTGTACCTTTCTGATTTAGGGGACAGGTTGCTTAACTCTTCCTTGCACCTCTCCTTAGTGGCCAACACTGATGCTGCTTTTACCCAAGAAAGCCCAAAGCTCAGTTGTCCCTGGGGCAGGACTCATCTGTCCCTCACTGCTGCCCTCAGCAAGTTTTGATCAAGCATTTGGGACAGAGCAGTGAGAGGATCCTGCTGTGCTGTGCTCATGTCACCCTACAAGCCTTCTCTCAGGAAGGGGGGATTGATTGAACATTGTTACCTCTCAAAATCCAGAAGAAGAAGAGTTTGACAAAGACCTGGCTCGCAGCAGGACTCCCTGGCTGGACCCTGCCCAGGGGTGGCATCAGCCCAGCAGCATCAGAGGGAGGCAGATCTGCACAGTGCCTCTCAAATGCCTTTATTCACATCTTGGAACAAATCCTGCTTTAAATACAGGGCTAAGCGATGTCTTAGGTAATACTTCTGGAACAGTTACAATCACCTGAAGTGTTTTTCTTCTCTTTGCCCAAATTCATCCCTGTCACCTCCACAGAATCACTAGCATGTTTTCCTTCTCTGACAGCTTGGAGGCCAATTTTCAGAACAGCCTGTTCATGCACCTTAGTGAGATGACTGAAGTGCTTGGTCCAGTTGATCAATCCTTGCAGTGCTGAGAACAACACAAATCTTCACTCCTAATGAAACACACATTTGAACCATTTCCCATATCTTACACAATTGCCTTTTGGGCAGAGTTTGGAGATTCTCAGGAGCCAGGGAGGTGATACACAAGTTTGTGATGAGTTCCAGTATGAAATCTGGTCCAAGGCAACAGCACTGGCAGATCCATTTTCCCAGCCTGCAGCTGGGAGAAGGCTGGGATAAGCCCACTTCCATTGCTCAGCAGGGATGCCCACCTAAAGTGAGATGCCAGAGGCTGATGAAGGTTCAGTGGCTTCATTGAAGCCCGTGGGCACTTTGGGCTGCCTTCAGCAGGCCAGGACTCATCCAAGCTTCAGTGTGGAGTTGTGTATGGTTATTGCTGTGTGTTTGAATACCCTAAGGACTTAAAGAAGTGTCAGAATGTTTTCCTTTATCTATAGTTTCAAATTCTGCTGTGCTCAGCAGGCACAGCTCTTCCCCAGCACACCTCAGAGGTCATTGTATGCCCCAATTTCCAACACTGCTGTTTAAAGACCCTGTAACACCTCTAAAGAATATCAGAGAGGAAAGGTGTGTGTCAGGGCTCAGCTGAGACTGACTGAGAGGATGAGGTTGTGTTGATCAAATGTAAGAGCTGCTGTGGGAAGAAAATTGCCCATTGGAAACTTCAATAGAACACACCTCTTTCATGTTGTTACAGCACAGCTCACAAAAACTCTGATGCAATGTCCTAGAGGTGAAAGAGTGCATCATTTACTTCACAGGCATATTTTTACTGGTACTTGGATTCTGAGGTGTCCATTCTTTCATCAGGAAAACCTCCCATGCCCTTTTAAGTCATTCTTCTTGTACTCTGACTTCTGTCTCCCCACCTGCTGACTCTGAACTCCTTTCCTCCCTTCACTGCATGGGCTGGTGTGACAAGCACTTTTTGTGCCTTTAGAGCCAAGCTTCTGAAGGGGAGGGTTTCCATCTCTTGTGTTCTCCTCTCCATGTGGTTCCTTTGCTGCATAACACACACTCTGGGCACTCACTTGGAGGCAGGTCCTGAGATGCTGCCCCTGCATTCCACACTGCAGGCTGCACAGCATCCCAGGATAAAGGCAAGGTGGCTCAGGGGTGTCCTTGGGCTCGCCCCTGGAGAGGTAAATCCAGGCCTGGCTGGTGTTCACTGCTTCTTGCACTTTCTGATGCACTTCCCTGCCCCTCTGGTATAAGGAGGAAGTGTGCTTGGTAGTAAATTAAAGGAAAAACTAGAATAGTGCATCCCCAAGGGAGACAGTAGAAGTGAAAAGTATTCATCACAGCATGCCTCACTTAGATGACCTGGAAAAAAGACATAAATATGGGTAGTGTAGTGTCTCCAAAGTGCCTCCAGTGAATCAAAACAAATAAACCTTTAAGCACAGGAGTCTGAAGTCACCAGGACTGCTACAACACAGAGGTGAGAATAATTTACAGAGAACCCAGATAGGCCAAATGGGTTTGTGTTCCCCACATGTTCTCCTGCAGCACAAAAGTAACCTGCTGGTAGAACAGGTTTTCAGTGATTAAGCTCCTGCTGCCTTTCAATTAGTATTGAAAATTTTTGACTTACAGTGTAAAAACTTGTTAGTGACATGATTCCAGGGCAGTAAATCCTGGCATAAGGAGGCCACAGAGACTCCCAGGCCTCTGCACCTTGGGCAGAGGTGTAATTTCTGTAATGCTGCTGCTGTGGGCAGTGATATGGGGTGTTCATTCCTTAGGCTTTGTCTTTCTGCTCCAATTCTAGCCCCAGCAGCACACACAAGGGTGTGCACACACAGAGACAGACACCTCAGTCTGGTCCCATACTGGGAACAGAGGTTACACCAGGGTTGCAGCCCTTCTCTGACACTTCAGAGCACTGGCCAGAGACCAGACTGAGTGTTGGTCTGGGCCTTTCTCAACCAATAACTGACATTTATTGACTTTAAGAATTTAATTTGTATCTGGAACCATACTGCCCCAAGTCTCCTTTGTAGAGCTCACTATTGTTTCTCATGTGATACTCTCTGGGTACTTCCATAAAATGTTGTTGCGCGTTTGGGAAGTCTCCATGGTTGTAAATCATCAGCAGATGTCTCATTTTTCTGAAACATCAAGAAACTGGCAGCTTTACTAACAGAAAAATAAGGGAGAACATCTTTCTTGTTACGTGGCTGCAGTTCCCACGCGTATTTGTATTTTGTTGTTGAGTCTTGCCCCCAAGGAATCCATCCCTCTGATATCCAGCCCTATTTTGAAACAGACACTAGAAATGCCATTTCTGTGCTGTCAGGTTTTGCAGTCCTGACAGTTCCCCGGGCTAGCCTGGTGTCCACGCTGCCCAGAAAGCCCAGCTCATTACCAGGGTCACTAATTGTCCCCCGCTGCTCTGCTGTCCCTCTCTCTGCAGATGCAGAGAGCTGCTGGCTCCTTCCTGCCTGAGGAGGCCTGAGGGATGGCTGCATGTGCCTCTGCAGCTGGAAGCCAAGCACCACATCTCATTCCTGGTCTCCTCTCTTCCTAAGCTTGAGACCACATCAGCCACAGCTGGCAGGAAGAGGCGGGGAGTTAAGCCATGCCTCAGTTAGTTCCTGCAGAGCTTTATTTTGCTTGTTTTGATGAATTTTGTTTCTTTTTTTTTTCTTTTTTTTTAAATTCCATTTAGACACAGTTGTAACCCTGCAAAAACAGTCTGGTACAGCATCACGTTCTAACCCAGAGCCAGCCCAAAGCACCAATTTTCTGGGCTTGTTGGCACCAAACAGGCACTGAAAATATATACCACTGTTGGATGGTGCTCCTTGCTGCAGCACAGCCCAGGTGTATTACAGAGCTGGTCCAGCATATCAACACACACACAGCAGGCTGGCACATTCTGTGATCCCTTAAGGACACGCTCTGCAGTGCCCATCACTTCTGCAAAGAGAAGAGGCTTTTGGCTGTGTTAAAATGTGAGCCATCTCCCTGGATTTAGAAAAGGGAGGAGGATTTCTCTCCTGTCTGCTGGGGGATGAACCTTGTGTTTGTAAATCTGCAGCAAAACCTGGGCAAAACATTTGTATTAGAGAGAACACAGCCTGAAAGGAAAATGGCATTCCCCTGCATCGCAGTCTCTGTGAGGTGGCTGCCAACCTTGTTTTTCCTATTTTCTGGCAAGCAAAGAGTTTCAACCAATTATTTAGTGCTTTCTTCCTCTTTACTAGTGCTGCTCACACCAACTCATAGCAGCTCATCATTTCTGTGCTGTTAGACAAAGTCCTGTTTCGTGTTACCAAAATAAAGGGAAACAAAGCATGAGCATTTAAATCCACTGCCACTGCTCAGCTCCTGCCTCACAACAGATCTTTGAACACCTTAAATCCATTCTGTCTGCTGAACAGGACCTGAACTGAGCTGCTTTTCACCTGAAAAACCACCACCACCACAACAACAATAACAACAACAACAACCCAGCCAAAATGTTTTTAGCCTTTTCAGCCCAAGAAAAACAAGTTTAGAAGGAATGCAAAACGTGCATGTCCCAAAGACCACAGTATAGCCAAGAAATAATTTGCCCATTGATATCCATGAATTTACCACAGGGCAAGGGAAAGGCAAAGGCTGTATAATTTTTGGCAGCTAAAGAACAGTGACTTTGACCAGCAGGAAAAGCTTCTTTGCCTCTTTCTTTTAGGGGCAGTTGGTCCTTCCTTTCCCTTTTTGATCTTCCTACAGCACTGCAATAGGACAGGAAACCCTCAATGCCTTTGTGTTTTTTTTAAGCCAAATGAGTCCTGCAGAGCTCTCCTGGGGCCAGCAGCCCAGCTGCTGTCCCTGTGCTCACACGTGGCAGATGCCTTTGTCCCCAGCCACAGGCATGCATCATCCTGTGCCGTGTCCAGTGGGGCTTGGAAGATCCTCCAGTCCTGGAACTGAGTTGTCATGGAACAACAATGCAATGAGAAAACTGATTCGAACAAAAAAGAATTGGTCTGGTTTATGTAGAAATAATTCTGTTAGACCTGGAACACACACACTTTGAGCACTGGGTCAATAAGCCATGAGACAAACAGCAAGGAAATGTGAATTTGCTGTTTCACACCTCAGTGCAACCAATACTCAGAAAGGCCACAGAGGCCAGGGAGAGGATCTAAGAATGAGATTTCTGCATGCCCTTGAGTATCCACAAACTTTTGGGCCCTGATGTTAATGTAGAATCCAAACTATTTGCAGTTTTTGGTGGAATCTAACAAAGCATGAGGAATTCCAGAAGAATCGGAGCCCTGATTCAAAGAAGGAGAGATCAGTCTGTGTTGTAAAGCTGCAGAGAAGGTTGGAGTCTTATTCGTAATCTTGGAAAAAAAGCTTTAAGAATTTAGAAAAACAGTAACATGAAATGAATCAGTCATTTTTACCAGTGCAAGAGCAAATATTTAAAGTTCCGTTGAAAAGCCCCAGAGTGTCTCAGGGGTGTGGAGTGGGCCAATTGACTGTATTTCCAAGTTGTCCTTTTCTCTGCAGAGAAAGAGTCTTTTCAACAGATTATCTGCTCTTGTTCCAATCCTCAGTAATAACAGTGCAAACCCATATGAACTGCCCTTTGGGTAACTGGGATGTGCTGCCTCTGTGCTGCCTAATCTGCCTGTCCATCTGCAAGAGGGTGCCAGGTCCTGCCTTGTGTTTACTGAGTGATTGCTGCCTTCATTGTGTTGACTAATTTGGCAAAGTGAACTACAATTCTTTATCCAGCTCTATCTTCTTCTCAGCTGTGAAAGAAGGTTTTGCATGCAATCAGTTTCATGGAATGCTTCCAGTCACTTTAAGGGTGGGACCTTACTGCCTTTGGGAGAAATTGTAAATTTTGAGGGGAAAATGGAGGACCAATAGCTGCACAGGCTACTATATAATGGTAAATAAAGTAAAAAGATGTTGAGGAAAGAATAATCTTTCATGTAATCTCTCCCTTTCCTTAGAATGGTTACGGGGCAGCTATATTGGAAAAGCTGTTTTTCAAGGAGAAAGAAATCTCCATTTCCTCTGTGTAAGGCTCCTGGCATGAAAGAGAGAATTCCATCTGTGAATCTGTCCCTCTGAGTGGGCCAGCCCTTCTGCCTCTGTGCACAGCCTTTCCCCATACCTCAGCTTTGTTCAGTGCTGCTTTATATATTTGTTTATTCTTTTACTCGTCCAATCACTTCTGCTTCTGCTGCTGCTGGAACTAGAGGGCATCCATGGCTCTCCTTGCTCATCCATTTCCCATTCCCCACGTGTGGGAGCAGCTCACAGCCCGCGTGCACCCATGGTGAGGATGTGAGATATATTTTTGCAGATTGTGTTCAATAAAAACACCCCCAAACACATCTGTTGGGTCTGTTGGGTTCCCTGAAAGAGAAGGTTTGAAAAGCCACATATGAACTGATCTCCCAGGAAGGAAGTATTGGGAATGGCAAAGGGGCATATTAAGGTTAATCATAATTAGGAGCTGGGTGTAAAGCAAGAATGATGCTCTTAGGGCACACAGGTAAGCAAAAGGTCCAAGGTAAACCAGTATAGTCTCCAATTCCTTCCAGTGTTTTGGCATAATTACAACTCACCTGTGAGAGGTGCAGAGTCTGCTGGACCCTCCTGTGCTGCTGCAGGGACCCAGCACAGTTCTTGGTCAGAAGGACCCTCAGCATGGTCCCAGGCAGGTCTGTAGCCCTGCACAACCTTTAGGCCACTGCAAGCAGCTTGCATTGATGGAGTAAAGGAATCTGAGTGTGATGTACATGGGAAAGGGAAAAGGACAGGACTCCTCTGTTTCCTCCACCCTCTGATCTCCATCAAGGATCACAGCTTAGGAACCTGATAGCATCTGAGCTACCTCTTGTTTCAGAAGAATTCCAGGAAGGGTTTGCATAAACCAGCCGAGGAGTTCCTCATTCTGTATGTGACTCTGTGACTCCAGTATCTATCCTGTGCCACTGTGTATGAAGTTACTTTCATTACCCAGTTTGTTTTCTTCTCACCCAAACATCTATTCAGTGACTATTTCCAAGGACCGCTAGATTGTCGTCAGTCCTATTTCCATCTTTGACTCCTCCCTGAGGCATAATTAAGGTCATTCCCTACTGCTCAATTTTAATCCAGATTCCAGTATTGGGCAGTGGCTGCCCAGTGTCCTTGAGAGTCCATTTGGTAATTGCCTGTCACCCTTAGGAATTCTTGCTCTCAGAGAGAGTTTCTCTGGTGAAAGTGGGTCAAGGCTGTCACTCCTCGACAGCCTCCTGGCCTGAGAGATGGTATTTTGTTGTTTTTTTACATCATTCCCATTCCTTTCTGTATCTGAACCATTCCTGTTGCTCCCACTGAATTTGTAACAAACGTTTTAAAGCATTCTCAGTTTATCTGTGGTAGTTTGTAAATGTTATCAGGTGTATGTCCTGGCACCTTTCACATGCAGAGCACTAGGAAATACATCCTAATTAACTGCCAAACCTCCTTGTGAGGTGGGTGAGCTTTCTGATCCTCCATCCATGCTGAAGTTCTCTGGTTTTTCCAAGCTCATAAAGCAGTCAATGTCAGAACCGAGGTTAAACGCAGAAATCCTCAGCTCCGGTTGCTGGGATCTGACCTTGCTGCTCCCACGGAAACCTCCCCATTCGGTTTGCAACTGGCACATTGCACATTGCAATCCATCCCTGCTCACATCAGCACTGCCAGGAGATTTTAACCCCTTCCTGCCCCCACCACATCGGGAAAGGCTGCAGGTATGTGCAGGGATGTGTACAGACAGGTTCTCCTGCCTGAGAACAGTTCAGGGAGTTTTCCTCAAAGGACAAAGGGAGCCTTTCAGCTTAGTGTGAGATGTCCATGTTCAATTTTACATGCCCTGGATTGGGCATCTCCTTTTTGCACTAAAAGTCACAGTAATTACTCTCCCTATAAACAATGATTTTAATATGCTATGGGGAATTCACTTAACTGAAGCCATGGCAGATTTACAGCTATTAAATGGAATGCCAGGAGGTTGTTAGCACTTTGGGAATCCTGCTTTGTTATTTCATAATCACATATTTATGGTTTCCACAGCACATTGTTTTTGTCTTGCCGTTCATTTATGGCAGGTCTATTAAACTGCCACAGGTCCTTGGGCTGTAACTCTTTCCAGCACTGCTGTGATTCCACTTTCATTCTTCTGGGGCTGGTTTGATGGAGATCAATGCCAGAACCCTGGAGAATATAGAGACAGCATGTTCTGCCTTATGAAGCAGGCACAAAATGAAGCCTGTGAACTATCATCTGAGGAACACACTCTTTACAAGAAGGATTTGTTATCTGCAAGCCCAGGTGTTGGCTCTTGGAGTGAGTGTGGATAAACTGAGCCCACAGCCTCCAGACTGGTGAGCTGAACACTGGGTGTGCTGCTGGGCCCTGAGGGGAGGGAGCAGCCCCTCACCCCTGCCACAGCTGCCCCCTCACACAGAAACTTCACAGGCTCTCCCACCCAACACTGCCAGCACATGTCCACACCCTGCTTCTACCTTCTCCAGCCTTTAGAGGTTTTTCAGTAAACTTGCAAGCCTCAGTTGCTCTCATTTTTCCTGCTGTTAATTTATCTCCCTCTGATCTGCTCTTCTCCTCCCTCTCCATTTCCATCAAGGCCTGGGGTGTTTGTGAAGCTTTGCCAGAACACCCAACCCCATGACCATTGCCACATTTATGGAGGGGGAGGACTAGAGCCTAACAGTGCTACTCAAAAGTTAGGAAATCAGGTGAATTTCAGCAAGAATTTTTTCACAGAAAGGGCTGTAAAGTATTGGAAAGGGCTTTCCCAGGGAGCTGGTTCCCATCCCTGGAGGTGTCCAAGGAATGCCTGAATATGGCACTCAGTGCTCTGAGCTGGTGACAAGGTGGGGATGGGTCACAGGTTGGACTTGATGATCTTGGAGGTCTTTTCCAGCCTTGGTGAGTCTGTGATTCTGTGAAATGAGATGCATTTGTAAAGAGCTGGTATTTTAAGGGGCCTTAGAGAGGTAGTCTTATCACAAAGGCAATTCTAATTCTGGAATTCTCTCAAATCCAGGCCACCAATGTGCAACTGCCCATCAGTGAGGAGAGTGTTTTGGGCAGAGCTTGAGTCCACTGCACCACAAAGAATTCATCCTCCCAACAGAGTTTTTTTCTTCACTTTTCTTTTTCTTTTGTAGCAAACAATTCAGATGATGCACTGAAAATCCTTTTCCAAATATCAATTGATTTAGTTGACTCATTCTCACACAGGGAACAACCTGGAGAGTGCTTTTTTGTTTCCCTCCATCATACCTCTGCCTCTTCTTTAGAAAAACATAAATTCTACGTTGATGGATAATCTAGAATGCTACAGCTTTTCAGTCAAGTTTAAAAAGCACATACCAAAATAAACCCAAAGTTTCCACTTTGTACCCAAAACAGTAAAAAAAAAAAAAAAAGGCAAAGCAGTGCATGAGGGTTTTAATTCAGCAGCCAAATCACTGACTGCATGTTCCCAAGGACAAACAGGCACCACTGAGCCTGTGGGAGCTGTGGGAGCAGCTCCCAGCGACCCCCAAGCTCAGGGAATCTGTGGCAATAAGCGATCATAACTGTGGCAAAGTAAAATACCAAAAGGCATATAATGGAACCTGGGAGTCATTTGGATCATTTAAAAAAATGGAGAATTAGCCAAAGTAGCAGAAAATAGAGCAAGGAGGAATCTGAGGCTCATTCAATTGTTACTGAAGAGAATTCCTGAACAGCAGTGGAACCAGGGCCAGAATCCCTGTGAACTCAGCTATGCTCCTGTCCTTGAGACTATCAACAAAGTTTGTTTTCTCTCCAGGTCTTGCATTCGTTTCTAGGAAGACAAGTCAGCAGGAACAGTGGGAGCTGTTCCCTCTTTTGCATAACCAGCAAGGTTTATACCTAAGCAATGCTGTGATGCTCTCTTCCAGTCTTGATGCTCCCAGGTTGGGAAATAATTAAAGTACATTAGTCATAAGGCCAGGAATAGTGGAATAAGGCAAGTGCCATCGGTGTCCTGCCCGGAGCACACACTTGCACTGGGGGGAGGTGTCAGTCAGCAGAACCAGCACCACTGGCAGCACCTCCGACATCGACACAGATGCTGTGTGATTGCCAGTTCTGCGGCGCCTCAGCTCCTCGGGCTGGGGCAGCTCATCCTGCCCAGAACCAGACTCACACACTTTCAAAGGAACTCTCAGGTCAAACGAGGATTCGTCCTAGTTAGAAGGTAGCTGAGAGAGGTGGAACTTTCCCCTCGTTAGACTGCAGGATCTGCACGAAGCATCTGTTGCCTGCCCGTATTTTGGCTGGGGCTGGAGTGGTGACCCTGGTGGACAGACAGAGGCAGGGCAGGGGGACTCGGGCGGGCTCAGCCTCCCCCGCGCTGCTGCAGCAGCAACAATTCTCATACCTCACGGTCTGTGGTGGGTGGCTTTGGCTTTTTTGGCCGGCATCCAGCAGACAGCAAGGATATCAGCTCTTGTTATTCCAGCTTGTTTCCCTGTCTGCCTTCTGGTTCCTTTGTGGTGTGAATGCTGAAACTGCGGTGTACGTGTGTAAAACACAGCAGTCCATTCAGACACTTAAAAAAGGTTTAAATTTTTTTTTTTTTTGGTGCTTAAAAAACTAGCAGATGCAACTGAAATTCTGCTCAACTGGCATCAACTGAGGAAGTGATGAGTATTGTATTTGTTTGGAGGGAGGGTAACAAATAACAGAGTGGTTGGCAATTCTTTGTTTCCATTTTCAATATTTTTAGGTTTTATCCACTCTGGAAGTTTCTCTGTCAGACCTGGATATTCTAAAGAGACTTTTCTGTGCAGCAAATCAGCATTACCAGTGCTGCCCACTGCATCTGTCCCTTACCATGCTGTGATTGGGATCTTTTCTGTCTGACAGCACCAGATAGGAAGTTTTTCATAAGTGTTCTAGCATCAAGCAAAGCATTTCCTACTGATGCTGGTCAGTTCTGGGCTTTCATTAGACTGGCTTGGCCTTGTCCCAGCCCTCCTGTAGTGCCCAGGCCAGCCCCAGGCTCTGTCAGTGTGTGCTGGGATGGCTGCAGTGTTCCTGACTCACCCTGGCCAGCCCCAGCTCAGACTGAATGTGCTTCAGCTCCTTCCTGTGCCCAAAAACCACCCTTGCCAAGGCCTTTCACAAAGCTGCCCCTCACCAAACCCAAAGGGTGCCCCTGGGAGCTCCCACAACCCCTGCTCACCTCTGCATTCTTGTCAGCCAGCTCAAGCAGCTTGAGCTCACGGTGCCGAGGTCAGGGTCGGTGTGTGCAGCTGCTGGATTTGTTACTTCAGCCAGCTCACACACTGCTGGCACCCAGACAGCTCATCCCTGTCCTCAGCAGTCTCACCTGTCCCAGGGATGTGCCCAGCATGATCCAGTCAGCACTGAAGACCAGAGTGAGGAAAGCAGCTGGAATGCAGAGCACCTGGAACAGAGGACAACTGGGACTAATGCTTCTCATTAGCAGGAAATGTCCTCCAACCATCCTGCCAGGGCACAGGGGCTCCTTCTCTCCCTCCCTGCACTCTGACAGGCTCACAGCTGTGCAGGCTGTTTGTACTGAATCCATCTGCACGGAATTTGCTGGACTGAACTGCTAACAAATTCATTAGGAGTCATTTTTTGCACAGCTATCCCCAAATGTAATTCTAGATTTAGAAGAGCATTTTTGAGGTCCAGTAACCACAGTGTGTTTGGAAACAGGGCACACACACTGAAGTCAGTGTCATTAGAACACAAAATTGACAATCTCACACAGAATCACAAAATCATGGAATCCTTCAGGCTGGAAAAGATCTTTAAGATCATGAAGCCCAACCATCAACCCAGCATCACCACCATGTTCTCCAGTAAATCCTATCCTCAAGTGCCACATCCACAGGGATGAATCAGGATGCTGAATGCAAACTTCATCTTTCAGCAGAGCTTACAGCCGAGTCTATGCTATTGGATAAAACATAAATGTGAAGTGCTCCAATTATTTAGGCATTCAAATATTTCAAGTTTTCAAAGAGGTCCACAGGTTCACACTGAGTGGGGTCAGTTCTGAAGTAGAGTAAGAGATAAGGAGACACTGAGTCATATCCCAGAGTCTAGTCAGCCCTCAGTAAATAACCACCCAGCATGTCACATGCCTCAATTTAGGAGCATTTAAAAGCAAAAATCATGTGCATAATCAGTCCAGCCACTAAGTCACCGCAAAGCTAATGGTAAAAACAGCTCTTGTACTTTGACTTTTGCATGCAGCTGAGAAAATTGTCTATTTCAGGGGAGTCCCAGCTCTGTGATGTGTTACTGTCTGTGACTGTACAACTGTAACTTTGTCCCTCAGTGATGTGTGCACTCATGCTTATGGATTGCCTGGGATGAATTTGTGTCTTATCAATCACACCAGCACAGCAGGAAGGCTGATTTTGCCAGGAATATTTACAAATTCCCACTCAGGCAAGGTGCAAGGGTGCAGACATTTCACCAGGGAGGCTGGAAGTAGTGATACAGCAATTCTACCCCATTATGCAGAGTTAGGAATTACTTGTCTATTGCAAAATATCTCTCTTGAGCACATAAAAATCTGAAATAGGCAGCATCATCAGCAACATTAGCTGGCTGATTTAAATCTTTTTCTGACCAAATCCATCTCTTCTGTCTGAGGCTGCCATTTCCCACCTCCCTGAAAGGGAAAGGTTTGGTGAACCACAGAGGACTGTCACAGCACCCAAACAAGAGCAATGCCTAATTTTATCTGGTTGAAAGCCCATGAAATCTAAGTAGATGTTGACATCTTTTACAATAACTGGTATTTTTAAACATCCATATTTGTCAAGACCTTTCTGAACTGATGAAATATTCATCCAAATCCCTTTGCATGGAGAGATGAACTCGATACCTGTGCTCAGACTCTTCTCCTGCCCTGGCTCATCAGCTTGCACAGCCCACACTGAGGGGCAGGATCACAATTCTAAATTCTATTTCCAGTTAAAATAAATTCGTGTTCTATTATGCACACTTCACATCTCAGCTCCTTGCGTTAGGCTTGACACCCAGCATGTAAATGTTACCAATATGTACAGAATTTGCTTATATTAAACCCGGGTCAATATATTATGCCTGATAAATATAAATTTAGGAAAGGTTGTAAGTTCGACAGAAGTCAGAGCTCTGTTGCAGGTTTTGTCACTGGCCTGGGAAAATCTGCTTTCTGTTGCTCTGTAATCTTCAGCTCATGACCTTTCCTGTGCTTGGGTGCCAGCTCTTTTGGATAAATGCTGTCTGCAGGTACAGTACCTGGGGGGCTGACTGGGTGAGGCTCTCCTCGAGCACTAACACACTGCTCAGTGCCATTCTACCTGTGTTGCAGCCTCCTGTGTTCTGGTGAAGGGAGGAAAAACCCTACCCACAGTTTCTTTGCAACTGCTCAGGGAAGGAGTGACTTGGGATTTCTATGACAGTCACTGCCCTGACTATCTCGGTAGCAGGGATTGTCCCCAGTGGCTGACATGCTTATATTCAAAGCAGAAAAATCCTTCTTGTCTACTACACAGCTAAATAATTCACAAGTTCCTGTTTTCCCTGTACAAAGCTGAGAGAAGACGTTAAACAAGGTACGAATATCAAAGGTCCTTTCCCCTGAACATCCCATGTGAGGTGCAGCAGTTGTTTTATGATCCCTCCATTCCCACAAGAGAATTCAGAAAGCAGAAACCTTGTCTAAATAAAGACAACCTTGGCAAAGCACATAATTCCAGCCAGAGATTTCTGTCAAGGCAGCGCGCGGTCACTGCAAGGCCATGAGGCAGGAACAGGGAGCAGAGGAACAGGAGAGACATTTTTGTGGAAATAAACAAGAGAAGGAGCTGATGGTGAGAGATACATGTGAGTGCAGGGGCTGCCTTACTGCTGCCCAAGAGAGCACTCCAAGAATGGTTCTTTCCTGACAGGCTCTCTCCAGAGCAGGGATCCCAGCCTTTACACCCTTCCTAAATCCCAACAGCCAATGGAAGCAGGAGCAAAGCAGCACAAGTGCTTGTAAACATACTACACACATCACAGAGCTTAATATGTCACATGTGTGTGTTAACTACCTATAAGTTAATTTATTGTAGGATCTGGATTTCCCCTGAAAAGATGGTATTCCTTCAGGAACTCAAAAGAAGTGGGATTTCAGCTTCATGGAGCTCAGGGAGAACAGAGAGTGAGCACTGATGATAGACTCAGGCACACGAGCCTTCTCCCTGATCCAGCCAGGTGGTTGCACACACACCTGGAACTAATTTAATTCTCTGAGTCAGGACCTTGGAAAGTAGAATCCCTATGCAGAAATGTCCCTGCTGTTTAATACAGTCTTTATTTAATACAGTAAATAGTAACTATAACTCCCATTCAATCAGCTGTGGAACTCATGATAGTTGGGATGAAAATGAGGTTGGCAAGGAAATGTTCTGAGATACCCTCAGCAGAAACTGGAAATCAAAGAGTGAAGAGCTGAGTAGGTCCTTTCACACTTTGGCAGGAGCTGACAGGAGTAGGCACCAGGAGTAGGCAGAAAAGTTTAACAGATATTTGGATGTTCATTCTTCTCTTGACACATGGTTTCTCCTACCTACATCAAGGGAACAGAAGTGTAAATGAGGTGGTCCCACCTGACCCCACCAGTCCCTGCAGGAGACAGAACCCTATGAAAACTCCTGTCCTATCTCTCATGCTACACAAAAATGTGATTATGGATTTTTTTTTTCTCCTTCCTCTGTTGTCTTTTGGCTTAAGAAATTAAGTTAATGCAACTTTAAGGCCATGTTCCTTTGCAAAGGTTGTATGTTGTAAAATCCTCTTGACTTCGGAGCATTTCTAAAACTCTCTGCTGTCCAGCAGTTTTGCTAATCTCAGAGCTGGTGACACACTCATGAATTCTTCTAGAAGCCGCATGTGACAAACCAACAATACAGTGTGGGTCAAACAGGCCTTCTACTCCCTCCACCAGTGCAGCATCATTACTTCTGTATCACACAGATCCTCTGAAGACAAAACCCTCAGGATTTGTCTGACCCAGCACTGGAATTAAAATGCTGACCATAAAAGCAAGGTACCAAGGTCATGTACTCCATGCTTTCCTGTCAGGAGTCAGAACACAGTTTTCCAGGGTTCTGTGAGGTACATGCAATTACAGAGGCAAACAGAGGCACTTTCTGCGCAAACAGGGTTTGTGGCTGCTGTCCTTAAATGAAAAATACCAGTGTGGTGAGGAAAACAACGTACATGGAATCCAGTTTCTAATTTTGTACTGGATTCCCACTTAAACTTCTGAAAGAAACAACAGAAAATATCCATCCCAAGATCAGGAATGAAGACAAATAAATAAATATGTAAATACTGTCATTTGTCTGGGTTGCAATCACTGCAAAATGGCCACCAAATTCAACAGAGTGAATAAAACTTTACAGTTTGGTTGTTATTTTGGAGCACTGACAACTGATACCATCTTTCAAAGAAGAGTGATTCATCCAAGTGCTTAGAGGATGGGAGCCCTGGACAGGTTCTGAGGCTGATGACCAACATAAACAGGCTGTAAATTCAGGAGGTAATAGTGCAAGTCAAAGGAAAAGAGGGAGAGAAAGGAAAACATATGGCCAGAGTTAGATAAGTAGATTAAAGTTTGAACAGCAAAAACAAATCCAGAAATTCAGACAAGGAAATATTTGCTCCTGCCTAAGCACATACAGCAAATCCTGCTGAGGAGATTGTGTGGGACATGGTTCACAGAGCCTCAAATGGAAACTGAGCTCAGACACCTCTGAACTAATGGAATCTGCAAACCCTCAAGAAGGCCCTTGACTTGAACTCTGGAGGAGTCCCATTACAAGTTCTGTGGCTCTGGCCCTCTCTAGCAAACACCTCCTCCAGGCTGTTCTGCAGCAGCTCCACTGTCTGGTGACGGCTGACACAGCTCAGTGATTGCACACAGATTTTAAAATGTGAGCTGAAGGATTTTGTTCAAGAGCTTGACAAACACTGAGGCATAAAAGAGGTTGTAAAGCAATGTAGAGACATGAGTGGTGTTCCCCTAGAGCTGACAGTGGCTGGTACTGTGTACAGGTGGCTCCATGGCTTCACCTCTGCCAGGTAGGCAGCAGGTTATTGAAACTATTTTATTGTTTGCATGTTACATGGTGAGCTGTGACTTCCCTGCAGAGGAGTTTGCACGTCAACATAATTTATTTTTGGCCTTGACAACTCCTAACTTCTGTAGTGAGTGAGAGCACTTGTCAAAACCCACTCAGATGTAGATAAAGATATCGCTCTTAATGGCTGAACATATCCAGCACTGGTAACTAATCTCAGCTATCTTTGAGATCTCACGACAAAAATAATTCTGTACAGGAGTGGATTATTGCCACAGACCTCAACAACACAGGGCAGGTGGTGCACAATGACACGGGGTCCTCTGTGCAAAATGACACAGCATTATGAACTGTTTCCTCTCAGGGAAGAAGTTAGTGAGGAAATTGAAGTGGACTGAGGTGGAGTATTGATCCTGCACAGCAAGGATGTATCTTGTGCATCATCACACCTCCAGTTTGTGTCCCTTGCCTTTCAGGAGTGATACTGGAGACTCTCTCCAACCAGACCATGCCCAGCACTCATTGCAAACAAGGAGGGGCCAGGGCTGCTGTGACCAGAAGCAAGAGGCGTGCTGGATTCCTTCACGTACTGTCCCAGCTCTGGCTCCTCAGGCAGCACAGTGAAACCTCCCAGTGATGCTGAAAGGAAGGAACCAGTCTGGGTCTGCAAACCCAGCCTGGACTTGAAGGTAAAGAAGGGTTGAATGCACCACAGGGATGTACAAACAGCTAAACGCCAGGTGGGCAGAGGCGCAGAAGAGGTTGGAATTTGGGAGAGAACTGATGCTGGCAGAAGATAAGAAGGCATCAGAGTAGTGAATTCAGCTTGGAGTAAGTTTTTATTGGGAAGAACTATGTGTGTTTGCCAGCACAGCGTGTATTGACAGTGTGCAGCTGTGGACAACAGCTGAGTGTGGATCTACCCCCTGCCTGAGCAGAAATCATGGGCTTGGAAAGTACTTGTTGTGGCAAGCAAGTGTAGAGAGCTTACGTTAGAGAGCTGGGTGACACAGGCACAAATCCAACCCAGAACCCACAGTTAATTGGTGGTGAAGATTTACCCTTTGTCCTTATTAGCTTGCCTTTAAACAGACATGATAAATGCTGTTCATTATTCAAATGTATTATGAAGGAGTCTAAACTTTCCCAGCTCACCCTTTAATCATCCTTTGGCTTACACATTTGTCTTTCCTTCCAAGATGCTGGTAATAAATAAATGCTGTTCAAATGGTCACAGTGCTGTGGCAAGCCTGCAAGTCCATACATCTTGTCTTTGGGTTGTTGGTGGTTTTTAACTGCCTCTCTATTTCTTAATTTAAACACTTGAGAAATTCAGCACTTGTTTCCTGCCTCAAGATGTCTGGTTAAATGTCTGCTGACATCTTGTCTCTAGTGTTAGTGCCAATGGCAGGTGAATAAGCAGAACAAGAGAGCAGCTGCCTGGAGCCTGGGGCACAGCACAGGGATAAGGGAGAAGTGCTGCTCATTTGTCTCCTTCTTGTCCTCCATCACTGGACATGAAGTCAAGCTTCTGTGTGAGCTTATATCTGATGTACACTTATACCTAGGTAAAAGCTTTTTTACTCTAAGGATGATCAAACACTGGAACAACTTGACATGAGAGGCTGTGGAGGCTCCATCCTTGGCTTGGACATATTATAGCCTTTATAGTATAAAGAGAATCAACAAGAATGAATGTTCTCTCTGCTGCAAAGCAAGAAACAGTGCTGGCATCAAAACCACCTCAGTGCTGGAGTGAAAGAGGAGCTGATGTCTCAGTAGCAACAGGAGATAACAACACCCATCTATCTCCAAGATTTTTGCCAGTTTGGAAAACTGGAGGCTGGAAACATGGCCAGAATCACCTAGGATAATCTCAGGCGAACTACAGAACAAATTAATTAATAACCTGTTTCTGGAACCTCTGGAATGATGGATCTGTGGCTGAGTAATTGTGGTGGTGTGCTCCCCAGGGACTGATCATGTCAGCTGTACTGCTTTCCATGCAGGAAGTTCAATCACTGGCTTGGGAAAGTGTTGGTACAGAAGTTCTATTATGAAAGGAAATCTGAGCTTTTAAGATATTTGGATCATTAAGAAAGAGTTATTATATGTAGCATTGATTCATCAGCTTGTGCTTTTAAGTTAACAAGCTCTGTTTGGCAATTGCAATCTCTCCTTTTTCTGGACTACAAGCAGTAATCAATCAAAACCCAGCTCTGAAGTGACTGGAGAAGTACCAACAGCAAACTGTGCCCTTGGCAAGGAGCTCTGGCTGTCTAAAGGAACTTCCCATCTTACACGCTGCTGAATCACCAGCCTGGGGTTGTTCTGGGATAGACAAGAAGAATGGAGAGACCATTACCTGTCAGAGAGCTGTCAAGCACTGAAGAGAAAGGAATTCCTTTGTTGGGATTTTTCTCGTAAAAATCTCAAAGCTCAAGGTGCTCACCAAGTATTGGACAAGTCTTCACATGAATTGCAAATCCAAAATCCAGAGAACTGCAAGGTCCCAGTACATACTCTAATTATTTTCCAAGCACTCACCAGAGTTAAAACTTTCCATGCAGTTTCTCCACAGTCTCCTTGGTCAAGCTGTAAATCAGGGATAAAATTTACTCACTGACTCCTAAACAAATGAATGGAAGCATCACAGCTATTCCACATGACTCCAGGTCCTGGAGCTGAGTTCCAGTGGTCTGATCCTACCTGGCAGTGTGTTTCCATAAGCACTCAAAGCTGCACTCAGACAACATTTATATATCAAGTCAGAAAATATTTTAATTTTTGAAAGAAAAATACCAGAACTAGCACCACCCCAAGGTCTTGTAGGAGAACTTCCTGAAATTCCTTAGAGATGGAAAGAAGTCTCAACAACTAACATGTGTTGAGTTCTTCTTGAGGCTGGGAAAAGAGAACATTAAATGGAAGAAAATGTTAGTTTGACTGAAGACAAAAGCAAAACTTGTTCTAAAGTCAGGACTGAGTTGGAATTTCTTTCTAGTGTTTGCAGAGGATAATAAAATTAAGCACCAGGAAAATATCACAATTATGAATGTGACTTTCTAAATACAGCTTGATGAATATGTGCAATAAATACAGAAATAAGCACAGGAAAAAATCAGAAGTCATTTGACTTTAGGCAGTACAACTCTAAAAACCATCTGTGTTGTGCACCAACTCTTCTGCAGGGTTTTTCCAACCAGAATTACAAAGTACTTCACAAACTTGGACCAGCTCTTTATCATTTAAATTATTTGGGGAAATATTTCCCTTTGAATGTGGGAGATAATTGAGTCATGGAAATGAGCAGAGGTGAAGGAGTGATCCAGTGGCACAGGGAGGGAAAGCCTCCTCTCCTTCCCTCTCAGGATGAAGGTGCTTTGGCATCAAACAGCAGCTCAGCAGCCACGAGCCAGTGCTTGGATCTGCTGCAGGCACCAGCAGCCACTGACCAACCTGATAAACCAATTTTGTCTTAGTAAAAAGGTAAAGCATTAGTAACATGCTAATAAAATTAGCATTAGTAAAATGCTTTATTCAGGTCAGCACCATTGCTTAGGAAAGATGCACAGCACAGGTGTGAGAACCTGTGAATGTGAATCTCAGGTGGTTCACTGGCCTGTTTTAGGATGCTGTGAACACTCTGCCTCCTGTGGAAGGGATGCTAGGTCTTCCCCCCCAAAGCAGTAAGGGCTGAAATCCTCAGTTCAGAAAAGAATTCCTGGAAGCATCCCCAGTTTGACTCACCTGGACTCCTGCAAATATTCCTCATTTTCTGGGAAGGACACAGAAATCATGTACACATTTAGAGCTCATGCTGAATTCACTCTGTCTTTACCCCTGTGTTCTGCTTTGAAAACAAAACCAGTGACAGACTCCAAGTCAGAAATAGAATTTATTAGGAAAAGCAAAAAAGAAAACAAAATCCATGCAATAATACAAAAGGAAAACCACTGACAGAGTCAGAATACAACCTGACACCCTTTTTGGTCAGGGTGTTGGCAGCTGTCCAAATTGGAATGGCTGCAGTCCTCCTGGAAATCCGGCGGAAAAGCTGAGTCTGGTGTCCCAAAAACCCAGATTATATCCAGGTAGGAATGTTTGGCTCCTCCCTCTGGGGAGAGCATCTCACAGTGGGATGCTGTAACTTTTATCAGTCATGCAGGGACATTCAGTGGCCCATTGTCAGAAGATGTCTCCCCGGAGGGAGAACTGGTTGTGAAAGAGATAAGGAAAACTGCCCACTTAACGAAAGACAACTGCCATACAGATGGCAGATGGAATACATCTTGCTTTTCAATCTGGGACACCCTGTCAGGGCTGAGGAAGTGCTTTCTAACACATTTTCCAGAGGATAATGTTGTTAGCAACTCTGTGGCATTATTTAATTTGATTTTACTCTGCTAATAAGCCACAAAACAACATCAGAGGCCCTCCTGACGCTACCCTTAGCTGACCTCCTTTCTGTGGGATTTGCAAATATCCATCCATATCACTCCAAAACAACATGGCCTGCTGCTCTTGACTGCAATACCTGTCCCAGGTTACCTGGCTTCTGCTGCTTTTGGCTCTGTCTTCCTCTCCGTGTTGATCTCTGCAGCTGTTCTGGAGCATTTTTAGTTATTAAAAGACAGCTCAAGTTCCAAGAACACAAAGTAAATAAACCATTAATGGTGCCTGTATCAAATTAAAACCTTTCTAATCTTTGTACTTCTATCTTTATTTATTCTACTAATTTCATGTCTGGAACAAGTCTAAATATAAACAAAACGTTCTCCACTATCCATCCACACAGCCCAGAGTGTTGGCTCCAAGGAAATGTGCTGACATGGTGAAAGGAAACCCACAGTAGCAAAATCCAGCAGTTTTCAACCTTTCCTAAATGACCACTCAAATGCTGTGAACTGGGATGAAATCAGGAATCTTCAGCCCATTAAATAACATGGAAAATTGAGCATGTTAATCACTTTCTGACAAGTCTTCCCACCTCTGAGGGCTCTCAGAGGGCTTCTCCAGAGCCTCTCTCAGGGTAAGAACGCAGGAAATCAGATCTGTTTCCTGGCCACTGTGCACTGAAATTACCCAGTGGATAGAAGATGAAATTCTTCTCTTCTAGACAAGATTGTCACGATGGAATATCTCAAAACTCTTCATAGCAATGTGTTTTTAAGACAGTGTAGTTATCTCTTATTGAAAGTGGTTGACAAATCCATCCAGCAACCTTTCAAAAGTGAACACCACATTATTATGCATGCACAGGCAGATGGAGGAATGGATGATTTCATGGATTCTTTTAATTTCCAAATGCTGTAACTCTGCTGCCTTCCCTTCCCCTGTCCAACATCAGCCAGCCCACACTCTGAACACAACCACAGAGGAAATGCATCAAGACAGGAGTTCTTAATAGTTGCTGAAAAATGAGTTCTAAAAATGGATAAATGCTTGCAGTGATCTAGACAGTAATATACTGTGAAATACTTTTTTTTCTGCTTGTACCAAACAGTATTTGAGAATGACTAATACACAATTTCCACTGGCTCCAAAACATGCAGGTACAAATTATTGCTTGAGAAAAGGGAAATATCTGTTCTTCCCCAGCCTATTGCCTTAAGACTGTGAGGTTTGAAATCCCCAGTTTCTAAATGTTAATGACCCATGTATGGGGTTGGTTGACCAACCATGCGTGGCCACAGAGAGGAGAGTTTCTGTTGAGAAGTTTCTTTCTTCTAATACAGCATGAAGAAATTTAAGTCACCTGGGTCATCATGGTCCTCTGAGGCTCCTCTGAGAGTCATCAAATTCAGTCTCTTTAGCAAACAGTAAAACACAAAGTAAATGTCAAATGATGGGGCTTGTGCAAAAAGCATTGTGGGAAGGAATATTTCGATATCCTGCCATTGTAATTTTCTGCGTCTGTGACACTGTAAGCTGCTTCCACACTGCCTAATTAACACAGTCATTAATACCCTGTTACAGAAACCAGAATGTGTTGGGAGTGTTCCATGGGGTTTTGCTGACTGGCTTTATTTATTCACACAGCTATGGTGAATTCATTATCACATTCCCTGAATATGCCCCATAACAGTGGTGAAAATCTGTCTGTGGTAAGAGGACGGTCCCTGACTAAACAAGCAACCCTTTGCATCTTGCCTCTCCCACACCCCTCCTGTATCCTTCAAGGCTCAGGGAGGCCACTGCCAGGTTCTAGTTTGATCCCTGAAACACAAGCCATGGCAATTTTGCCTGGTAACACCTGCACTGAATGATATTAGGATACAGGCTGCCTTGCTGTGCAAAGAAACTCTCTTCAAGTTTGACAACTGCTGATGGAAGTAGAAATCTTTCATTAAATCTTCCAGTCCTAATTAACTTATCTGAAGTGCTGAAAAATTTACAGCCTTTCTCTTGAGAGCCCGTTGCACTGGCTGCCCACCCCACCTTTAAAAACCTGTGTTATGTTTCTTGATTGCAGTTTTGTAACTCGAGGCTTCAGCCCTGGCATTTCATTATGCCTCCACTGGGCATCAGGGATGGAACAGGCTGTCCTCCCAGGATTCTCTCTAGCAACGTAGCTCTGAGATAGGAGTTCTGGTTGCTTCAAGCCAAGCTGCAGCTTGGTATCAGTCCCCCTTTGCCTGCTATGGCCAATTCATCAGAAGAATTCAGTAGTCCCTCATTGTCACCTCCTTGTGCCATTGCAAAAATGTTTACCTTTTACAGCTGCAAAAACTAGCAAGAATTGTGTGGGGGAAGGGAATATCTGGGTGAATGTGGCAGGGAAAATAATAGTTCTTGCTCTCAGACAGCCTTGTGACCCTCTGAGCGTGTCAGGAAACGGAGCGCTCTGACATTCTGGATTTAATCTCTGAGTGTATTCACACCCAGAAGTGAGAGGATGTCTGTGTGTGTGCTCTCACTGACACCCGTGGCTCCCACGGGCCCTCTGCTGCTGTACCCGAGTCTCCCAGTCCCGGCACTGCCGTGCCCAGAGCTATCCTGGGACAGACGTGCCTCTGCCCAGGGCCAGTCCCCCGGGCCCATCCACTCCCCAGGTAATGTACCCTCCAGCCTCTGCTCATTCTGGGGGAAGCAATAACTGCCTGAGAAGTGAACTGGAAACACAAACCCGTTTGTCTGGGGGATGGGTCAGGTGCTGTGGCAGGACAGCAGGAGCTCCCTTCCCTCTGCTGTCCCCTCCCAAACCTGCAGTGCATCTCTGCCCCTCCTCTGCCTGTGCTTTGATACCGATCTTTGGGGCAGAGCTGACAGGCTTGGTGACTGGGTACTTCCACTTCTTTTGCATTAGTTTAGTTGGGCTTTGACTCTCTGACCTCATCAGGGATCAGGTGCTGCTCCCTAAATTCCTTGTACTGCAGAAAGCATTCCCTGTTGTCAGCCAGCAAATCTCTCCTTTCATCAGGGTAGTGCAGTCTCTTCCACACACACACACAGGTTCATACCTCCACCTGCACAGTGTTCCATATTGCTTCTTTCCTTCTGTTACTTCTCCCCATATTAGAAGACAAAAATACATCCTCTCATTTCTGGGTGTGAATACACTCAGAGATTAAAGCCAAAATGTCAGAGAGATCCATTTCCTGACATGCTCAGAGGGTCACAAGGCTGTCTGAGAGCAAGAACTATTATTTTCCCTGCCACATTCACCCAGATATTCCCTTCCCCCACACAATTCTTGCTAGTTTTTGCAGCTGTAAAAGGTAAACATTTTTGCAATGGCACAAGGAGGTGACAATGAGGGACTACTGAATTCTCCTGACAAGTTTGCCATAGTGATCTTATGGGGAATCCTATTCTATTGGCAAGTTTTTATTAATAAAAAGCAAAAATACAAATGAAAGCTCCCAGGACACCAGCATCAGAGTCAGTTATTCATGTTTCTCTTCCTGCAGAGTGCCCACTCCCGCCCAGCAGCTATGTACTAAGTTAACTCCAGCATTATCATAGTCCTGTGGAAGTAGCTCATTTAATTTATGCCTTTTAAAAGTGAACAGTCCTTGCTCCAAGGCTTTCCAGTCTAAAGTAAAAGCACAGACTGCTTCCTCAAATTCCCAGGAAGAGAAAATGCAAGAAATACAACAGTTCTTTGCAATTTCCACCAAAATTTCGTACAAGCCCGATCAAAACCATCACAGAAAAGGATTGGATTGTTTTCTCTCCTCCTTTCTATTCCTACTGGAAGAGGCACAGGGCACATTTCTAAACAAATGGGTTTCTTTCTTTCAGCCCTCAAGCCACTGAGTTTAAAGACAACTCAGATACCTCTGGTCCATGTGGCAGCCTGTACTTTGGGTATAGCTCTGTTTTCTGACCTCCCTGACGTCCCAAGATTCTTTCTCAACACCTGCTCCAGTTTGAATTATAATTCCTAAATCTACTTTGAAGATAAACATGTTGGAACCATGGCCTGAGACAGAGCTGTGACACCATTTAATGCCATTTCTAATCTTGCATCTTATACAAGTCAGTATTGCTTAACACCCACTAAATTCTCATATGGGACATACAAAAGTCAAATCTCCCAATTACAATAAAGAACCACTGTGGGGAAAATCCCCAAAAGCAGAACCCAGATAAGCCATCTACCTTTTCCTTCTTGGCCTCTAGGACTGCAAAATTATCAGCTCCCATCAGACCTCACCAAACAAACCCATCCAGTGTGAGTCTGTAACATTACTTTCTGCTGAGACCACAGGGGCAAGCAAAAGCTTTGATCAACTAACCACTGCAAACTTTTATTTATTTTTAATTTCCTTTTTACGTAGCAGACATGGTTTGCAACAGAAGTTCATTTTAAAAAGCGATTTGGCCAGTGCACAGAGCAGCAATGTTTTCCACAGCATACTCAGCTTGGCTGTGTCGGGGCTAGGAGGGCCTGTCCTAGGGCTGCCAGGGGGTTATGGTCATTACTGTCATACAAATTTTTGGCTATGTTAATTTTTTATTCAGCTTTTGGAATGGGATGGATTGACACGGAATAAACCTCTGCCTGGGAAGTCTGGTAGATGCCTTTGAGATGTTTTCTTGGTGTCTCTTTCACTGGCCACACAACTATGGGGTTCATTCTGTCCCATTTTTTACGTAACTGGTAAATTTTCAATTTCAAATCCATCAGTAATCAAATGATACAAATTCCTAGGGACAGTGGAAGGCAACAGACCCAGTGGTGCAGCTGTGATTGGAGGCAGGTCTGGCACAGGTTTCTATCCAAGCCAGTACCATAGCACCTGGATTAACTCCGTGGCCTGACAGAAGAACAGATCTTCTTTTCCTCTTTTTCTTTTGTTCTTCCACCTTTCAACAGTGCTCTGTTATGCACCTCCATTCTTGTGCTACTGATCTGCCTCATTGGCTCCTTTGAAGGGAAAAAAGGACGTGACTTTCCTCTGTCCTGGTCAGCAAACCCAAGGGATCAGAGATTAAGGTGAGCTGTCCCTCGATGTGCACATCCCTCAGTACTGCAACCAACTGACTGAGGCAAAACCAGCTAGTTATTTCCCCAAAAGCAGCTCACATCTGTTGGGAATGAATATTGCATCATGATCAGGAAGAAACCTGTACAGGGTGCAGCCAGTGTGACTGCATCACACAACAGCCCCTGACAAAGTTCATGAGGGTGACCCTAAGAAATGAGTAACGACCAGGAAGATCACAGGAAGTGCTCTGCCAGCACTGCTGCACAGAGGGAGTGGCATTTAGGATGCATCAGGATTTCAAAGGAGATGAAAACCCTGACAAAGCCATTCAAGAAAATGAATAATGACATTTGCCAGCAATTGCAGACAAAGGAAAAATCACGCATGATTTTGAGGTTTCATAAAAGTATCAATGGTATCCTATTTCTGTTGGGTCTGGAATACCTTACACATGACATCCTTGATGACTCCATTGGGAATTCCTCAAACTCCATTCTCAAAGAGTTTGTAAGCAATGAAAATTCACCCTTGGCAGCATTTGCTACACCACAGTGGTTTGAAGAGGGAGTTCACACTCTTTGTTGAGCCTCCTGCAGCACACCAAGAGCACAGGAAACAGGACTGCAGTCCTGGAAGATAAACAACAGCTTCACAGAAACCAGAAGGGACCTCAGAGAACAGGTAATCCATATTTTTACCACAAACCAAATCTAATCAAAACCAAGCACTCCTGACCTGCTTTTAAAGACCTTCAGGAACAGACCTCACCACGTCCCCAGACAATCTATTCCAAGGCTTTCATTGTCCTTTGCCAATACTTCTTTTTATTTTATGTCCCCCTTTAATAATTCTTACTGCAGTTTACACACATTATTTCTTATCTTACCCAACATGAGCTCACAGAACAGATTATTCCCTTCTGTGCAGCAGCATTGCCTGGATTTGCCACAGTTCTCTGTCTTTGTATGTTATGAAGGCAAGTTAAAGGACCCCTGATGATTTCTGTTACTCTGCCTGCAGGCTCTCCAGCCAGTTTGTATTTCCCTTGAAGAGCAGCCCCTCTAAGAAATGGGATTTGAGCTTTACCCAAACTTAGTTGAACTATAAGGACATCACTGACAAGACTCTCATTACAGAGGCAAACAAAATACAGTGATCCATGCAAGATGAAAATGATCAGCAAGTGGCTGAAGCCACTCAGTGACTCATTGGTAGGCTAAAATGTGATGGAGCTCTCGTTGATCTCATCCAGGTATGTGCTAGGACCAAACTGTTCAGATTTTTGAGTGCGAAATGGAATCTACAGCCTAATTCCTTTTGGCAAGAAAAGATACCTGAAATTCTCTAGGAATCAGCAAATGAACTCCTGAATTTAATTGCATGACTACTCCATGCCATCTTTCACATGATGAAACAAATGTATCATGATTGCGTTGTCCTAAACCACGATAATGTTCTGTTTCTCTCATGTCTTTTTTTAAAAGTCTGAATCGATGCTTGGCTTGGGATCACATGCTGTTCATATTGAACAGACAAAAGTTGTCAGAAAGTTCAAAGACTTATTTGGAATTCCTGCTACTGAACTATCCAAAGTGTGTTAGGGAAACTTTTCCTTGGGTGTTATTGGGATCTCAGTTTCCAAGAAGACTTCCAGCCTTGTTTAGCTTCAGCCAAGCTAATAATCTCCCCCTGTGGCATGTGGTTCTTTTCCTTCTATTCCTTATCAGGAATTTTAAGATATATGTGAGAATAGAGAAAGCAGAAAGACACTAAATATAGTCAGCAGCAGGCTGGACATCTCCAAAATCTTCAGCAAAGAGCTAATTTTGACTGGAGGATAATTTTCCAGTTGGGGACTTGTCTTTGGTCAGTGGCTGACTCAGGAAATCTGCAGGAAAAAAAAAAAAAAATCTGTTATTTCATTTGGGATTTAACTCAAAGATGGGATAAACCTGCCATGTCCAAAGTGGCCAGGGAGGATCAGTGCCACTGAATCTAATGCTGCTGTGGCTGAGCTGTAACTGTGCCCCCTACTGAGCTGTGCTGACCACCTAACTTACAAATCCTGTACACTGAGAGTTCTTCTCTAGTACCTAAATCACTGACTCTGCCTGAGAAACAGGGGCATGTTCCTTCTAGTCTAACCAACTGGTGAATTTTCTTTGGGGAAGGTTAAAAGCAAAATAATAAGGAAAAGGAAAAAAAAAAAAAAGTCAAAGAATGCAGCCAGTTCCCACCCCTGCTCTCTTACTTGCTGAACTGTAGTGGATACCTTTGAGCATCTGCTTAAAAAAGAGATGGAAAAATAAATTTCAAAAAACCACAACAATTTCCACTGTTAGGAATGCTTTTAACAACTCTTCAGTGGTCCTAATTTTAGACCATTTTTTGGTTAAACTTAGCAATTTCTAAAGTTTAATTACAGAGTTATTTTGTCCAGCCTGACAGGAAATTATTTCTTTGAGATTTCATTTTGGATGTACACTGGAACATCTTTCTGGAAATGCTGCCCTTGATTTGAACATCCTACCAAGGGAGACGTGCACAGATTGCTGCAGTAGGAAAAAAATCCACATCCAGCACTCACATAAGTAGTGTGTGCCTAATTAGTAGACCAAAGCTAAAGATCAGAAATGTTGCAGATGAACATTATGGCTACACACTGGCTTGTCTTTTCCTTTTGGGGGCAATGAAGGAAGCATTTAGCTAAAGCACTTGCATAGGTAATGTTGCCATCTTGCTTTCATTCTGAGTTGACAACTGTCTGCAATTTTTGCATGAAATATGGAGCATAAATACTGCTCCACCCAGGGGAAATAGGTTATGGTGAGGTAGAATTCAAAAAAGAAGTGGGGACGAAAGGGCCATTAAGTTTTTTTATTAGCACTGCCTCACAAATATTCCGGCATGCTGATGGACTTCTCTCACCACAAACTCTCAGTGCAGACTCTCTGGCTGCCCAAGGGGGATAGAGCAGGATGCCAATTGCCAATATTTGGAAAGACTAGAGAAAATTAGACAGAAAAAAAAAAAAAAAAAAAAAAAAAAAAAAAGGTTAAACTTTAGGACTGTTTGTTCCATTTTCAACAAACTGAGGCATCTCAGGGGAGGGCACAAGCCTAACTTCAAACTGTCATGAAGGACTTGAGAATTAGTGAAGATCTGGCATATGAGAAGTTCTGGTCACTTTGCTCACTGCTTCCTCTTTCTTCCATGAGTATTCCACACAGATTACACAGGATTAACATAAAGCACTGGGTGATCACCTTAACTTGGCTCAACTTCCACCCTCCCAGTCTCTCACCCTACCATTCCCACAACTCTCACGCTCCCACACCTGTGTGCATGACAGCAAACTCTTACACTGGTTAAATGAGTTCCAGTGTGCCTGAGCGGGGGTGAAGGGGGAGGCTGGGGTGAGCTTGTGGATCTGAGAACAGTTCAGCACTTCTCATCTCAAAATACCTTGCAAAAGTGCTTAAAATATCTTCAATTCTCCTTGAATTAAATCCTTCTTCAATTTTTTATTTCTTTTGCTGTTGTTTTTCCTACCTTTGCTGTTTCTGCAACAAAGCAAAGAGTAGCAGAACCCTCCAGATTTCTTTGCTTCTACTTTTTGACGACCTCCTCACAAAGCCACATCACTGATCCCGTTTCCTGCATTCCCTTCACCGTGGAGGTGCTGTGCTTTCATTATTGTGACATCCTATTTCCATGCTTTAAATCCTCTGTGAAAGCTGAAGTGACAATCAAAGCTCGACACTACTTGAGGAAATGATGGTTTGTTTTGTGGTGCTGTCAGAAGATCGTGGCTTTGGGGACCCAAACTTCCACAGGATTTCATAATCCTACACAGCATCTTTGTCACCAGTGTCTCCCTGCCCATCCTGTGCTGGAACAATTCCTTACCTTCTGTTCAATTCACACACCCTCATCCTTCCAAGCTCCTTAGGCAGTCTTACATCCTCCCATCATTTTTTCACTGCACAGATGCCTTTCTAGAACAAAAAGATGCCTTTTCCCAAAGAGGCCAGGCTGCCTTTTCCATGACACAAGTATCTGTCTGCCACTTTGCACATTCAGTCCCCCACGCTTCCAGACTCTCCTCAGGGGTGATCAGGAATTCACACAATCCTCTGGGTTTGCTTTAGTTTCCTTTCTTTGGTGTCCTCTCCAAAGGCTTAGGGTTCCTTCAGGTTCCATCCTGACCCTGTCAGGATGCCTTAGCACAGTGAATGCTGCAGATTCCCCTGGCTGCTTCCCTGATGTGCCTGGCTCTGCCCATGCCCTGGCACCCTCCGAACAGAGCAGCTCAGGACTTGTTTGGGTCACCTGAGCACCCCTCTGGAGAGCCTCAGCAGGAATCTGCCTGTCTTCCAAAACCTCCTCTCTTGCCTCAGGCAGGATTTAATTGACCACTTGTAGGATTCAGCACAGAAGGCAGGAATTAGGGAAGATTGGCACTGAGCTACTCACCTCTGCTCCTTGCCAGATCTCCCTCTGCCTGTGGTGGAGCTGAGTCACTTCCAGAGGAGTCAGGGGGGTCAGTGCAGCTGTTCTGGTTTGAAAGCAAAACCAGCGAGAGACTCCAAGTCAGAAATACAATTTATTAGGAGAAGGGGAAAAAAACCAAAATCCATGCAATAATACAAAAGGAAAACCACTGATAGAGTCAGAATACAACCTGACACCCCTTTGGCCAGCGTGTTGGTAGCAGTCCAAATTGGAGTGGCTGCAGCCCTCCTGGAGTGGCAGATGTGGTTCTGTCGGAGCAGTGACCCTGTAGACGGGTGTAGTCTTCTTCTGAAGGTCCAGTGGGAAACCCCAACTGTTCCTCTTGGGAACCAGTGGAAAAGCTGAGTTTGGTGTCCCAAAAACCCAGATTATATCCAGGTAGGAATGCTTGGCTCCTCCCTCTGGGCGGAGCATCTCACAGTGGGATGCTGTAACTTTTATCAGTCACGCAGGGACATTCAGTGGCCCATTGTCAGCAGATATCTCCCCGGAGGGAGAACTGGTTGTGAAAGAGATAAGGAAAACTGCCCACTTAACAGAAGACAACTGCCATACAGATGGCAGATGGAATACATCTTGCTTTTCAATCTGGGAGAGCAGCACATCCAGCAGCCCCCACTCCACACCAGCTCCAAGAGCTTCAGGCTTTTCCCATCCCTGCTGCAAGTTCTGAAGTGAAGCAGCAAGCCCCAGGCATAAATCCACAGTGATTTATGTGCCACTGGCAGGCTGTTGGTTTAATCTGTACAGGTTCAGGTGTATGAGATCCATATGAAGGCTCTAGCTACAAAAAAATTGCAATTTTATGTTCCATGTCCCTGATTGCCTTGGCATGTGCTGGAGTTTGCTTAGAACTTTGAGAAGGAAATCAGTAGCAAGTCCTGCTGTTTCCAGCTCCTCAGATCTTATTCTTCTCCTTCCCCGTGTCCATAACACAGCCCTCTGCTACCCTCTGTTACCTTCTGCCACGGACAGATGCTTGTCCTCTTTGGGTTTTAATCTCTACTGGGTTTACATTTGGGCTTTATTTTGTCCTGAATTCTGCTCTAAAGTCAGGATATATATTATCTATGACTTGTGTGCATGTTCCAACATGTAATTCACCTACAGGGCAAGGTAAAGATCCTTTTTTGGAAAAGAAGTCCTTTTCTCACTGCATGTTTCTCCAGCTGTGTAACTGTGATGAGTGTCTCCCACCGAACAATGAACCTCTTTCATGCAGCTCCTTAGGAATGGTGGAAATCACAATATAAGTCTGGAAAAGGAGGCATATGACCAAACAATAGTAACGATGGTTAATGAACACCCATGAGGTGCTGGGAATCAAACAACCTGCTCAGGCTAACAGGAGGTGGTACCTGACCAACCAAAAGCACCTCTAAACACTCTCCTGCTACATCAGGACAAACAGAAGAGACTGTTGCCTGAGGTGAAATGTTGTTTTACAAGAACTAAACAAGAAATAACTGCCAAACCCAGATATTTTCCTAAGAAACTGGCTGCCAGTGCTTGTGGGACATTGCAGTTTTATCTGAGTTCATGGAAGAAGGCAGCTGGAAAGCCTCAAAACTCACTGGAGGAGAGAACAAAAAGGGCTTCAGGGCACAGAACTGGCTAGAGAAGTGTGTTTGAAAACTGCCAGCATAGAAACTGCTAGCTATTGCTGACCTTTCCCATGTTTACAGAAGCAGAACTTTCAACACCTGTAACTGGGAGGGAATGAGCTGAAGAAAGATTTGACTCTTATCATCATTTTCACCTCCTAAGAGAAACAATTCTGTAAGGCTTCAAACACTCACCATGCAAGCCACAAGGCAGTGTCCCTGGAGAACAAGCTGTCTCTGAGCTCTGCCACCTGATTTCATTACTGGTGTTCATTCCACATCCCTCTTCATGAGATTTGTATTCTGAACTTGTATTTCTCATTGGCCCAGCAGCATCCTGACACCACACTCGTTGTCTGTTCACTGCTGCTGCTCCATCCCCTTGCCTCCCTCCCGTGCTCCTGCCTGCCAGGCTGGCTGTAGCCAGGATAGATCCTGCCTGAGCTCACACTGGAGCTCTGCTGTCCGTGAGGGTGTTACATGAGGTCTCTCTCATCTCTCACTGACACCACTGGCTGTGCAGGGTTGGACAGACCGGGCTCCTGTCAGACCTTTCTCACTGCCCGGGCTCATGAGGAGCTGCTCACACACAGCTGGACAGAGCAGCACCATGGGGGTCAGGCCTCCCTCGCTCGGGATGCAGGTGAGAAAGGGACATTGTTGATGGGATGTTCTTGCAGGGAGAATAAACAGTGAAGCTGTTGCCCAGCCCATGAGTCCTCAGGGAGACACCGAAATGCTGGGAGACAGGACAGGGCTTGAGTATCGCTCATTATTCAGATTTCTGAAAAAAGCTCAGTGGAGAAAAAACAATTCACTGGTGTTGAGCTTTTGGATCATTTTTTGGTTATCCTGTGCAACCGGGGAAGATTTAAATTTCTGCTTTCCAAAGAACAAACCAATGAGACTGAGGTTTGGATGTGGTCATCCAGCACCCGTGGCTGAGACTAAAATCTGCACACTGCATGATTGGAGATGAAATTCCATGTGTTGGCCATGTCAGTGACAATCCAGCTGCAGCACAAGGCTCGTGCTGTTGTCTCCATGTGCTTCTCCTGTTTCTTGAAGGAACTCGGTATTTCATCTTCCTGCAAAGTATTTAACCAATTCCTTTCTCTGTACAAGGCAATTTGTGACATGGAGTAAGGAGAAAGTTCATTGGAAATAACCTTGGGGGATTTTTATTAATATCTCACTGCTACCAGAATGTGGGTTTGGGTTCTTTCCCCTTCTTTAAAGTTTATTTTATAGCAAGTTTATAACTGTTATTGCATTATCTTTACTGCCTATAAAATATCAAGAAAATTGAACTAAAATCTGTGGAATGGCAATCATGTACTTTTTTTTTTTTTATTTTGAGGTAAGTTTATTTATCTCTATTAATGCTAGACAGGGATATTTTAGAGATTCATGGCTGGATCCATGTAAAGCCAGGCACAACAGGGAGAAATATGGGCACAGTATTTTTTTGTTAGTGCAGTTTTAATGAGCAAATGAAAAAGAGCAATCATTTTCCATGTTCTACTCCTGCAAGGGCAATTCCATGATTATTGATTGTTACTAGAAATAACCGTCTAATACTGAAATAGCTGTTTGAGGTACAGGATGCACAGTGTTCATGCTGCTTGAGCTTTTTATTTCAAAGTGTTATCAGTACTCATAAATCAGAGTTAAACCCAATTTCCTTCCATAAGATGAGATTTAATTACAAGATTCAATTATTTCTGTATTCAAGTCTGATTTCTGGAGAAAGAAGTGATAGAGAGAAGGGACACAGAAGGGTGATGCAGAACCAATCACAGTTACACATGCATCCCCAAGCCTACAAGCCAAGACATTCCTGTTTCATCATTCACAGCAAAAATTATCTCAGCAACGTGAATGTTGCTAATTTTTTTCCTCAGTATTTAAATGATGTTAACAAATTTTAGATCATTATCCAATCCTGTGGTGTTCTTCTCTCAGGCTTAAATCTGACTTGCCCCAACTGTTGGGGTCATGGTCCCAGTTCCCCCAGACCACAGATGTGGAGGGAATGGGACAGACCTGAGAACTGCAGCAGTGCCAAAGCTGGAAGAGGAATGTCTCATTTTCCCTCACAGCTTTATAGCATGTCCAGACAGGCTCTTTTGAATTAAATGCACATAGATAGGTATGGGAAATCTCTCTCACTGATATTTTTAATGTTTTTTTCTTCATCATGCAGTGCCGAGGTTAACCCTTATGGTACATAGCAGCTGTGCTTAAGAAGAATAATTTCCTCAGCCAGGCTTTCTAGACAAGGCCCTTCTCTGCCCCAGTGCTGTCTTGTGGAACAAGGCTGAGGGAAGGAGCCGTGCTGAAGGTGGAGGAGAGGCAGAGGGAGGGAGACCCAGCCCTGCAGATGTGCCAGTGCCATGGATGATGCCAGTTTCCCTCTCCTTGGGAGCATGGCCTCTCCCTCTCACTGTCTGCTCAGCACAACTTTCAGCCCAAGTTAGTTTTGCCTTTATGACCCCTGGAAACTCTGAGAGCTCAGTGCCTTGGAGTGGGCAGGGCTGGGATCCCAGCTCCAGGGGAGTCACGGGGGCAGAGGTACAACCTTAGTCCCTTTGATCAGTGTGGCTGGCAGGAGCTCTGGCACAGGGTGTGCAATGGCATCCTGTGCTCAGTCTACTGTCAGCTCTGAGTGTGACATTCCCTGAACACCTACGAGTTACCCTCCAGCTTTGATCATCTCAGTTTATTGGGAAACAGAGATTATGTGATACCACTGTGCTGAGCTTCTTGGAATCACAGATATCCAGCAGTTAAATCTGCAAGCAAAGGTAATGCACAAGGTTTGGCCAACAGAAAGTATTTTCTGTAGGACAATAATCACCAAAGTGTCCTTTACTGCTCTCAGGAAAATACACACCTGGTTTGGTGTGCATCTTGAACAAAACAAGGAGAACCTTCTCATGCTGCTCCTTTGCCCTTCTGTGCTCTGGAAGACACTCACTGCTGTGCCTGCAGCAGTGGGGAAGCTGGCAGTGTGCAATGCTGCCCTTTAAGAATGTTCCCTATTCCACTGGGACAGAGGAGCACCACAAAAAGCACAGAAATTATTTTGTAATCGGACCTGATTTACTGCACGTGTGTTTCCCTGGGTCAGCTGCCAGGATGCAGTCTAGTGCACAAGTTCTGGCAGTGTTTGGTAATAAAGAATGGCAGGGCCATGCCCAGCCTGCTCCAGGAATACCAGTGATCCTGGAAGCAATCCTGGAAGTGATCCTACAGTCACAGTAATTAACACATTTGCACCTGGTGCTGACTGTGACAGGCTGAGCGCTGTGAGGACCTTTTGTTCACCACAGGCAGCTCTGCAGCACCTCCACATCTTCAGTGAATCATTCCTTCAGTGAGAGTTATTTGCACATTGTCTGACCCTTTGCACAGGGAGAAAAATGTCATAGAAGCATAGAAGGGTTTGGGTTGGAAGGAGCCTGAAGGATCACCTCGTTCCAACCCTCTGGCACAGGCAGGGGCAGCTTCCACCAGACCTGGTTGCTCCAAGTGCCATCCAACCTGGCCCTGGACACTTGGAGCCCAATCCTCTCACTGCACTGGTACAGTTCTGTCCCAAACACTCCTGGCTCTTGGCTGGTGAGAGCACATGTCCCACAGTGTGTGGGCTGGGAGGATCTGTGATTTGCTTTACTGTATCTGTGCACACACACAGAGATGAAGTTTCAGGGGGAGCCAGTTCTGGGGTTTTAGTGGCATCAAGTGTCTCCTATGCTGTGGTGTTTGCTTTGCAGATTTGTACCATCCCCACGTCACTGCCCAGTCACTTTGTCAGTGACTGCCACAGGAACTGTTGGTGCAGGTTTTAATTCATCCTGTGATGTTAATTCATCCTGTGATGGGATGAGTGAAAATCCCTGCTACTTGTCCCTCCCCTGGGCATGTTCCTTTACAGGCCCTCTTAGGCTGTTTGGATGCACAAATTCCCTTTGATAAGGAACCTCCAGGAGCCTGTTCCCAGAGGGGAGGGGGCTGTGTGTGAGCACATGCTGCTCCCAGCTGGGTCACAGATACATGCAGAAAAGCTTCTTTGCAATGGTTTGGAACTTGTATTTCTCATTGGGCCAGACATACTGAGGAGAAAAAAATGTATTTAATTATTACAATTTGTCCAAGTTCCAGTAAAGCTTGAAGTTAGGCAAAAAGGAAAACAGAGCTAGGGAACACAATCATTTTTTATCAGTAACTCAAGATAAAAGATTCAGTGAGAGGCACCCTCTGAAGTGCTAAACTGATGATGAGTTCTGAAGACACATATCTCTGTTCTGACAGGACCTAATACTACATAAAAAGATATTTTTCAAGAAGCAGTGCTTTAAGCATTTACTGGTCAGAGACAAGACTCTTAATGTGTGCATTTATGCAAAATATAAATCACAACATTAACCTTCACTGAGAGCAGATAAACATGCTGTACATTGCCTGGAAGGCATTAGAAATGTCATTTCAAGCATCCTGATTTTCTTCTTTTTTATCATAGAGTGGGAATAGTGTGCAAGATAATTCCAGGCTGTTCAAGACTGCAGCTTGCACATGCTGCCTGTGGTACCGAGGCACTCAGCTCCCATGGTTTGGCAAGGAGAGTCACAGCTCTGAGCAAGCTCAGGACACTTCAGAATTCTGCTGCTCTCATCATCCACACAGCACTGTGGGCATCAGGGTGCTGTTCCCAAGCTGCTGGAGCCTGGGCAGTGGGCTCACACTTCTCCTTGTGCTATGGCTCAGGAGCAGTCCCACTCCATCCTGCAGCATTCTCCTGCAGCCTGCCCTCTCGCTCCAAGCTAGGCTGGCATCTGTACCAGGAGACAATAGGAATTGGCAACTGAGTGCTGTTCTGAGGAAGCTGAAGGCATTTTCTGGAAGCCAAGGGGTTTATCAATTGCTTTAGTTACTGAGTAAGACACATCCAGTCCAGTGAGAATCCAAGTTCCACATCCTCTCTTAGAAAGGGCCAGCAGCATGCCTCAGTGCCCTGGCCCACAGGAATTAGCCTTTGCTTTACCCGGACAATGAGAGCCTTTGTTCCATGGGAAGAAGGCACCTGACTGAAGCAGGTGACACTCATTTGATTCTGAGACCTGGGGAGGTTAAAACTCCCTGACACTTTGTCATCCAGTGCCTGTAGAGGAATGGTCCCCCCCAAGATACCCCGCTCCGGTTGGTTGGGCTGTTTGCTGATGTTGTTATCATTCTGCCATCAGTGGTGTTATCAACCCTTCTCCATGCTTGGTGAGTTTCCCTTTGTTGTCATCTGGGCCACAAGGTGATCCCTCAGCTGTGGTCCCCACGATGAGCTCCACTGAAGCCCAACTTTGTTTGCTTCCCTGGGATTTCACAAGTGCAGCCAGTCATGGAGCTCAGGCACATGTTCCTCTGAAGTGATAAAAACAAAATTCCTGATGAACCTAGAAATGTTGATGTGAAACATTTTCTGTGGAAAATCAGACAAGTTAGTGAGGGAACAGGGATGCAGAGCACTGGTCTGATGGGGAGTGGCTGAGGGGCCTGGGGGTGCCCAGCCTGGAGAAAAGGAGGCACAGGAGCTCCCTGACAGGAGGCTGTAGCCAGGTGGGGGTCAGTCTCTTTTCCCAGGTAACAGGTGTCAGGACAAGGGAAAACAGCCTCAAATTGCACCAGGGGAAGTTTAGGTGGGATATTGGGAAAATTTCTTTCCAGAAAGGACTGTCCAGCCCTGGCATAGCTGCCCAGGGCAGTGGCAGAGTCCCCATCCCTGGAGGGATTTAACAGGCTTGTGGATGTGGCACCTGGGGACATGGGACAGTGGTGGCCTTGTCAGTGCTGGGGAGCAGCTGGACTCGATCTCAGAGTGCTGCTCCAACCTCAGTGAGGTTGTGATTCTGTGTCTGAGGAGGAAGCTGAGAAGAAGGGATAGAAACTCATGTGGAAGTTTGCTGGCTCAGTCCAGCAGGAGTGCATTCTGTGCCAGTCATTCACATGAACATGCTGAGATATGATTAGCTTTGACTTCTCTGATTCTTATCTGCATAATTTGTTCTATGCTTTCACTTATCTCTTCTTCAATAAGGAAATATGCCAATAACTGAATGCGTGGGTCAAGTTCTATTTGTCAATTTAATTTGTTTTGGCTACAAGGTGAAGATTAAAACATGCAAGTGAGAGGGAAATAGGCTGAATATGAAAGCAGGTGATCTGAATGCACAGCCAGAAACGTGGGCTTAGACCATCCACTGCAAACCCCCTACTTTCCTGTTAAAGGGAACTGATGTAGTCAGCTTCAAACTTGCCTCTGGTGAGCCAAAAGGATCTGCTCATTAAATATGAACCACAAGTATCTCAGACTCCCCAGTCTACATTATCCTAAACAAGATTGATTTTTTTTTTTAATTGGCCAGTAAATGCAGCTGAAAATCATTTTTCTTTTTGTAACTGCTGGTATTGTACAGATGTCATTTTGGGAAGAGGACTTAAGGGAAGGTGCTTTCTGCTCAGCTGAAGAACAGAAATTCAAAGAGAAGCAGATCTTCCCTAGCATTCACAGCATCTTGCCCCTGAGTGGAAAGGGCAGTGGGTGTTGAACACTTCCATGGGTGTCAGAGTAAGGGACTTTTACAGAGAGAGCAGTTCATCCTGCAGACCATCCAGGTACACCCCCTGAGCAAAGAGATTTTTCCTACAAGAAAATCAGTAGTGGAATGGGAATGTAAGAAAGAGTGATATTTAATGTGATGTGTGAGAGAGAATTATTCATGGCAGATGATGGTGACAGCTGGGGAATCACAGTGTCAAACTCAACAGAGTGATGGAGAGGAGTTCCTGGTTGTACACACAGGGAATTGTTCCTTTCCCCCTGAATAAAACATATTTTGCTTTCACATGTACTCACTGGTGTGGCAGGCAGGACAGTGCAAAGGATAAAGAATACTTTCACTTAAGGCCTTCTAGGAAGGAATTCTTGTTTTGTTTGGTTTCTTATTTTGCAGAAGACCCTCGTGTTTGAATCCAACCCTCCCTGCTCTCAGCAGAAGGCAGCTGGAACTGAACCCTCACACAATCTAGGGTAATATTGTGTGTGTGAGCACTGGGGTAATTGTTAGACTTGATGATCTTACAGGTCTTTTCCAACCTAAATGGTTCTGTGATTCAATGGAAATCCTAACTAGCTAGAGTAACAGCTAGGACAGACCCCAATGGACTGTCTGCTTTTCCTTGACTCAAAAGGCAGACTATGATACCTGGGAATGCTTCTCCTTAGACAGGACCCTGATCAGGGCTGGCTCTTCTTGCCAGGGGGTTTTACAGAGAGGGCTGAGGAGTATCCATTGCCAGAGCAGGCATCACATGATGCCTGAGTCCCTGCTGTGACTCACTTGTTGCCCAGGCTCAAACCAAGCTGGAAAATCTTGAGTTGAAGCTGAGCCAGACTCAAGGGACATTCACCAGCTGCCTGAAGGTGGGGAATGAAACCCCTGCTGGACTCTGGCGGGGTCCTGGCAGCCCAGCCCCCCTCACCCCTCTGCTGCCAGCAGTGACAGGATGAGGGAACTCTCCCCAGACCAGAGGGGGTCACCCATCAGGAGAGCAATTCTGTGTTTATTACCTGCTTCTACCTCCTCCCTGGAGCCAGGAATGTTGCAAGTGAGCGAGCAGCTACAAAAGAACCATCTAATTATAACCTGAAGTCATAAATCTGTGATAGTTTGTTTTCACTGTGGCTTTATTTGCTACTTGCCTCAAAATGATCAAGGGAGTCAAGGGCAAAGCAGGCTGTAAGGAATGAAGCAATGGCTTTGTCCTCTGTTTCCTCCTGCACCAGCAGGGCCCAGTGTGGCACAAGCAGATGTGGACAGCCCTCCCCTCCACCCTGAGGAAACATGCCAGGCACGAGGGGCTCTGTGGGCTCATCAGACACACCTCGCACTCCTCACACTGCCCACAGGGCTCTGCTGAGCTGGGCCTCACAAGTCTCCCTGTTCTGGGGAGTCTTTGGGCTTGTGCTTGCTCATGGATGTACTTCACCCTCTGGAGAAAACAGGGGATTTGGAAAAGCTGAGGTGAGTGAAGCAAGAACACTTCTGTCCAAAGTGTTCAGATCAAAGTCAGACAGGAAAGATGGTGGAGGCAGGAGGGGAAAAAGTAATCTGATTTGCTTTTGTCTTCCAAAAGAAAATGAGCCTAGGAAGAAACATATCAAAGGGTGACATTGCTGGGATTTCTGAGCAACTTTCCTGGACACTCCAAGAGCTTGGACCAAGAAATATTTGAAGCTGTGAATGCACTGGGTCCTTCAGAGCAGACTTACATAATGATGGCTTCCTCCATGGTGTGCACCAAGAGAAATTATGGCCTGGGCCCCTCTTTAAGCAGTTTCTATCTTTAGCCCCACATCCCAAGCTGGCAGTGCTGGAGCTGCCTGCCCCACAGCACAGCAGCCTGCCCTGTACCCGTGATCACCGTGCTGTGAAAATGACCTGGAACAGGCTCATGGACAGGGCTGCTCATTTATAATACAGCAGAAAATGTCATTGTCACTGCCAAGAAAAGACAAAAGGCCACCAAACAATAACCCAGCCATAAATGAAGGCTATAAATATGGAGATAGGTGGGAGGTAACTACAGGCTTCCTCTCACACCAGGTTGGAAAGTGTCCTTCAGGTCAAGATTCTGTATGTGCCATGAGCAGCCTTTTCTGATCAGAAATTTTTCAGTGGGGAAAAAAAAAAAATCTGCAGGTCAACATTAGGATGCAAAGTCAGAGCTCAACTTTAAGTGGAAAACAGGGATAAGCAATGCCTGTGGCCCCTGGACAGCCCATGTCTCATACAGAAGGTGTTTCTGCAAGGATTTGAAAGTAAGTTTGAAAAATCAATTCAAAAATATGATCAATTGCACAGAATGAAGCTGTGGGGCCAAGTGAGAGCAAAAGGTTGCACAAAGATCATGGTACATTGGAAAATAGCACTGATTGCAGCTGCTTTCATGCTGTGACTGCCCTCCTGAAACAGTTCTCTGCAAGATTCATTAGGCAAAGGCTGAAATATTATTTAGTTGTGCAATAACACCATAACTGTGCCACAGCCATAGTTGTTGCCAGGTGGGTAAGAAGAGTTGGTTTGCATTAAATCCTGAGGACATGCTTCAGGCAGCAGTTTGCTCCTGCCATTGCTGGGTTTCAGCCCAATTCCCGATCCCAGATGTCTGGCAGAGGATGTACACACACATTTAGGGCTGGACTCTTTTCAGGTGCGGATGGACTTTGCGCTGGCCACATCACAGGAGCTACATCTCTCCTAAGAGTCAGATGGACTCAGTGGCAGCAAGTGAAACCAGAAGGTCCTCCTTTGAGGAGAGGACGAGTGAAACTGGGTCTAACAACAGAAGGAGAGAAAAGGGCAAGGCACAACTGAACCTGTGATCTTCGCACACGAAGCTTGGGAAGCTCCCGACGTTCCTCGGCTAGGGCAGGCTCCCGGCGATCACCCACTGCCCTCTGCTGACACCAGACCGGAGCAGCCTCTGCAGAAGCCCGAGCGGTATCAACCGAATTGCTCAACAGAGATCCCGAGCTCTTAATTCCTCTGGCAGCACAAACCCACAACAATTCCCCTCTGGGAAAATGCTGGAACCGCGCTGGCCTGTCCCTTCCCGCAGCTCCTGCGGGGATGCCCCGTGTCCTGCCCGTGCCTGCCTGCCCGAGTGCGCCCATGGAAACACCCGTGATTCAGCCTTGCAGGATGCTGTGGAAAAACACTCCTAGGAGACTGACTTCTGCGCCACATCGTGTGTTAAGGGGATGATCCTCTTGTGCCAATGGAGGGTATTTCTACGTCTGTGTGTCCACGTGTGCGTGTGCCCGTGTGTCTGTGTGCGGGGGTGCTCACAATCTGCTTCGCCTCCCCAGTTGATTCCTGCCTGGTCTCGGTGCCCTCTAGTGTTGTGAACGCTCCAGTATGTAAAAAAAAAAAAATGTAAAACTGATCTCTGCTTCAGAGTTCCTGGTTTGGTTAGCTCTTAATACGCAAATTCCGTTAATTATGCAGCATACTTACAACTGAACGGAGACAATGTGACTCTGAGCATATCAGATGCTCACAGCACACCAGACACCCGAGAGCACAGGTCTGTGAGCTGAAGCTAACATCTCTAGGACCTCAGCCTGCACACCACACCCAAATCTGCTGGCTGTACAGCACTCTACCTGACACAGCCATCCCTGCATCTGGGATTATCAGTTCTCCCAGATGTTCTCCTGGCTGTGGCTGCGAGGTGCTGGTTGAGCTGGGAAATAATCCACCTCAGTACATCCAGCCCAACAGACAGGAACTGGGATGAGGCAGGACTGCCTGGTTTGGTCTCACACTCAGAGTTGGTGGGCTCAGGCTGATCAGAGCAGCATGGCTTCCCAGGACCTCAGTGAGGACTACCACTAACCACCACAAACTATCACTAGCCACCACTAACTAGCCACTAACCACCACCAACCAACCACAAACCACCACAAACTACCACTAACCACCACTAACTAACCACAAACCACCACTAACCAACCACAAACCACCACTAACCAACCACAAACCACCACTAACTAGCCACAAACCACCACTAACTACCACTAACCAACCACAAACCACCACTAACCACCACAAACTACCACTAACCACCACAAACTACCACTAACCACCACTAACTAACCACAAACCACCACGAACTACCATTAACCAACCACAAACTACCACTAACCAACCACTCACCACCACTAACCAACCACAAACCACCACTAACCAACCACTCATCACCACTAACCAACCACAAACTACCACTAAATAGCCACAAACCACCACTAACTAACCGCAAACCACCAACCAGCACCGCAAACAGCCACCAGGAGCCCGGTCTGGGGCAGCCCTGCCCATGCCCACCCAGCAGCTGGACGCTCTGCCGGAGAATCCTTCACTCTGACGCGATCGGCTTCTAGCAGAAATCATCCCTGCCGGTGACCTCTGCTGACTCAGAGGGGGCTGTGCTCAGTGGATCCGCTCTGGTGCCAGGCTCCCGCAGGGCAGCCGCGGGTGTTTCTGTCCCCCACGTCCCACCACGGGAGCCCCCCCGTCCCGCGGCGTGGGTGATGCAAGGAGGCGATTGCATCAGACGCGGCCCCGCTGAGCCGCCTGCCCGTGTGAGCGGTGAAATCATCCTCACCGCCCGGAGCGGCTCCTCCGAGCTCCCCTCGCTGCGAGCTTGCGTCAGTGACCGGCTGAAGCACTGGGCTGAGAAATCCCACCAGTTAGTGGGGGAACAGGGAGACAGAGCGCAGGTCCCATGGGGAGCGGCTGGGGGGGCTCAGCCTGGAGAAAAGGAGGTTCAGTGGGGACCTTGTGGCTCTGCACAGCTCCTGACAGGAGGGGACAGCCAGGTGAAAGTTGTGCTCTTCTCCCAGGGAACAAGGGACAGGACAAGAGGAAACGGCCCCCAATTGCACCAGGGGAGGTTCAGCTTGGATATGAGGGAAAACTTCCCTGAAAAGTGGCCAGGCAGAGGTTGCCCAAGGCGTTGATGGAATCACCTTCCCTGGAGGTGTTCAAAAGGAGTGCGGGGTGGCACCTGGGGGCATTGTTTAGTGGTGAACACGGTGCATGCTGGGTTAACATTTGGACTCGATGTTCTTAAAGGCCTTTTCCAGCCATGATAATTTTGTGAAGTTGACTGCTCAACAGAATTTCATTAAATCCTTTCAGTTATTCCAACTTGACAGTCTGGCTTCTGTTGTAGCTGCTCCACAGTGACAGTGGACAGCTAAGGAGAGTTCTCAAAAGGCATTGGCTGGAATGAGAGCACTTGAAGTTTGAACGGAAAGAGAGAGAAATGGGGACCACTCCCCAAAATAACAGGTTTAAACCCAAACACAGTTCAGGTACTCATCCTGGTACAGCAACCAGTACGGCCCAGGGCACAGAAATGAGCAGCACTGACTGCCCATCCCATCCCTCCCGGAGGATGGGAAGGCAGTGGGAAAGTAGCGGGAAGGCAGCAGGGTCCTGCCGTGGGCCTGGGTCAGGACTGAGGGGGGACAGCACACTGAAGGGGGAGCGCTAAGGGCTGTCACTGGGAAATTTAACTGCCCCTGCACAAGGAGGTTCAGTTCCACACACCAGTTTGGTTCACACTGTAGTGGAGTCAGTCATTGCACGGCAATCTTGGGATACCTCTGCGGCTCCCCAGAACTACCCAGAGACTGCGGGTGAGTCACGGCAGGCGCTGGGAGACGTTAATGCTGATGCTGGGAGAAGCCCTCTGCTCTGGGGCCGCTGTGTGCTGCCCACACAAACCATACACACTCTGCACACGCACAGTACACAGCGTACACACACTGTGCGTGGCACTCGGAACCCGGGAGTTTATTCCTTCCTGGTGCGTGTTCACCCACGGCCGGGCCCGGGGCTCCTTCAGCCTCCAGCCCGCACCCGAGGCGCCGGACAACCCCCGGCTCTTCGGGAACAAGGTCCCGCAGACCCGGGAGTTCTCTAGTGTCACACCCCGGCCGGTGACAGCGGGACGCCCTGGCATTGCTGTGCCCAGACTCCCCTCGGCGCGGAGCTCCGGTCCCAGTCCCGGTCCCGGTCCCCGCCGCCCCCGCCGGCGCCGCTCCCCGGCATCGCCCCGCCCCGGCGGCGCCGCCGCCAATGGGGCTGCGGGGCGGGGCGCGGGGCACTCCCGGTGCCCGGCACGGGACGGGTTCCGACCCGCTCCGCTCCACGCGGGGCCGCCGAGTCACTGGTGGTGCGGTGCCGGTCCGGCTCCGGGTCCGCGCCGTCTCTCCTGGTCCCGCCGCCCCGCCGGTCCCGGTCCGTGCCGTGCTGCTGGCACCGAGACAGGTAATCCGCGGGGGTCGCGCACCTGCCCGCCCGCTCGCGGCGGTCCCGGCCCTCACCGGTGCCGGTGTCACCGCCGGGCGGAGGCGGTTGAGGGGTCGGGGGGACCGGCGGGACCTGCGGCGGGTTCCGCTCCCGGCAACGCAGCGACAGCGATACACGTGGGCTGTAGCCGGCTCCGCGATCACCTCTGAACGCCGGCGGTACCGGGCCGGGCGGCACCGGGCCGGTGGGTGCGGGGGTCGGGAGATGCGGAGACCCGAGCCGGGGTCCCGGGGGATGCCCGGCGGGTGATGCGGGGCGGCCGTGCCGCGGCGGAGCCCCCGGCCGGGACGTGCCCGGGCATATCCCGGCGCGCCGCCGCCTTCCCGGAGCGGGCGGCGGGGGGCGCCGGCGGGGCCGCGGGGTCTGCCCGGGCTGCGGGGGCGGTGGGCGAGCCGGACCGGCGCTCGCCGGGACGCGCCCACGGCCGGCACCCGCGTGGGCGCCGCGCAGCGCGCTGCCCCCGCACCCGTCCCGCCGCCAGCCTCGCCTCGGCTGTTTGTCCAGAAACGAGCAGCTGCCAGATGCGGGGGTCGGTAGGCTTAGGTTGTATATTAGGAACAAGTTTTCCCCAAAAAAATTATTGCCCCGCCACAGGCGGTGGTGAAGTCGCTGTTTGGGGAAATTTAATGGACGCGTGGATGTGGCACTTGGGGACATGGATGATTAGCGGTGGCCTGAGCAGTGATGGGGGAACAGTTGGACTCCGTGGTCTCTGAGAGCTTTTACGGCTACAGTGGTTGTCTGATTATTGCAGTAAGATAGTGAAAGTTACTAAGAATTAGATGTGGGGCAAAAACCAGATGTAAATCCAAAGTTTTATGCAAATTGATAGGCGTTTTGGAGGCGTTACTTGAGATACCTGGTAAGGCAAAGTGTGGGTTTCCAAGGTAGGGCAGCCCTAACTTGGCAAAAATCACTGAAAGTGGGCATTGTGCCCTGGGGACTCCTGCTGTGCACTAAAGAGGGGTGACAGCAGCCCGGAGCACTTCCTCTCCCACCCGAGCATAAAGCAAATACAAGTCCCCAGATAAAACAATTAGTGGGCAGTTGTGCGTGTACAATCTCCAGGTTGGGAAACCTGCTGATTTCCAAGCCACGTGGAAAGCCTCAGATTCCACCTTTTTTGCTTCTGTGAGAAGCCCTTTGCCCACAGGAGTCCCACTGCTGCAAAGGTTCTCCCAGCATAGTTTGTAGCACAAGGAGATGAGGAGACACTGCCTGGACCAGAGTGAGGGAATGGCTGAGCAGGAGACTGGAGCTGACTCTGGCCAACCATGAGGCATGCACTCATATTTTCCAGATAGCATTTTTCCCCCCTGCTTTTCACTTGCAGCTCTTATTTGGGATTTCAGCTCTTTGTTCTTAGGTTCCAGTATATACAAGTGTCTCATCTTGAGGCATGGTGCTGCCTGGCTGTGCCAGTCAGTCCTGCAGCAGAGTAGAAATCTCCTGTAATGTGTGTGCTGGCTCATGTGGTGACATGGAAGAGCCACTGCTGGGGTGTCTCAGCCCCTGAGGGTGTGGCTGAGATGGGAAGCAGCCCCCACCCCATCTCCTCCTGACCTGCCTGCATCCCTGCCAGTCCCCTGCCCCAGTACCTGCTGGGCAGATGGGGAGAATCAGCAGCACTGAAGGTTTCACTGATTGCTTTCATTTTGTACCTTTTCGCTTACTATTTTCCTCACCCTTGTTTTTCTCCCAGAATCCTTTAGCTGCACACAAAAGAAATAGACTGGATTCCAATACAGTCTATTTTTTTTTTTAATTACACTTTCACAGAGAAAATACAATGGCTGAGCTGTAGTGTTGTCACAGGGTGGATGATCTGCAGCTCATGCTGTGACTCTGCTGGAACCATTTCATCTCATGCAGTGAAACTCATTCAGCAGCTCATGGCTTTGGTATCTTAAGGGCTGATGCAGTGCAGAGAGCCCATTCTGGTCTCCTGCTTAGGCAGGATGTCTCTTTAAGGCAATAAAAGAGTTCTTAAACAAATCTGAGATGTTTTTAAGTTAGATCTCATACATCTGGGGCTGGTGCCAGGAGGTTCTTCTTCCCCTCAACCTCTGAGTACATTGATACTGTGCCCCATGTATACTCATTGTTACTGTGTTACCTTTATATTCCCCTGTGGCAGATAAAATGTGCAGCCCTGGAAGTGGCAGGGAGACTTTATGTGGTCCCCAAAGAGGTGGGAGTTGTTGGTTTTGGATTTTCCTTTAGCCTCAGTAAGAGCAGTTGTTTCAATCAAAAATTAGGTGATCCAAAGTTGCTGCCATATCAGGGCAGTGCCAGGTGGTTTAGATGTGTCCTCCATGTACAAATCAAATGTCTTGGGTCTGGTGGTGTTGAAATAAGAAGTACAAAGATCCCTCAGCTTTGAATTTCATGCCTGATATTCAACCCCATGTTGGTTCCCTGTATTGTTACACTTGAGCAGCAGCAGACCTGCCCTGTGCCCAGTATCCTGCTGGCACGTTGGGTACGGCTGTCTCCTCCAATCTTGAGCGATTCCATCCTCCTGGCAGACGTCCTTGTGCTTGGAGCAGCTCTGACACAGGATTCCTTTGGCCTGTGTAACTTTCTGTATTTGGCAAACTGCTTTAAACCGGGTTCTTGTGGAGAGGGGGCTTTGAGGGCATTGTCTCAGCTGCAGGCCCTTTGAAAGGCTGGGAAATTCTGTAAACATATGAGAAAAAGTGGCAAAGTTGTGTTCACAGGACAGTTTCACCAAAAACTCTGCTGGTTTGGGGTTTTTTGTTTTGTTGAGGGTTTTTTTCACCTGTGCTTTTTTCCTTGCATTACAGCACTTTGAAGAGTGGGTAAAAATCAGCCCTTTCCATACTCTGGTATCTGGGTTCCTTTCCTGTTGCCTGCAATTCTGTTTCATTCATCTTTTGCTGATATTAGGAGCAAAAGCTTGAACCAAACTCTAGGCCCCTGGCCTGCTGGCCCTTCTGGAGCAGTTGGGTGACACCTGCCCAGTGTGCCAGCCCCCCAGAGGAGTTGTGTTTCATTCATCTGGGATGATGCATTTTATTTTCCCTCCTGTGCTCAACCTGTAGCTGAACCCTGACACCGAACCCTGACACCAAACCCTGTGCAACTCCTGGGACAGAGACACTGGGATCACCACCTTCTGAGATGGTGCCAAATCTTCTTTTATTCAGTGGTGTCAGGAACCTTTATGCTAGCTCTAAGCTGTGCCCGTGCCCCTCCCAAGGTGCTTGCAAGACAGATTTAATCCCTTCAGCTCCTGCTGGCCTGTCCCCATGGACTTGGCTGCTGATCCTGTATCAGCCCATGTGCTGCGAGCAGGAGCTACGTGAGGGAGGGTGACTCATGCGCTGTGCTCGCCTGGGCAGACCTCATCTCCCATGAATCTCGGCCCTCCAGAGCCGGGGGAGCCCAGCCAAGTGTCCGCTTCCAAAAGGCACCGGCAAGGGAGTGGTGGGATTAGGCAGAGGAGGCAGAAAAAGCCTGCAGAGGAATGCTGCAGTGGGAGGGGAAGGAGTTGTGGCTGGGGGCCCTGTAGATGATCCTGTAGAGCCTTGCAGGGGCCAGACATCTGGCCAAGCTTCCCTCCCAGAGGACAGCTCTGGTTCTCCTAGGCAGTTCAGGCTGTCCTCCAAAAGGTGTTCACTATTCCTGATGGGTGTTGAGAACTTGGTCCCAAGGCACATTGAACAGTTTCTCTCCTGATTTTCTGCACAAGGTAATAGGAAGGGCAAAGTGGAGATTGGTCTTGTGAAAGTGGATTTTATTCCCTGTCATCATGGGAAGAACCCATCTAGAGTCTGCAGAAATAATCAGGCAGCCCCAAAACTCGAAATAAATTGCTCAGTTTTGCAGCTTCAGTCTGAATTGCTTGCTCTGATTGAGATGCTGGTCCTGTGCTGCCCTTTGAGCCACCCTTGCTGACAGTGTGGCGAGCCATTAATGCACCTCGGGAAGGCTCTGGAGGGCATTTCAGAGGGAGGTGGGAACTCGTTCTGCTGGGACACAGCAGACCACAGGTGTGGGGGTGTGTGTGTCCCTTTCTGTTGGGGGTGTAGAGCGTGTGTGGAGCAGTGTGTCCTGTTCTGCCAGGGACACATCAGCCACCAGCATTTGGTGCTGTCACACCAATGCAGCCTCATTGGCCAGAGCTGGGCTGCTGGATCCTGAAGCTGGGGCTTTGCTGAGCCTTTGCTGGGACCAGGCTCTCTACTGATTGTCTCTGGTATCCAGAGCCATGGCTGGAGCTGGCAGAATCCACTGGTGACCTGAAGAGTTAGTGGTCAGTACTTCAATACTGTGACTAAAATTTCATTTGCTGCATTGTGAGGCTGTGAGATGAGAACAGAATGGGGCAGCCCATCACCAGCCTTGCTGGGAAGCCTGGGACTGATGGAGCCATGTGGAAGGAGCCAGGAATTACCTCCTGCCCAGGTCCCACCCACAGTGCTCAGCAGTGTCGGCTGCTGTCCTGGCCAGGTGGAGATGTCTACCCAGAGACAGGCACTCTGCTCATCCCAAATGTGTTAGGGCTGGCTTTGATCCCTCTGCCTTCTCTTCCTCTCGTCCCCAAGCTCCGCTCTCCTCTTCAACACAATGGCCTGCCAAGAGAGTGAGTACCTGGATGACCAGAAGAAATGTGTCCCCTGCAGAAAGTGCATGCCCGGGCAGGAGCTTTCCAAGGTAAATTGACTTCTCTGTAAGGAGCAGAAATCATCATGGGTGGCACAGCTGGGTTAATCCTCTGCCAGCCTCCCTTCAGAAAGATGATCTTAGGTCCCAGCATGTTGGGAAGAGCTGAGGCTTGGTAGGATGGGATGGTGGATTGTTTCACTTACACTGGTAGAAGGGTGAGACAACGGAAGCAGGAGGTGATGAGGGATTTAAGGCAGCACAAGGAGCAACCTGATTTCCTTTTTTGCTGGTGGAAGTCTAAATTTCCTCTGCTCTGCAGCCCTGAGCAAGGTCACACTGCATGGCATGGCTGCACATGGGTGGGTGCCAGCAGGACACTGCTGCAGGGGGTCCCAGCCTGGCCTCAGTGGTGGAGGCTTGGATTGGTGGGAGGCAGCAGGGTTCCCTGGTGGTGCCTCCTGGGCCGTGGTGCTGCCGGAGCTCTCCAACACCCTGAGTGCACCAGGAGCCCCAGCTGGGCAGCAGACTGGGTCCCTGAGTGTCTCCTGGGAGCTGCACTGCTGGTGGCTGCTCTCAGCTGGGTTCTGAGCACCCCACATGAACGATGGCCCTTTTCCCCCAAAGAAGGGACACTGTTTCCCTCAGTACCCTCACCACCACCCTGCCCCCAACCTCGTGCCTTGCAGGACTGCGGCGACGGCAGCGGCGGGGACGCGCAGTGCGTGGCCTGCCCTCCCAGGAAGTTCAAGGACCGCTGGGGACATCACGGCTGCAAGCCCTGCCTGTCCTGCGCCCTCATCAACCGCCTCCAGAAGTCCAACTGCACAGCCACGGCCGACGCGGTCTGCGGGGAGTGCCTGCCGGGGTGAGCAGGGCCGGCTGAGCACAGCCACGCCTGGGGGCAGGCAGGGAGGGGCTGGGCACAGGGGGCTTTACCTGAGGCCACCCATGGTCCCACATGGGACCTAAGAGGAGACCCAGTGATGTCTCTGCGAGGACACTGCTAATGACGTGGAAGTCAGACCCTTCTGGTGGGTCCTGTTGTAGCTCCAGAGAAGGAAACGTGAAGACTCACGTAAACGAGCTGTGAAAGAAAACTTCCAGACTCACTGTTCTGTAGACACCAGGGTGGCTGAGCCCTGGAGGATGAAGTGTTGTAGAGCACTATGATTAGTAGTCCCCAAAGGGTGGGTTTAAGGGGTTACTGAAAATGAAATGGCTGCATAGAGACAGCCTGTGCCAAGCCCAGGTGCTGCAGACACCACTGTCCAGCAATAAGCTCCGGTGTATGAGTCTCTTCTCAGACAGAGCTGTAACTTGGGTGTTCCCAGCCCTGTGGGGAGCTATTAACCATTAAAATCCACTTCAGCAGATGAGGGGGGGCTGTTGGAAAGATGTTGCTTCTTAACAAATGTCTAGACACGAACAAGTAGGTGTGGTGTGGCTCCAGCCAGTGATGAGAGCCCTGTTGCCAGCCAGGCAGGAGTGCAGGGTCAGCTGTGCCCCTCTGCTACGGGATGGGTGGCACAGCTGGCTGCACAGCCAGGGTGGTGGGAGCTCGGTGGGGCCAGGCTGTGCTGAGCCTGTGTGCTCTGTTGGCAGGTTTTACCGGAAGGCGCGGCTCAGCGGGCAGCTGGAGTGGGAGTGCATTCCCTGCACCAAGCAGACGCCATCCTCCGAGCCGCAGTGTAGGTGCCCCCACGCTGCTGGGGTCGGGGCAGGTGACGTGGGCACAGGGCAGCCACAGCCCTGCTGGGGGAGGCACGGTCATGGCATGCGACGAGGGATGGGCAGGGAAGGGGTGGTCCAAGCCTCAGAGTTTGGCTCCAGCGCTTTGTGGATGATGTTTGCAGGTCGGTCCAGAACAAACCTGGTGAGGGTCGCTGTCCCTACTGTACCACCGCAGGACACAGCCCTTCTTGCACTGACCAGCAGTGCCCTGGTCATCATCGTCCTGGTGCTTCTGGCACTTTCCATCATCTACTGCAAGCGATTCTGGAAAAGCCAGTGCCAGAGAGGTGAGTTGGTGCTCTCCTCCCTGCTGTGCCATTCACCTGTGCCTGTGGGCCCTTCTTGCTGTATAGAGCATTGCTGAATTCACAGCACAGTGACCCAGCTGTTCCTCAGCTCATACAGAATAGACACCTCATCCTGCTTCTCATGCCTGCAGGACCTCTCGTGTGCTTTACCTGCTCAGTGACACAGAGGAGCCTCCCTCCTTCTTAGGGCCATCAGGAGGAGGAGGAGGCCATTTCGCAATCAGAACTGGCAATCCTCCCTTCTGAGGTTTTTCTGGTTGAGTGGCTCTTTGCTGCAGAATGAAGAGGGCTGTAGGAGTGGTGGCCAGGGTTGGGGCAGGATGGCATCCAGCAGCATGCCAGGGAGCTGCTGGGCTCCCAGCTCCTCGCTGGCAGACATACCACAGGGCTGAGGACATGTTAGGGAAGTGAGCCAAACCTTTGCTCAGGCTGTTCCTTCTCTATCCTCCAAGTTTTCCTGAGGACTCAGAACTTCTCAGGACAGCGAGCAACGTTCCCAACTGCAGCAGCACCCGGCAGGTTCCTGTGTGAGGAGCAGATGTCTGGACCCTGCTGCCTGGGTGTGAAGAATTTGAGCCCTTGCTACAGGCAGGCGGAAGGTACCTGCTCTTGCTGCCTTCCCTGGGGAAGGGAGGGTGGTGCTGGGCTCCAGCTCACATGGTCCCAGGATGAGAGGCAGGAAGGATGGAGCTGGAGGGTGAGCTTCACTGATGCCTGCCGGTTTCTGGTTCTAGGCCCCGTGGAAGCGGTGCAGTTCATTTCCGATGGGGAAGCCGTGGGTCTCCAGCTCCCCTCTCTCCAGCCAGAGATGGACTTGCCACCAGCCATTGCAGCCAGCACTGCCTCCAAGGCCCAGCTGGGCAGGAGCCTCCTGGAAAGCCAGCCCCTCATCCGGGCCTCAGGCCATGGCGACTGCCTGGACGGGGTCCTGCCGCCCCCCACCCCCAGGCAGGGCCGGCCGGGCACGGTGGAGGCCCTGGCCCCCCTCTCCTCCTGTGCCTCCGAGATGCAGCACAAGTGGCCGCATGCACCCGTGGAGTGCACTGAGCTGGACCTCCAAAAGTTCTCCACCCAGGCAGAGTTTGTGGGCGGTGAGCGGCTGGAGGACGCGGCAAGCCGGGCTGTGAAGAGGATTCCAGCAGAGAGCGGTGGTGGGGTGCAGGAGGGGGCTCATCACTTGCCCACAGCCGAAATCCCACCTGGGGAGCAGCCGGTAAGTTCCTCCTGCCTTATCACTCCTCAGAACTACTGCCAGTTGCCCAGGGCTCAGGCACAGAGGCCGGGCTTGACATAGGGGTAGGAACATGGCCTGAGTTATGTTAATATGGGGTGGTAAGGCTGGAGAAGAAGCACCATTCCCTGAGCCCCTGTGAGGGCCCTGGGAGCAGAGCCAGGCATTGCTGTTCTCAGCAGACTGCCACCAACCTTGGGGTCTTTGTCTCACCAGGTGGATGATGCTCAGAGCCTGGTGACTCAGATCAGCAGCACGGCCAGTGGTAAGTGGCCTTCCAGTCTCACCTTTGGACTCCAAGTACGGGCATATCAGAGGCAGGTTCTTGGAAGGGAGCTCCTCCAGAAGCCCACCATGTCCCCACCAGGGACTTACCTGACTTGTGGCCTTTGGTGCTGGTCCACAGGGTATATTTTCTGTGATGCTGCCTTGAGTAGCCTGTGGGCAGGTGGCCCAGCTGTCACCAGTTACCAGCTTCCCCAGGGCTGAGCCAGCTCCATGTTGCTGAGCTCTAAAAGTGATGTTGGAGGAGATACCTGCCCTGGCAGGGTGGCCTTTCACCTGTTCAGCGGGGGCTGAGGCTGGAGGCTGGCTGTTCTCTTTGCCCTTTTCCTGTTTGGCTAGGATGGATACTAACCCAGCTTCGCTGTGTTGCTGCCCCCAGGTCTCCCAATAGCAGAGCTGCCCCATTCCTTGGTGCAGTCTCTTGCCTTCTTGTTGGACCCTTCCTTGAACGGTGTGAAGAACTTCAGCCACGTGGCCCTGGAGCTGGGGCTCATGCCCCAGTTGCTGGGGCGGATTTCGGGGTTTGAGCAGCTGGTGGCACACTTCACCTGCGCGGGCGCCGCTGTCACTGTCCCGCTGCTGGCGCAGGCGCTGCAGCGGCTCCAGCGCTTTGACGCCTTGCTCCTGCTCTGCGACCACTTCACACTCAGCCCCGCGCCGGACCGCCAGCGCTAGGGCACGGGGAGGGACGGAGGAAGCTCCATGCACTGTTACTCCTGCGAGAGAGGATCCAGTGGCCTGCAGTCACATAACCTCCCTGGTGTGCCTGGCAGGAGAACACAGAGGTGGTCTTTGCATCATGACAGGGGTGTTTCTGCACAGGGGTTCAGGAAGCACAGCTGTGCCTTTTCCCTGCTCCATGGGGGAGGGCTTGCTCAGGCCCCTCCGGAGGCTGTTTTTTCTCTAGCTGTGACACCCTTCCCTGTCAGTTGCTGTGCTGTGGTGCTCTGGCTCTGCAGTGAGCCCTGTCCTGCCCCACTGTTGCCATGGGGTTCCTCAGCCATGGGGCTCGATGTCCATGGGCAGTGCCCTCCTATGAGCCCAGCCATCCCCTCCCTTCCATTCCAGCTTTCCCATCCTTCCTCTGGCCCATGCTCTGCTTTCCCGGGTGCCAGTTGCCACTTTCTCTGTTTACTTTTCAGTTGCTTCTCTTCCTCTGTGCTGCGATTTCCTTGGCAGAGGACCTGGCCATGGCTGATGTGCCAGGCTCCAGCCTTTGTTCCTCTGTGCCGCCCTGGCACCTTCCTATCGTGTCCATTTGTGGTGCAGTGTAGCATCCTGGCACGAGTTTCAGACTGACTCCCAGGATGAGCTGACTTAAGCCCTCACTGGGCTGTGGCTGTTGGCCATGGGCAGGTGCTGGCTCACCCCAGCCCCATGGCTGTTCACTGCCCATCGCCTCCAAGGCTTCACAAACTGCCTGTGGTGGCACAGGGTGTCAGGGGTGGGGACACTGCACCGAGGGTGGCAGCTGAGGGCTGAAGCTGTGGCTGTGGTCACGGGCAGCGGTGACATTCCTGTGCCAGCCACAGCAGGAGCTCCTCCAGAAGCTCCTCCTTTTTTAAAATAATATTTTTCTTTTTTTTTTTTTTTTTCCTGCCTAAAAACGGCCTGATTTCTCATTCCTGGGAGTTGCTACTGGGAAGGGGGAAAAGCACCCTTCTGCTTGGTATGTCATCCAGAGGGATTTGTCATAACTTGCCATGGTCTTGCTGTCACCAGTCGCCCTGATTTCAGTGTTGTGCCTGAGCCCGGGGGCTGCAGGCAGCTGGGCTCTTCTCTGTGCCCTGGCCACCGGGGCTGTGCTGGTGGCCCTGGACAGGAGCGGGGGCTGCAGGAACACGTTCCTGAGCGGGGCACAGCGGCGCGGGGGCGGGCAGGCCCGCGGGGGTCACGGGCAGAGCAGCTGCCGGCAGTGGCTCGGCGCTGGCAGAGCGTGGTGCTGTTAACACCGGGGCTGCGGCTTCCATCCCTCCACGGGCCATTCACTTGAGAGTTAGACTCCGTGATCTTTGTGGTCCCTTCCAACTCAGGATGTTCTGTGATGTGGTGTCACCCTAGCTGTCCCGAGACTCGCAGACAGCGTCACTGGGGCTGAGCTGGTGGCGCTTGCTTTGTCCCTCGCTGCCGTGGCTGGGTCTGCCGAGTGCTGTCCTGCCTGTCACCGGGGTCTCAGCCCAAGCCGGTGGTGTGATGGTCACCAGCAAGTGGCACTGTTACCCCACTGCCTGCTGGCCCCACCCAGGCCCCCTCGGCTGAGCCCACAGAATTCTCCTTTATCTGACCACGGGACCTCAAAGAAGCAGATGCCCTTCCAGGAAGGCAGACTTCCCCCACACCCCGGGGAGTAATAGCTGCTGGTGTTCTCTTTCCCTGTTTAAAGAAGTTGGGGCTTGAACACACCCAGGATGTGCTCAGATAAACAAGGGCATGGGCAGTTTGAGCTGGACCTGGCACCTTCCCTCACTGCTTGTTTCTTCCACAGTCAAGGTCGTTTTATTGCTCTTTGCTCCCCAAGACCTACAGCATTGAACTTTGAGCCATCGTGGGCCAGGATTAGTCAGACTCTTGCTGCACTCTTGGGCTGTTAGGGAGTGTTGCTATAGCACACACAGCCTGGGGCCAGGGATTTCCTGTTTGAGGCTTTTCTGTGGCAGGGAGAGTGCTGGGTTTAATCACCTCACAAAATCCAATAAATATTTAATCCCTCTGTGGACATAGTCACTTCCAGTGGGAAGGAAAATAACTTCACCCACTGCCTCTGAGTAAGAGCCTCCCTACAGCTCAGCTTGCTGGCCCTGGCTTTGAAGTTGGAACTGGACTGGGCAGCTTGCCCTGTGTGTTCCTGTGTCGCCAGTGCCACCAGTGTGTGGTCACTTGGAGTGCACAGAGCAGTGGCAGGATGGCAGAGCCAGCCCGCTCCTGTCACATGGCAGTGTCAGGAGCAAGAGATGGGCAGGAAGGGCTGTTAAATTAGAGCTGTGGATGATGGGGCCATGTCCCAGGTGTGTGCTGCAAATCTCTTCACACGCTGGGCAGCTCCATTGGTGTGCTGGGTGGGGCTCTGGGCCAAACAAATGAAGTGAGGCTTTAGTTCATTTGTTTGGGGGTTTTCCTCACTCTTAAAATGAAATCAACCTCATTTTCTTTATAGCTTTTAAGGTAAACTTATTTATCAATTGTTTGATGTCTGAGCAATATTACTTATGGTCAAAACTCACCCCCTGCCTTGAGGGTGCAGCATATCAGGTGTGTGCTGTGCAGGGTGTGGGTACGGGCCGTGCCATACAGGGTGTGTAGGGTGGTGTGTGCCATGCCACAGCTCCTGCCCCACTGCTGCTGCCCCTCAGGCCCAGGTGTGCTGCCCCAGCAGTCCCCAGGGACTGGTTGTATGTGTATTTGAACTGTCCTGGGTTCCCCCTCAGAGCCTCACGCGTGGTGTCGGTGCAAGTCACACTGGCTGGTGCTCCAGCAGGGCTGGACACTGCACAAGAGCGCCGCAGGACGTGGCTTTTCAGCAGTGAGGCTCCCCCAGCTCCCAGCCAAAGGCTGCTCCCCACTCTCACTGTGCTCATGGCAGGCACCTTCCTTCAGCTGTGGTGACAAAACCAGCTGTGTTTACAAGGGCCAAAAGTTCAACAGGTAGCCTTTAGCCCACCCTAAGACCCCTTGGCCAGGCTGCCTCGAGCCCAGCCAGAGCCCTCAGGGAACCATGAGAGCCTTGAAAACAGGGATAATGCTGTGACTCAGACATCAGAACAACAGAGATCCCTGAGCAGGGAACTGCTTCACTGGGGAACCAATGGACTTGATACTTGACTTTTGCTTTTTAATAGTATTTTCAACATAGTACATAGAATGTAAGGTAGGGAAATTCCTGTAGTGCTGGATCTCATGTCACAGCCTCAGGAAGCCATTTGTGCCAAGCTGGCATGGCTCACAGAGAGGTGAAAAGAAATCAAATAACTCTGAAATCTGTGCAAACTTGAGCTAGGACTGAACAGTGGAAACACTCCAGTGCAATGGGGTTTTTTTTAAACAAGTGATTGGTTTCCACACCAGTCTTGCCTGGAAGTCTGATTTGCAGAGGAATTTGTGTGATAAGTTTAAATCCAGCCCTGTTCTGGGAAGCTCTTAAGCATAGACTTAAAATAGGCACATACTTCACTGTTGTTAAAGTGTTTATTCTGGTGAACAATTGGTGAACATCCCTCGGGTGCTGTTCCTGAACAGGGGGCTTGTGAGAGCTGTCCCTCCAATGTGCTTTTACAGAAATAGGCAATACTGAAGAAAACTTAGTGTTACTGATCTGGGCACACTTCTTGGAAGAGTCTGCAAGTGCTGGGGGAAGGTACCCCCCTCTGTGTTGGATTATTTAATACTTCAGACTCTGGTGCTTTTCAAAAAAAAAAAAAATCACTACACTACATTTCTGTAGCCATGGTTTACCCAAGGGAATATATGTTGTTTCTTATGGTAGATGTTATTTTTCTTTAAGGTTACGAATAGGTTATTTATATTTTTGTAAATTCTGTGCCATTGCCATTGTAATTCTGCTGTAGCATCGTTTCTGTTGGGTTTGGGGTGTTGTCTGTGTTCAAATCAAGCAGAAGCTGAAGCTCCTGCCCCCTGTAAATGGAAGGGGGTTGGTCCCTCACATTCCTCCAGACCTGGTGCTCTTGAGTGATGTGTGTTTGTAGTTCAATAAATTTTGGAGCCAGACATGGTGACGCTTGGTGAGTTTTGATTCCCCTGGGCATTGCTGCAGGCCCCTGCCTGCCTGCCGGTGGGGGCTGATGCTGCAGGGGCCGGGGGGGCTGGAAGGCCTCGTCTGGCAGGGCAGGCAGCGCTGCTCAGAGAGATGCTGCAGCAGCCGAGGTCATCAGCCTCATCCCAGTGTGGGAACGGGCTGGAGGGGGTGGTGCTGGATGGGGTGGCCGAGGTCCTGGGCCTGTCCTCTCAGGGCCCCCCAGGCTGCCTGCCCCCACCACAGGCATCAGCTGTAGGTTTTACATGGGTTTAACATTCTCCAGAGTGGTCGAGTCTCAGGTGTGGTTCACTGCATGGCCTTGGGGGGAGGCAGAGACCCCTCAACAATGCCCAAGGAACTCCCATTCCCGGAGCTTTGCTGAGAAACAGCTGCTGTTTAAGCTCAGTAATTACAGGGCTCGTTAAGCCTATTCATGCCCTTATACTGGTATGTTTAAAATAATTATTAGCATGAGGGGTGTTTTCTGTTCTAATTAAAGCGATGATACTTGTCCAAACTCCAGCAGGTTCTATGAGTGTTTGCAGTGCTGCAGCTCATCCTGCCTGTGGGGATCCCCATGCAGTGCTGTGTCTGCAGCCCTGGCTGCCTCTGTCATACCACAGGACAGCACAGCCTCTGGAGTCAGGGCCCAGAAGAACCACTCATCCACCACCAAACACAAAGCCATGGCAGTGGTGGAGGTACTCAGCATCCAGAGTTTCCAAAGAAGCCTTTTCTGTGGAGCGTGTGGGTGCCTGGAGGCTGTTGTTGCAGGTGCTGTACATGGTGCAGCCCAGGTGTTCCCAGAGCACCCAATCTCACCACAGTCTGCAAGGGGTGATGATCCCAGTGTCACTGCCTGCACCAGCCCAAGGCAGAGGGTGTGGGCAGGGGGCTGTGGCCCTCCTGTGGGTGACCTGAGCCTAAAGCTCTGCCTGTGCCTGTCACTTGGCTGAGGCCACTGTTACTGCAGAAGGAGAGGGCCAGAAGTGTCTGTTGGGAGAGCAGCTTCCTGCACGATTTTGTGATGGGAATTCAACGTATGCCATGCCTTACCTTTGAGTGATTCCTGGCCCTGGGGTTGTAACCATCCAGACTCTGCATTCTCAGCTGACTGGACACGCTGCAGTAGGCAAAAGGGGGGTGGGTTTGGTCACACCTCAGGTCTGTTCTTCTGGAAGAACAGGGGTGCCCCTCCCATGCAGAGCAGATGCTCCCACCCAAGGCAGGAACTCCCAGTGATCAAGAGGTTCACACCCCCTCTGCTCCTCACCTCAGACTGCTTGTGTTGTCTGGTCTTGCCTTGTTTTTGGCTGAAGCCCAAGGAGCGATGATAAATCAATCTTGTTCCCCTCAAAGTACTTTGGGATTCTCATACTTCGTGCTAGGATAAGCTCCTGTGAAGCAGAGCTGGCAGAGAAACACGTGTTCCATGTGAGCAGACAAGTGTGTGGTTGAGGACCCACTCCTTGGTGGTCAGAACAAGGCTGACTCCCACCCCCGGTCCCGGTGCCGCCTCAGCCACTCTTCACAGAGAGGCTGACAGCAGGACAGGGTGCTGAGGTACCCGGTCCTCACCTCAGCTGCCTCCAGCAGGAACATCTCCAGCTGGGATGCAGAGCTGTGCAAAGGCACTCGCAGCTTGGCGAGCCTCCAGCTGCAGAGGGAATGCCAGGGAATGCTGCTTGGCCCACAGCAGGCACACGCACTGGGCCTTCTCCTGAGCTGTCTTTGGAGCAGGAAGGCAGACGTCTGTCCTGCTGCTCCCAGCAGTCACACGTCACAGCCAGCAGTCCTGCTGAGACACGTGCTCCTGACCTATGGGGTTTTACTCTGAATAACCCCAGTGAAATGTGGGGGTGTGGATACCTCACCTGCGTGCCCTGAAATGTACCTGCAGAGGTGGGGACTGTGGCCCTGTCCTTGTGTGGACAGGGACTTCTGAGCAGAGCTTATCTCAACCTGCTGAGGTGAGATTGCAGTCACGGGAGGTCTTGGCATCCTTCTCACAGGAGACCCCACTCATGTCCTCCCCCTGAGCACTGAGTGGCAAAGGGGAGCTGCTGGAAGGGGCTGGCCAGGGTGAGGAGGTGTTCCCATGGATGAAGTGTTCCAGGTGGGATCCTGCTTGGAGCCAGATTAATTAACGAGCCCTGTGTTATCAAGGACTGCATGGTCGATGGCAGTGAAGTCAGAGGAGCTTTCTAAGATCTCCCTTGTGTGTAGGTTCTGGAGGCACAGAGCAAGAGCTTTCAAGGCTGCACTTTTTACTAAAGCCCTGCATTTGCTTTGGGCTGAGATGACCTGGATTAAGAACTGTGTTTTGTTAAAACACTGATTGAAATTCTGTAGTTACAGGGAGGGGATGGCTGCCCTTTTCTGTGCAGGAGAGGGTAAGCACACAGTCCTCAGGGGAGTCTGAGCTGCAGCATTTAATGAGAAAAGGGCAGGAATGAGACCAACAGCTCTGGAGTGCCTTGGTAAACATCTTCCCAGCTTTCAGCCTTCATTTCCTTGCCTAACCCTAACCAGGAGGCTCACCAGTAGAGAAACCTTAAACACCTGCCCTCCATGTGCCCCTGGCCCCTGCACAGGGGCCGGGGGGACAGGCAGATAAATTTCCATTGCTAAAATTGAAGACCGAAATCTGTTAGAGAGACATGAATTTCCATACCCAAGCTCCTTTCCTTCTGCACTTTCTTTCCCCACAGGTGGTGTTTTTACTGTTTCTTCTCTGATTTTCTCATTCTGTATTTCCCCCAGGCTTCGTCTGCACACTCAGTTCTTACCTCACCGTGTCTCTGCAGGACATGAGGGCCATCACAAGCAAAGAAAAACACACATTTCACAGCACATTACTGAACTGGATGTGTTTGCCAGGAGGCAGAAATCTATTTTCTTCTGTCTTTCACACTCACCTTCCCAACCTGTCAGTTCACTCACAGGGACTTTCAAAAAGCAGCTGAAAAGCTCCACAGTGCATGTTTGTGGCACAGAGCCCAGGGCTGCTGTGTGCCTGTGCAGGGAGTGCCACCATCACCCACAGCCTCGGTGGGCAAAAAGAGCCACCAAACTCTGAAGAACTGGGCAGAATGCTTGGGGGAACATTAATGAGAGCAAACCATCTCATCTAGGACCAAACTGTGAGCAACATCCACCACCACAAAAATAATAATAATAAAAAAATCCTTATTCTTTTTATTGGCAGCAGATGTTCATTTTTAAGGGGAAACAAATCCAGCTCCAATGCCAGAGCTGTGCTGGAGGCAAAAAAACACTGTCTTTGGGGACAACCTGATGCCAATAATTATTATTATCCTTCAAAAATACATTATTATCCCAAATGGAATTGCTATATTCCTGCCCTAAGCCCTGCTGGTAAATTAGGTTTTTGAGTGTGGCCAGGCTCTTTCTCCGTGACAGTTAATGGGATCTCATAACTTGGGTAATAGGCTGGTTTGCCTTCCAATGCAGCAGCATTAGAGATGGAATTTTAGCAAAAGAATAGTGTTTTTACAACCCCTTAAATACCTCCTCACACTCCCCCTCATTCTCCTCTGAGCTGGCCTGAAGGAATTACAGGATTACAAATAAATACCCCAATCAAGTACAATAACAACAGAGCCAATGTTCATCATTTCTTACCTCCTGCAGTTCATATTAACATGTTGGATCAAGGAGCACGCAATGCCCCAGGTCTGTGCCTTGGCCACCTCCAAAGTCAGCCAGACATGACCCCAGGCTGGGGTCCCATCCTGCCCCAGCCCCAGGACATCTCCAGCAAGAGCAGGTGGGATGTGAGCTGCTCTTATCCTGGTCCTGTCCAGAGGGTCTTCCCAAAGATGTGCCCCACACCCTCTGCCCTGGGCACCGAGAGGGTTGTGCTCCCGCCCTGTGGCACCTGTGCCATGGAAAGGCATTAGAAATGGCAGCTTGGCATCCAGAGTGTGTGTGTGGACACAAACACATCAATACAGACAGAAGTGAAATGGGGGAAAGGCTCCTGTCCCCACTTTGTACAGGGAGGGGGAGCAGAGAACGTGTTAGCAATGCTCAACACTGCAGATCAGAAAATAGAACATTCGTCCTACCTTCCCCCTCAATCCCTCCTTCCTTCACAATGAGCAGGAGAAACAAAGGCAAAACAAACAATTTGAGAACTTGGCTTCACAAAGAAGCTGAGAATTAGTCAAGTGGTATATTCCCATTTATAGCTGAAATGCCTGAGTATATTGCTAAATATTCATGGTCTTTATTAGCTCTGTTAATCATAACAGTTCCCCTGGAGAATGAATATTCCTACATCCTGCCCTGCAAGCTGTGCAAGACAGCAAAATACTTATATTCTCCTGAATGAAAGGCAAAGTAAGGCAAGTTAATGCAATTCTGTTAAATAGAGCACAGGGTGTGTCAAATTTAATAATGGGGGATAAATTCATATCCTGCCATAGAAACATGAACATAAAGAGGAAAGGGACACTGCATTAAAGACTTTATCTGGAGCACAGCCAATGCCATCTCCATGAGGGAACAGTCGGCATCAGTCACTGTTCCTCAGCATGAGCAACTGGTGAGTTTAATTCCAGAACAAGGTGGGAAATGGAGACAAACAGTTAAATAACTGAGCTGTGAAGAGGAGTTCAGGAACGACAATGTACTGTGAAAGAAAAACTGTAATGGTAAAAACTAAAACTCAATTCCTTTCCAGCCTTTAGGAGAGACTTGGTTTAATAACCTGCATGTGAAAGATCCGAGCAGTGTATCACACAGTTCAGAAGCAAATTAAACTCTCCAAAACAGCCCAGAGCCACGCAGCCTACTGCAGCTCCCCACTGATGGGTGGTAAATCCATCATGGAAGTGATCCAGGCACTCCTTGTATTCTGAATGCTGCCATGTTTGGCATGTATCACCAGCAAAAGGTCAAAATAAGCTGTGGAAAGAGAAGGAAGCTGTGAAATGTTAAGGCCATTGATTAATTGATTGCTTAATTCCTATGGAAAACTGCCTGAGGCAGGATGTGGCTGCAAAAAAACACTGTCTGTCTCAAAAATAGGAACAAAATCCGTTGCTCTGAAACTTAATGCCATCATTTTTGTTAGGTATCATAAATTATCTCCTAACAGTACACACAGTCTGGGCACCCGGAATCACACTGATGGTGGTGTTCAGCTTGGCTCCAAGTGTGGGTTTGAAATGGAAATGACTTCTGCAGTGCTGTAGGAACAGCAAGAAATGGTCAAAATGAGGCTTTGAAAATCCCTGTTGTTGCTGTCAGCTACACCAACTGCAGGTCCCTGCAGAGTGGAAATCCTGGAGACAGGAGACCACCAAGGTCCCACAGCCTGCAGGACACAGCATGGATGGGATGCAGATGTATGCAATGAAAGCATGTGGGAATGATATAGAGGATATAAACCTTTATGCTCTGAAGTGCCATTAATTGTGGAATAATAAGCAGGAATTCCATTAATGGGGACACTCCTTGTACTTGCCCCTTACAGTGTCCCATAAAGCAATTGGGTTTGTCTCCAGCAGATGCATTAGATGGTCCATTCATCTGATTTTATAAAGCCTTTTTATTAGTCTGTTCTCATCTGCCAAGGAGACTTTTATGGGCCTGTCATGGAGAAGTCTCTTCAAGTGACAGACTATTGTGTTGTACAACCAGACCTGGTTCCTGCAGAGCTCAGCCTGTGGCTTTTGGGGTGGTTTATTATTATTTTTGCCCTCTCATGTCTGGTTAAGTGACAGCTGCTCTCCACTTCTACAGTTTGGCACTATTGAACTGAGCAGCATCAGCCAGTGTGGGCTGCTGGGGGAGTGAAATATCAGTCAAGGACCAAGTGCATTAATTCAGCCCTTATGACCAGGGCAAATAACAAAACACCAGGGGTGGGGAGCAAGGCAAGAGGTGCTTTTGATCTGCTGCCTGTGGAGGCTCCATGTGACCTCCCGAGGGAGGGTTAGCTCCAGCACACCCCCAGGCACAGCACCCAACCTCTGCCTGCTCTGGCCAGTCCCTCCCGGCTCTCCCAGCACTGCTCAGATCAGCCTTTGGTACCTGCTGCTGTCCCCCTGCCCCATCCTGTCAGGGATCCCAAAGAACATTAGTCCTGCTGCAGTGCAGAAACCCGACATCTGCAGCACATCTGGGCAAGGAGACGCCTCCAAGGTACCTGCTCGGCTCAGACTGGGAAGAGCCAAGCACGGGGAGTGCTCTGGTATCACCTCAGGGGAGCAGCTTGGGAACAGACCCTGGAACTGGGGTGGGGATCTCTGCTGAGCACTGGTGGGACAGGGCAGCTTGTGAAATGCCATTAGTCTTCAAACCAAGCGCTGAGTGCACCCCGTGCCTGGTGCTAAACCTGTCCTCACTTGCCGGTATTCCTGCCTGGGCTGCATCCAAAGTCTGGGAGATCAGACGCGTTCCTTTGCCCACCGCAGTGCAGGAGTGGTGGCGGGAGGAGGCAGCAGGGGAGAGCAGGCGGGGTCTGTGGGGACAGGTGAGATCTTTGGGGGGGCAGGTGGGGTCTGTGGGGGCAGGTGAGTTCTTTGGGGGGCAGGCGGGGTCTGTGGGGGCAGGTGGCATCTTTGGGGGGCAGGCAGGTTGTCTCCACAGTCAGTGAAAGAGCAGAGCTGTGCCCCCCAGCTCCAGGGAGAGACTTTGCTGCTGCCTGGGGCACAGGGCAGCTGCACATCATCTCCCACGCGGGAATTCGGGGTGTGCCTTTCACATCCAGTCTCCCAGGTAAGGGCCAGGCTCCTTCCTCTCTCTTCCTCCCCTGGTCTGTGATTGACCTAAGATGCCGAGTTACTTCTCAGTGCAAGATGATGGTTTGACACTGGCCCACCTACACCCCCACATCCAGGGCTTAAGCTGGTTTTAACCAAGGACATTCCCCCTTATCCCTGCAGCGTGCTTTGGCCAGCCCCTCCGTACTGTTTTCCACTTGAAGAGCTAAGTGATGATAATTGTATTCTGTTTCTCCTTCCTGAGCTAATTTTCTGACTCATTGTGGGGGTTTTTCTGCTAGCTTTTTGTTAATCTAGTTGGCATGTTGTGGTTTCTTTGTTCATTATGTGGTGGGGCTATATAAGAGGATTGGTCTCTGGAATTCAGGTATCCCCTGCACTGCGTTCCCTGTTATCGTCTTCATCAGCAACTCTGCTGAAGGCACTCTGCTGCATTTGGCATGAGCTAACCTTAATAAATTCGGGCTGTTAATCACTCAGACATGTCTCGCTGGATCCTTGCACACTGATTTGTGTGTGCTCAAATAGTTTCCCGGGTGTAGACTTGTGGTGACTCAGTGTTTCAATAATTTGCCCTCCAAACTCTCCCTCGCGGTTCTGCCTGCCGGGGGGCTTTGCCTGCCGAGAGAGCCGCGCCGCAGCCACCGAGGGCACCGGGTGAGCGCTCGGTCCACACACAGGAACAGGGAGGGGTCTCCTCATGGCAGAGGCTTCCCGGCGTGTTCTCCTCCCACCCCTCACTCCTGTCGGGTCCCAGCACCGTGTCTGCAGGGAGCAAACCGCGCTGCTGCTGCCGCACCAGCCCTGTCCGGCCGGGAGCGGAGCGCAGCCTTGCTCCTGTCTCTGGGAGCTCTCCCTCGGATCCCGGCGCCGCTCAGGAAGCCATTTCCACAGGTGCCCGGCGGGACTGGAGACAGATTAAGGAATGTTTATAAGGAATCTAAGCATCTATTTACGTGCTGAGTTGACTCAGACCCAGCAGAAGCCGAATTACACAGATTCCCTTTTGCAGAGCCTGGCTTGGAGTCCAGCAGAGATGCAGCCTCCTGCCCCCCAGGCACTGTCCATGCCCTGGTCAAACGATGCTCAGTTATACTTTTTTATATATATATTGTGCATTCTGTGTTTGCCTGAGAGCTGCTGGGAGTTAGGGCATCCTCAAGTGATACAGGAGCCTTGAGGCTCTGAATCTCACTCAGGCATTGATAATTATCAGTCCAGATAGCTGAGCCATTACGGAGATTCGATACAGTCAGCTCTTACATCCTGCCCATTTAGGGGAGAAAAATTCAGCAACAAGGAGATGCTGCAATTGACAGATCCAAGGAAAACCAGCCAGGTTATTCCTGACAGCAAGAGATAGCTAACTACAGGGATTAGCAGAAGATCAAGGGAGTGTGGAGAGACCCCTTCTTTGGAGTAAGGGCTTGGACTCCTCCAGAAAAAGGTTATTCAGCCATTTTAAAAAAAGAAAGGAAGGAAACCTTACAAACCTAGTAAGTATCAAAGACAATACATGGCACTTTGAGAGCTGCTCACCAAAAGCTAGTGAGGAGCGAGGAACAGTAAAAAAACAAATGATAGCTTCTTTTACTATTTAAATGAGGTGATGCTTATTAATTAGAGATTATTTTAACATTTTGAGAAACTCACAGTGATGCTTTTTCACTGAAAACAAACCCTTCTGTACACTGAGGGAGGACAGTACTGGCAACCAGCATAGAGAGCTTTGAATTCCCATGTTCAATAACTGTGAGCTCCAAGCAAAGTGCCTCAGGGACGAAGTGTTCACCCATTCCTGCTGCCACTCCTCGTGTTCTGCTGTTTTCTTCTGGTGCAGGCACTGCAGTGCACACCCAAGGTCAAGTGGCCTGAAGCAAGGACCCCCCTCCTTTCTGTCCTTTTCCTTCCCACTGCACAAATAGAAAATTAAAGAAAAAAAAAATCAGTCCTTAGTTTCCTTTCTTTGGTCTGGCTTATTGTCCCCTGGGAAGGTGGTGGGAATATGTCCTTATTCCCTCAGGCCACCCAGCCCTGCCACTGCCTCTCTGGGCAGAAGATCTGTCTGGCCTATGACCAGGGCAGACCAGGAGCCCCCCAGCTGACACAGCTGCCCTTGGGCTGCTGAAATCCATCACCTGGTTTGCACCAACTAGCCCCAGAGTCCTTGGCTGCTCCTCACAGGACCTTCCTTCCAGCCCTTTCTTGCCCTCCTGTTGTTTAAGTGAGACTCTTACAGCAACTAGTAACAATGCAGAATGATTCTATTCTTCAGTGAGCGAATGCTAGAGCCCTGATGAAATATTCTGTGGCCTTTTATAAAGTGCCAGTGTAGCTCTCTTTACTGAATTAATATATTTATAATAAAAAGAACTTCTCAGTGGACTACATTAATCTGTCATTGTGCCATCTGAGCCTACAGCCATGGCTTCTGGGGTGCATCCCTGCCCCCCTTGTCTGGGGCTGGCTTCCAGCTGCTGTGGGTGGGACAGAGACAGGGCAGGAGCAGCGGCCAAATCTGAGAGCAAAATCACTATCAACAATCCTTACCTCTGTTGGAGGCTTTGCTGTACACTAACTGGTGAGGCTCCCTGTGGATGGAGTTCATCTGCATGTCCAAGTCTCTCCTTCAAACACCTGTCATCACAGATCTGTTTCTGCTGCTGTGCATAGCCCCACGTGTTACAGGCCAGGGACAGAAACCTGGGTCCGCTCCCTCTGATAGCAACAAATGAGAAAACCTGAAAGCAGATCACGATGTCTGAGAAGCTCCATGTCCCCTGTACATACTCCTGCCCCCTGGGCCAGCTGCAGCATGGGTTTTACTGGTAGGGTGCTGGAGAAGCTGTGTGCCCACTATGCCAAGCAGAGGGAGGGCTATAGTAAGACATGCCAAAAATCAGCAGTAAAACAGAGCAGCAATGCTGGCTCCTGAGAGACGGGGAGATGCCCTTTGATGCCTCCCACAAGCAGGTAACTCCCACAACCAGGTCACTCCCCTTAGTCCCGTGGCTCACAGGTCTGTGTTGGCTGTTGGGAGGTTCCTGGTGGAGCAGCTGGCCTGGGAGGGAGGTCCCTTCCTGCACCTGGCCGGCTCCAGCCACGCCTCGCGGCAGGACATGGCCCTGGGTGGCAGTGCCTGGTCCCGAGGCTGTGGCACCTTGTGGCAGATGCAGAGCAGGGAGCGGAGCCCCGCGCGGAAGCTCTCGTTCAGCCAGCAGTAGATGAAGGGGTTGTAGCAGGTGCTGCTCATGGCGAACCAGTGCAGGGCGAAATAGAGCGAGTTCTTTGTCTTGATGCCCAGACTGGAGATGAGCACCACGTAGCAGTTCAGGGGGAACCAGCAGACTGCAAAGACCACCACCACCAGCATCAGCATCTTGATGCTCTTCTTCTTGTTCCTGTGGTGGGTGACATACTGCTGCGTGGTGACGTCCCCGATGGCATTGCGGAGCCACAGCTTCTTGGCCAGACGCATGTAGGTGATGGTGATGATCAGCAGAGGCAGGAGGTAAAGAAGGAGAAAGGTAGACAGGTCCAGATACTTCCAGACCAGCTCTGCGGGCTCGGGGAAGTCAGGGAGGCACAGACTCCGGACAGTGGCTTCCCTTGAAAACAGGAAATACAGATATGGCATGTGGCCATTGCTGTCCCATGGGTGCTGCTGGCTCAGCAAACCACAGTGGGGGTCTCACGCTGCCCACAGCCACCTGCTCAGAGGTGTAGTGTGGGCAGAGGGAGGACACAGAGCCACAGCTCTGGCATGTCTCTCTCAGGCTGGACCTGTAGCCCCTGCCCTCCATGGGAGCAGCCATCCTGCTGTGTCCCCCAGCAGCCAGGACCCCTTGCCCTGCCATAGCCCCCAGAACAGGTTCCCTCAGCCAGAGCCACTGCAGCAGCTCTAAGCCAAAGCTGTTCTGGAGGGGAGGGCTGGAGGCTTTTAGAAAGCCTCATAGGCATGACTGACCAACCCACCTCCCCTCCCTAGCCACCATTCCCTTGCCATCAGCTCCTACAACCTTCCTGCTACCTCTTAAAACTGGTGTGATGATTATTCACTTGGCTCCAGTTGAACCACTGACAATTAGCTAACAAAAGAACTGAGTGTAACCATACACAACAGCTCATTTTAACACCTGTCCCATCCCATCCAGCCCCAGGATCCGGGTGTGTTCCCACTGCCTGGCCAGCAGTGGCTCTCACTCCCTCACTGCACCACATATCCCCTCCACACCCTGCAGCTGGTGTAATGGAATTTATTTACAGTGGATGTTTTCTCCTTTTCTTTCCTTTCCCCTCTCTCTTTCTTTCTCTTATTCCATTTTACTCTTCTCTCATCATCCCTTGTCCTCGCTTCTTCTCTATTCAGCACAGATTTTAGCTCCCATCAAGCTGCACTATTCACTGCAGTATTGATTAGTATCTTTAATATCCTGTTTTCAACTGCTGGAGCTGCCTTTTGTGCCACAAATAGGAGATTGCTGAGAACAGGCAGCTGGAGCAGGGGATGAGGTCAGAGGAGTGACAATGGATCCACCGAGTGCGGAGGACCCGGAGATGCCACTCGAGACGGGAACTGACGCAGAAGGGAGAATCATCTTTTTTGAACTGCAGTCTTGACTTTGCCTCCCCTGGATCTGGGGGACCTCACCACCGGCACAGGAAACCTGACAGGACAGTGTTTGGTGAATTCTGATATGACCAGGGACTCAGATGGCTGCTGTGTAGTGCAGCCAGAGATGGATGTTGGCGGAGTCCCTGTTTCCCATCCCAGAACCCTAACCACTCCCTGGTAGCAATCTCAGGAGCCGTGGCCCTGCAGGAGCTATTACAAGCAATATTACAACTGTGATTTTTTTTTTTTTTTCAATGGAAAGCTGGGACAGGAATAGCATGTCCTGGAAGTCCTTATATTGCTGAGCTGCCTCGTGCCAACACAGGGCTCGGTTTCCTCTGGCCATGCCAAAGGATGAGCAGAGACAGGTGCCCCGAAACAGATCGTAGGGTTCGTTCATTCATGAGCAATTTGTTCCCTAATCCCCAAGCACAGCTGCGGAGCAACACAAGCACGGAGTAACCCTGCCCTGTGTTTACAGTCTGCACAGTTAGAGGTATGATATCCCCTGGCTATGTCAGGCACATCAGGCACAAGCACAGGCAGGGGAGGGCTGTGAAGCCCCCATCCCACTTCTAGCTCTTGCAGCCCCTTTGGCACCAAAACAGTGACAGCCTATGCAGGCACTCACGCTCTCCTGCCTCATCAACAGGAGGGATCTGGCTGGGCTGCAGGAAATTAGATTTGTCCTCTATACAGAAGGTCAATGTCTACAATAGAAATCTCATTCCTGCTGCCTGTCAGTGTCTCCTTGCCCCACTCCCTGGGATGCTGATCTCAGCCTGGAAATACAGGTCATGGTAAGATTATCCCCTTGGCCTCAAGGCTGGCATTCCTGCGAAGGGCAGCACCAGCAGCGTGACACCTGCCACAAAAATCCCACTTGGGTACTGTTACAGACTGTTTTCTAGACAAGAGAGGTCACAGCAATGCCACGGGCTGGTGGGGACACGGGGGACAGAACAGGCTGGGTACCACAGAGGAAAGGACTGTAAAGATAAAAGAAACACAGAGTTTGGGTTTTGTATTTCTCCCTCGCAGAGGGAGAAAAGCAGAGACAAGTGCTATTGTTGGGCCTTTCGTGGGGAGATAAGGTTCTGCTTTTAATCTTTTTTTCTTTTTCTTTCTTTCCCTCTGCATTAGAACCTTCTTTTTTTCCTGGTATTTCAGTCATTACACTGATGTGAAATTTCACTTCATCTGCTGTCATTATGTTCAGCCAAGCAAAGAGTTAGTTCCCTTTCCTGAGGACAGGCACCATGGCACACCAGGAGAGCTCCAGTTCCTGCCAAAGCACTGGTCCCTCACCTGCCCCACACTGGTCCCCCACAGCCCTGCTTCATGAAGAATGTATGTTCTCTATGTTTTTCTCATTAGTGTAACATTGGACAGAGGAACTTCAAGCTTCAGGGAAGGTTAGTCCTGCTTTGTAAATCCACATGGATGAAATACAGGGAAGCCAAAACCTGAGACTCAAAGTATGAAATCCTGGGGAAGAGAGATCAGTAGCCCTGCTGACAAACCAGGGTGGTCCCCTGCTCCTGCTCCCTGCAGAGCCTTGGTGATGTCAGCACAGGTATTCCCAACAGGAAGTTTATTTTCTTTCTTTTTGAAACTGCAGTTTGACTCTCTCCTCCCTGCCTGGGCGAGTTGGATGGGCTTGGTCTTGCTGGGTCTGGGGAGCTGAGCAGGCAAAAGGAGGGAAGAGGAAAGTCCCTCAGGAGAAAATTACTTTCTTGGGACAGAGCCTCTCCTGGCAAGGCTGTGGCACTGGAGGAGGTGTGTGTTGCCAACAGCTGTGCCCCAGCCAGGCTGTGCCTGGGACTGAGAGCCAGATCCTCATCTGGGCACGCAGGAGGTGGCGAGAGCAAACCCTGGACAGCAGGCCAGGCAGAGCACAGGCCAGGCAGCTCTTCCACAGCCCCAGCCTCTGCTGGGTACCCATGCACCAACTCCCTCTCATCCCACATCACCCATCCCGTGCCTGGGACGCTCAAGTGCCCTCCCTGCTGAGCAAGTGGCACTGCACAAGGGCTGCCAGAGCTCCACACACTCACTGGGAAGGGGAGATCACTCACCTGTAGTTATACTGGAAAAGCTTTTGATAGACAGCATGGGGCAGGGAGAAACAGGTTGCCATCAGCCAGATAACGGAGATGCTCAGAGCTCCCTTTGTCAGGGACATCCTCTGCTTCAGTGGGTTCAGGATGACCTGCAATAGAGATTCCATCATGACTCTTCTCCCACAGGAAGCAAAAGCCCTCACAGCCCACAACAGGAGTGGGCAGTTTGTGACATAACCTAACACAGCTAATGATAGGAAAATGACAGCCGTGATTAGGGAAATGTCCCGTTCATTAGAGTGACCTGGAAAATGGGAAATATTGAACTTCTCAGTCTGCTCAGAAGAGCTTTCAAACTTTATCCTCAATCTTGTTATGTGAGAACCATTTTCCTTAAGCTGGAGGTTACATTAGGTAAAAAAAAAAACAAAAAGTCTTCTGATAGAAGATATCTTCTGATATGTACCCAAGTGTCTTCCCTCAAGGGTATGTTTTTTATTCTATATTAACTATGTAAGAAATGTCTCTTGTTCTAGCTGGGCCTGTGAAGCTGAGCTTTCCTCCCCTCTGCTGAGGCAGAAATTCACCTTTCATGAAATTTTTTTTGTTAGATCTTTAAGCTGATAAAAATCTGATAGTCTGGAACTTGCTATTTGACAATAGCACATGAAAGGGGAGTGATTGCTAGGGACAAGTACATGGCCTGGGCTCTCCTTGCTGCCCTGCACTGCACACAGAGCCAGCATTTGTCATGGCCATGGACAGACACGAGTGAAAACTCCTCATAGCTCAAGTCTCCTCGCAGAGCCTTGGAAGGAAGAGGGGCAGGCAGTGTCACCTGGTGCCTGTCGAGAGCGATGGCCGTGAGGGTCAGCGTGGAGACGTGGAGGGAGCAGTACTGCACAAAGCGGCTGATGTGGCACATGGCCTTTCCAAAAATCCACGTGCTGTTCACAAACCGCACCTGAGGGGAAACAACAGCTCATCAGCCAGAAAATGTGCTGAAAACAAATCCATGGGGATTTGGTTTGTTTTCCAACAAGTCCCGTGGCTGGAACCTGAGCTGGCTCAGGGGTTCTGGCTGGTTGGGCAGCTTCACCTGAAAAAGATCACCTAGAAAGACCAGCTATCCTGGTCTCTGAAGCACCTTTACAGAAGAGTTTATAGGGCCAAAGCCCACTGATTATAAAGTGGTGATGCCACAGCCCTCCTGGCCTGTTCTGCAGACACTGTGAACAGTGGTAAAAGCTTTTTATTATGTTAACAACTTTTTGGAAAAAGTGGACCAAGGTTTGATATCAACCCCACTGTCAGATTTGGAGAGTTTTCATTGAAGCCTTTATCCAGCTGTCATCTCTTAAAAGCTTGACAACTTTCTTCCAGTCACCCAGAATGACTGGCATTCAGACTGTCCTGACCCACTAAGGGACTCTCTAGTGCTCTCCTGCATGAACATTAAAAACACAGGAACTTGTTCTCATTCCCCAAGAAGCTCTTGGTGGGGTTTGGTAGCACACATTGTGATAGACTTTGGAGTTTCTAGGAGTTACAGAGTCTAACAGAGCAACAGAGAGCCCACAGGTTGCTGAACAGTGTTTTACTTGCCTGGTAGAGTTACCAGTTAGACTTGGTGGTGTTGGGTTCCCACCTCAGCCCTAGGAGAGAGTGCACAGAAAGCCTATGACCACCAGGCAGAGTTCTGGTGGGTGGGAGACTCCTCTCCTGGTTGTGGGGACAGCACGACCAGCTACTTACCAAGGTGAAAGGTGTGTTGAGCAGTGTGATCATGATGTCTGACACTGCCAGGTTGACGATGAAGAGGCTGGTAGCTGAGTGCATCCTCTTGTTCTTCAGCACCACGTGGCACACCAGCATGTTCCCAAAGAGAGACATGACGATAATGACCGAGTACGCCACGATTAGGAGCACTTTCACTGTTGGTTTCTGGGATTCTGGCTCATATTTAGCCAGCTCAGCAAATTTCTCCCACTCAACAATGCGGCTCTCTGTCCAGTTGAAGATGCTCCTGTTAGTTGCGTGGTAGATGGACATGAGTTTGGCCAGGGAAGAGTAGTGGTCAAACTCAAGAAACCCTGTCACCTGTGACCTGTATGGCTGAAGCAGCGAGCGAGGCATGGTGGGTCGACCCCAGTCTTCCCTGCTGGGGAGCAGCAGCAGTGGTGTGTCAGAAAGAGGCTGGTTTGGGACCACACACTCACATAGCAAGAAGAGCAAGAACTTCACAGGTGAGCTCTGGGCTCAAGCAGGCTGCCTGGCCATCCCGTGCTGCTGTTGCAGGAATTTCTTCCCAATGCAGAAACATTCACCTTCCTCTCTAAACAAATCCAAAGATGTCTTTCCAACAACGATCTGAATTCTGAACAGCAACCAACGCTTCACTTCCTGGATCAGATAGGTCTGTATGTGACACTGAATACATTGCAGCATGATTACACCCCAGAGAAACCAAACTCCCCACTCTTACCCCTCTCCCTAACTCCTACCCTTACCCCCTCTCACTTACCTCGCACTGCCCGGCCGTTTTTGTTCCTGACGGCGCCCGGTCCCAAGGGGCAGCAGCAGCTCCTCCGGCTCCTGCGCTGGACACCCCGCACGGCACACCCGCCACTCTCAACACACCCCGCACCGCACACTGCCCGCACCGCACGCTCTGCACTCACCGCCGCACGCCGCACACCTTCCGCACCGCACCCCTGCACCGCACACACCCCGCGCAACTTGCACACCCCTCTCACCCCGCACCCCTCTCACCGCGCACTCCGCACCCTCTCACAGCGCACCTCGCACCTCTCTCACCCCGCACCCTTTCACCCCGCACTCCGCACCGCTCTCACCCCGCACCGCTCTCACCCCGCACCCTCTCACCCCGCACCGCTCTCACCCCGCACCTCTCTCACAGCGCACCCCGTACCCTCGCACCCCGCACCGCTCTCACCCCGCACCCTCTCACCCCGCACTCCGCACCGCTCTCACCCCGCACCGCTCTCACCCCGCACTCCGCACCGCTCTCACCCCGCACCGCTCTCACCCCGCACCCTCTCACCGCGCACCCCCGGCCCGCCCGCACGTGCGGCCGGCGGGGCCGGGGCCGGGGCCGCCGCTCGGGGCGGGGCTCGGGGGGCGGGGCTGCTCCATTCATAAATCGGCGCGGGCGGGGCCCCGGCAGTCGTTACCGGCGTTAATCAGTGCCGCGGTTCCCTGCGCGCACACGCACCCGCCGGTGCCGGTGCCACGGTACCCAGGTACCCAGAGGGGCCGCGGGGCCGGGGCGGAGGGCAGCGCCCACCACAGTGGCGAGCGGGCACGGGGCATCCGTGCTTGCAGAGTCCCCGGCACTGCCTTAACGGGAAAGAGGGAAAACCGTCCTCACAAACCTATCCTGGCCCGAATCTTTGCGGAAAGGCTCCTGGTGGAGTTTCCGCGCTTGTTTTTTGATAAGTGTTTTTCTCATGGCTGGGTTCCTCTTGACAGATGTTGACACAGAAGAAAATTTAGATTTCAAAGACTTCAGGCAACATATTTTTAAACCAGATAGTATAATCTTTCTCATTTTGCATTCCATGTGTCACTTATTCCTTACATATACATATACATATACATATACATATACATATACATATACATATACATATACACACATATACATACACATATATACATATACATACATACATATATATATATATATATAAAGGGTTGGGTTTTGTTTCCAGTCACCTGCATGATCTCCTTCCCCCGTCCATGCCTCTGCTCTCCCTGTCCACGTCCATGCTGTGGCCAGGCCATGCAAGCACTAAGGCAGGGGAGCAGCTACAGGACAGGGAACACATGGGAGGGACATGGGACATAGAGAATGTGCCTCTTGCCAGATTCCAAATTCTGCTTCTGAGTAAAAAGGTCCCATGCTGACATGAGGAGCCAAGAACTCACTTTTATTGTCAGTCTGGGGTTTAACAGCCTGGTGCAGTTCAATAAATACCTGCGGTCATCCTGTGTGTTCCAATGATAAGAACACTTACATTTTCCAAATTATCTATTTTTTCCTAATTCAAATTAATAATCCATTTTAAAATGTTGTTCTTAAGTGCCCTGGTGTCTGTCCTGGTACCTGGCATTTGTAACCTCTATCAGGGCACAGAAACCACGATGACAACTAAAACATTAGATTTTTCCTAATTTGAGGCTATTTGTCATGGAGTAAACTGGGTATCCCAGCTTGCACTGTGTCAGCCATAGGCTCTTGGAGAGACTAATGAAGATCTACCTGGTAAATGGCAGAAAAAGAGTCCAGACGAAGACAGGAGGAAAGATTTGTATATTTGGTGTGTACCCAAGGAACTGGTTCATTGCTCAGAATCTTGTATTTATGGATTCACAGGTCTAAGAGATGCACCAGTTCCTGACTGGCAGAACTCCGTTTTTTTCAGCAGAAGCAGAATGAGTTTTGCATTTGCTCTCTGGAGTTTCTTGCCTGAGGGCTGAAAAGACACACTGGATGTTTATTACTGCTATAGCAAGATGATCTGGGAGGTTTCTGCTATGCTTTAGCCCCCCTGAAGCCATTCTCACTGTGGCTGTGAGATTCTTGTGCATCCAAAGAGCTGTTTCATATCCTCCCATGCTGTTCTTGCTGGCACACATTATCACTGGCTTAGATCTGCAAGCTCAGAAGAGGAGAGCTATGAGTTTAATCTAATCATTTTTCCAGCAAAATCCCAGACATGTTAGCTTTCTCCAGGTGCAAATTATCGAACTATGGTACGTGCTAGAGCCTCCTGAAACACTCAGGCCCTCACTGGCTAAGGAGTTAAGACTTGATCCATTACACAGCAATAATCCCAACCAGCCTCTCCTGCCCTCAGACCCCTGATGGAGCTGCCAGCCCCATGTGTTCCATGTCATTAGACAAGTCTCTGATTGATGCTCATCTGGTTTTTATCTGTCAGAAACACTTCAGAAGCAGGAATGGTTGTGTTGTGGAATAAAATTGTCAGAGTTTTCTCTCTGTCCTTCTTGAGCAAAATTCCAGTTACCTGCCTGTCTCTGAGGAGACTGCATGCTGGAGGGTGTCACCCTGTTGTTTTAAAAGTTTTAAAGTTCTTTAAAATGTTTTCTATACCTTCTAATGTTTACATATTTCTACTAGAGTTCTCACTCACTGTTCATGTAAATAATGATTGTTTTACATTCTTCTTTGTAAGAGGAGAAAATTGATAGACTATTAGTTTATCCAGTGTAGTTAGAGAGGTAGCAATTTTGTCCTCCAACCCACTGTCACTTCTAGAATTCTATATATTGCAAGGTCAGAAATAAAAGTTACTTCCTTTTACTCTTTTGATCTTAGTGTGAGTGCGTAGTGCAAGGAGGGATTAAAGGAATTCAGTGTCTTTCTTTCTTGTGTCTTACTCTTAAATGTCAGAAGGAGAAGGTCCTTTTGTTTCCTGGAGGGCTGGCTTCCCTCTGGACAGAAGAATTAATAAAAGTGCAGATACACAGGCACCAGAGGCTTTGGAACTGAGGAGCTGCAGAACTCCTCCTTTTGCCCCCAGACATTGGTGTCTGTTAGATTTTAGGGCACAGAAATTATAGCTGAGTCCTTGAATTATTAATTACCAAGATTTACATTGCATGTGCTACCGATGTGCACAGCCCAGACATGGGTGGCAACCCAGCCTGGGTTTGCCTGAGGTGGCAGCAGGGTGAGAGCTTTGGCACCAGGCACTTCCACCTGAGCCTGACTCTCTGAGTGCTTCTGGAACCTTCCTCCCACCCCAGCTTTCAGCAGCCCCACGGAGGCTTTCAGGCTCCTCTCACCTGGCATGGACACACCAGATTGCTAAACAATGGGCATTGCACATCTAAAACAGAAACTACAATCCAATTTTAAACTCATCTTCCAACTTCAATGAAATTCGGGGCACAGGAACTGGGAAGTGCAAATAGTGGTCCATGATAACCAAAGCTCAATTTCCCCGGGACAGAGTATGATCTGGCATCAGTTGCCACTGATATGGGAACAGTGCTTTCACGTGCTTTAGGTCAGGCCAGAGCCTGCCTTTATCATATGCTCTGACTGGCTCTGAGATTCAGCACAGGCAAGTGGGTGGAGGGGCACCTTGTACAAAATGGGCTTCAAAAGGAGAAATAAGAAAAGAGCAAGAATACCACAGCAATTGAAATTGATGTCCTGTGAACAGTTACAATTTAGACTTCATAATTCAAAATACAAATGGCAATTACATAATAGCTACTAATAATGCAGCTTCAGGGTAGTTGGAAAAGAAAAGCTTTATAATGGATTTGATAGTTCTTAAAGTTCAGCTGTAAGGTTTGGGTGACAGAACAAAGAGAACTACCATTGTATCTATGTATTACAATCTACCATTGTAACTGTGCCCTCTCCCCACTCTGGTGGGCTTTGTCTAGTGACTGGGGCTGGATGTTCAGACTGCTTCTTTTTTTCTTCTTCTTGGAAAAAAGTCATACAGAATGACTGACAGCACACCCAATTCCTGTCTGATTGCTGGCCCCCTGATTTTCAGTGGGATGTGAAAACCTAGCAAGTAACAGTAACAGCCAGCTCCTACCTATGGTGTCCTACCAGCTCTGAGTGCTGCAGCCTGGCCATGGCTTGGGCCATCAAAGTCTGCCCTTTGGTTTGGTGCAGCCCATCCGTGTGGGAATTCAACCCATCAATGTGCATTGTCCTTTGCTGGGGTGAACTCCCATCTTCAGAAGCCTCTGAGCCTTGAACACTCCTTATGGTGTGGGGTTTTTTTTCAGAGGCTCTTCTCCCCCCTCTGTGTGGTAGTCAAGACAGAAAAACAAACAAACAAACAAGTAAAACCCAAAAAATCCTGTTTTCCTCTTTGCTAATGAAAGGGTCTTGACAAAAAGTGGAAAGAGTAAGTCACTTTCTGTGTGTGCTGTGCATGGGGGCTGTTATAGGGGATATTAATTTCCTCATCCCTGCCTGCAGCTCACTCTGCAGGGGCACCAGCCAGAGCTTCTTTGAGTCCTCCTGCACAGGTACAGGCACAGTGAGCAGGGACAAGCCCACATCCAGGTGGGATCACGTGCCACCCACACTCACACCCCCACTGCACTGAGCTCACAAGGAGCCTTCTCACCTTTGTTGAACAGTTCAAAGCTCAAACACCTCTCCCAGCGTCTGAGCTCAGCCCCCGTGCGAGCGCATCGCTGGTTTGAGGCCAGAGAGCTGCAGCTCTGCAAGCAGAATTTTGTCAGAGGAGCTTCCCTTCAGAGGTGTCTGGAGTGGAGGCCAGCAGCTGTCAGACACTGCACAGACCCTGTCACAAGCTCAGGAAAGAGCTGGATATGCTTGACAAGGTGAGGAAGACTCAGGCAGCACCCTCCCCTGTGCTGTACATTCCCTGGCTTTTAAGAAATGCCATCCTGAAATGGCTCATTATCTCTCCTCCCTTCCAAGACCCAATTAATTTAAAGCATGATAGGTTTGCTAGGATGACTCACACACCAAGGGAAGGGAGGAATGAAGACAGGACTTGAAAAGTATTGGTACAATATACATTTACTTCACACCTCTGTCCTTTGTGCAGCTCTGACCAAAGGAAGAGATGTGACCAAGGCTGAAGTTGCCTGAGCCAGCAAGGGACAGTCGTGCAGAGGCTGATGGCAGCTGTAGCATCCTGCTGAGTTCTATGTGGGGACAAGTGACCCACTAGGGCCCTGACTCAGATCTCACTGTGTGGCAAATAGCTGTGTGGAGCTGTTGAGGGATATGCCAGCTCAGAAAGCCCCTGAGCTATGGAGCTCTGGTGAAAGCTCGCTCCCTCAGCTGGAAGGATCCCTCATGCATCCCGGGAAGGATCCCCCAGGATTTGTGTGTTTGCCCAGTTTCTGGGTTTGGGAGGCATGGTTCAGCCACCAGCAGCATTGGTGACAGTACCTCCCTGTGTCACCCCTGGCAGTGACCCCTGGGCCTGGGTGCCCCAGCCAGGGGTGCAGCTCTGCCACACAGCCCAGGGCAGCCAGGACTCGGGAGCAGCTCGGCCAGAGGATGGAGGGTGCTGAGGCTCTGCCAGATTCCTGATCAGCACAACAACCACAGGCACCAGCAGCTGATGGTGAGGAGCACTGGGGGCAGGAGCCCCTGCAAAGCTGAGCTGCAGCAAGTGCTGCAGGATGCCAAAGTCCATCATTCTGGGTTTGCAAACACGTGGAAGCAGGAGCACAAACAGCCAGGAAAGGAGGGGCAGTTCTGACAGACACTTGTGCTGAAGCATTTAAAACTTAATTTTCAGCTCATTCAGTCAAAAGAGGTTGTGAAATTACAGCAATAAAATCTGAAGAGCATAATGCAATTGGCACTTTCCTGGGAGGTCTAAAGAGCTCAAACACAAAAGTACTGATTATCTTGCTCTTAAATTATAAGTTAAACTACTTTACCACCAAGGGAGCAAAAGACGGCCAGTAGGGGATCCTTTCTGAAAGGGGCTCCAGGGGCAATCCTGGTTATTGTACATCCAAATTCCCTTCCAAGCAGCCTGAAAAAAACGATTAATACATACTGGAGAAATGTGATTTATTGGAGCATGCAGACACATGCGTGTCAGAGAAATGACCCCCTTGCTGGAAGGAGGCACCATGGATAAGGAGGAGCTCTCCCTTTGGATCCCTAGGAGGATTTCCACTGGTTTCCCCTGCAAAAGCTCTTGAAGAGGCTGATCTGGGTGGGATGGTGGGCACAGGGCAGCTTTGAGGATGGACAGACATGGCACAGAGTGACTGGCTGCCCCTCTGCCTGCTGGGGACACACGGATGGCCACGGGGAGACTTCAGGGAACTGAAACAAAGAGGAATGGCTGGACTGGTTTAGAATGAAAGGGGCATTTCTCACTGCGGTGCAAAACTGGAGAATGCTGGGATTGCTCAGACATGTCCCTATGCAGCCCCACGCTGCCCCTCTGCCCCTGGAGCAGCCAGACAGCACTGGGGGGACTCACCAAAATCTAGTACTGGAGGTAACTGGAGCCTCAAAACCTCAGGGTTGGGAGCTAAACAAGAGCACTGAGGAGTGAGCTCTGGCCCTTGAATCAAGCAGCACAAAGATTTCCAGGGCCTCTTGGAGACTTAGATTTCTGTAACAACGGTAGACAAGGCAGTAATTTTCCATTTCTTTACTTACTGGTGCAGAATTCTAAACAACCCAGGCAAGAAATCAACACACAAACCACCCAGCCAGCATATGGCTGCAGAACACTGCCAGCCAGCATCCTCTGCTCCCAGCTGCAATTATCTGGCAAAACACGTTACCTGTGCCAGCTCTGGCTGGTTTATCTGCAGAATTTTGATGAACTTAAATGGAAACAGGCCCACAGGGTGAAGTCAAGGCCCATCAATGTACATTTCACTGCTGGGCAAAGTCGAGGCGGGTTTTTTTCTCTTCACAATAGTAATACACTGTTTCTATCAAAAACTTTTGTACTTAAATCCTCTGAACTGTGACTGCGGAACAAGTTCAGGAATCAGCAAAACCAGAAAGGAAATACCTGAAGGTATGTGTCTTCCTCTTACCAGTTCCTTTGGTCTCCAGCCACCAGCATCACTTGGCCCTTAGGCACTGGAACCTCTCCTGCAGCAGAGACCAGGCAAGCAGTGACGGGTGGGCATCTGCAGGGAGCCAGCTCAGCTCAGAGGAAAAACATGCCATTTTATTAAACCAGAAGATCAGGTTTTCACAGAAACAAACCACAAACAAACAAGCAAACACAAAAAAAAACTAACTTACTATCAGAGAGCTCAGCTAACAAAGCCTCCCAGGCTGTCGCACCCGCAGCGAGGTCACATCTCAGCCCCTCAGCCGGTGCTGGGCAGGAGCTGCTTGCTGCAGCCCAGTTACTGCCCCTTGGATTTGGGTTCTGCAGGGGCTGGGCCCCTCCCCAGCCATGGCAGGAAATAGTCTCCTTGTCAAAATAAAGCTTGGCCATATTTTGAAATTCCTGGGTTTCTCCTGGATTCGGGGAGCTCTGCTCAGGGTTCAGTACCTCTGCTCAGCTAAGGTACCTCAGGTACCTCAGGTACCAGGAGAGGTTTCAGAAATGCTGATTTCTTGCTTCTGCTCAGCTTTCTTGCTCCAGGTACTGATCTAAATCACAGTCTTGCGGGGCTCCTCCCTTTCCAGGTGCAAGAGGAAAAATTACAAAACCTCTTCTTGCTTTTGAGATGTTCAGCAAGGATAGGAGGCCCAAACCCCTCTGGGCTGCTGCTGGGGCAGGGACCACTGCTCCAGGGCTGGAAGGAGCAGGGATGGGGAGAGAATGCTGGCAGGGGCTGCCCATGCTTCCTGCCTGCCCTCCCCAACACCTGCACAGTGCCCAGCACGTCTCCAAATCCCTGAAACCCTGACCACGAGGCTGCAGAGTCTTTGGTAGCACAAAGAGACCCACACATGGCAGGGGGCTCCTGCTGGGCAAAAGTGTGGAGACCAAGGGCAATGTTGCTGCTGCTGCTGCTGAGGCTTTTCCCAGGAGGAAACACTGAGAAGGATTTCAAAGCCTTTGTTTGGTTCAATGCCATCTCCCTTGGTGCTGGGACCTCCAGCAAGCCTGCCCAGATCCTCCCTGGATTTCTCCAGCTCACAATGCTTAATTACACCGGGTGATTGATTAATTTCTGTATTTGGGGCTTATCCAATCTGGGACTTGGGTCCTCTCATTTTCTTCCACTTTTTTCCTGCCCTAGATGATAACTCATTCAGAAACTTCACCTCAGAGAAGCCCCTTCTGTTAGATTTTACCAGCTGAGGCCCTTGAGGCTGTGGGCATCAGGTGGATGTATCTGCCAAATATTTTTTCTATTTTCTTGAGACTTTAGAGTGCCTGTGATTTAAATGCACTAATGTTCTGTGTTTTCTGTTTCCTTGACTAGCCTGGCAAGCACAGAAGCTAAACCTTTCCCAGAGGCACATGAATGGCTGCAAAGAAGGAGAACCAGGAGCCTGTCTTTGTTCACTTAAGAATTTGTGAACAAAAAACTGAAAAGAAACTCAGGAGACAGGCATTTCCTTTTTGTATAGAGAATTCAATGCCGAGTGCTGGGCTCAAAGAGGCATTTTCCACTTTCTATTCAGCTCATTTGTGCTCATCAACAGGGGTATAATCTAAGTGAAACAAGTAAGTGCAGGTCAGTGGCCCTGATGTGGCTTGCTGGGATGGAGGGCTGGCTTAGACCAGCCGAAACTGATTTGTGGAGCTGAACCCTAAAATACTCCTGTGAAAAAAACAACCTGTTGTCAGCACTGAAGACCTCATTTGAGAGCAGAGGTACTCCACAGGTCTTGGGCTGGCTCCTTATTTTGTCCGTCTATGTCCTCCCATTCTGATTCAGGAGAAAATCCTGAATTTCCTGGGAAGAGGGAAAGAACAGAACTCAGTGTTGCAGTTGTGTGGCAGCTGTGAACAAAGACAAGCTGATACAATTCTGCTTTGCTTGCAGTCAGGTGATAATAAAATGACACATTCCCCATGTACCAGAAGCTCATTGAGGTGGTAAAACTCAGTGTGGCTTTGCAGGCAGCTACAATCCCACATCCCTGACCACCAGCCTGTGTTTTGTACTCCAGTCAATCAGCACTGACACGGAGCACTGGAAGGTCCCACTGCCTCTGTTGCTGTGACAAGGAGGGACCTTCAGCAGTGAGGTTCTTTGCCAGGCTGCTCAGCGAGCAATCCTCTCTCTTCCCTCCTTAGCATGTGATTGGGCTCAAGCACACCAACAGCTTAAAGAAAGGCTTAAAACAGAAAACTCTGTTGTGTGTATGTGTGGGGAAATAGGAACAGCAAAATAATTGTACCCTGTAACACAATCCATGCCCTAGGTCTGGGGGTTCCAGCTGTAGGTGTTGCAGGAGCAGGGGCAGCTCAGGCTCCTGCAGCACAGCAGACAGGTACCACAGGTTCAGAGCATCCTTTCCCAGCCCAGGATTGTTCCAGACTCACCTGCAATTGCAGCCATGGGCAGATGCCTCAGCAGAGCCCTCACTAAGGCTCAGAGCCAGAGCAGCACTAATGGATATGACCAGAGTGAAGATCTCTTGAGCAACATGAACCCTGATTGATCACATGTCTGTTTGATGACAGTCTGCTTTTGTAGTTCTCCTTCAGGGCTTCTGTTTCTTCTCCAGAACTGAATAATTCTTATTCAAAGAGCATTTCATCAATATGCAGCTACATTCTGAAGATGAGCTGCAAGGACATGACAGGCACTTTCTTCTGGATGATATTCAGATTTCTTACATAGGCATTTTGATTCAAATGAATCTAATTCTCTAATAAAAGCATTGAATCAACCTGTAGCTCTCATACTTGAAACACTGGAGTGGTCTGGAGATGAACAATGAATATTCAGAACTCCAAATCTAGATACAACAATGGTTTTTTCTCCACGTTTGCTCACACCTCCTTTCTAGGGGTCAATGCATTAAAGGAAAGATGTGAAGTGTAATTGTTCTCCTAGTGTCTCCCTCGGTGCTGTCCATCACCTGCTGGGGCTGCCGGGGGTCACCAGTCAAGCAGGTTCATGTTTCCCAGTAGTATGATGGCCTTCAGCAATCTGCTCCCTCTCTCAAAAGCTACCCGTTACTCCAGGAGAGCACAAGGCGGCCTTTGATGCTGTTATCTGCCTTTGCTCCCCTGTTTATCAAACACTTTGAAATATGTGACACTCCTTTTGCAGGCTCTTCAAACCATCCAAGCACTCCCTTTCCACAGGGCTCAGCAACTAACACCAATCTCTGGCAATAACAACATAAGAGGAACCAGAAGACAAGGGGCAGCTCTTCACGGGCTGGGAACGTGCCTTTAGAGATGCTGCAAGAAAACTCTTCCAGGATACTCAGGCAGTTTACCCCTGGGTGAGGACAGAGATTTCCTAGGACCTCTTCAGATAGCTTGTAGGATTTGCTTCATTAAGATGCCAGGAAACAGCATCCCCACTCCTATGCCCTTTTGCACTGGGTTTCTTCCCCGGCCAGGAAAGACAGAGAAAGCTTTTCTTGAGAAATTTATAAAGATGCACAAGTTTGCAAGGGTGGCCAGAGGGGACAGCTGCTGGTGCCGACCTCCTGAGCAGAGTGACACAGGGAGGGAGGAGGCACCTCTCTGGGGATGGCTGTGCTGCTCCTTCCGTCCCCTCTGCCCAGCACAGCCTCATTCTCCTTGTGATCTTTAACACCCTCTGGCCTCCGTGGGTTTCTTTGTCCATATCTGAGCACATGCTTGGCTTAATGCTCCCCCAGCATGAAAAACTGCACACAGACAGGGATGACCATGAGCAGAAACAAAAAGGGAAGGTAACTGCAGCTGAGCTAATCCTTCATCAAGATGCTGTTCAAAGTGCAAAAGGACTGGGGGGCAAACCCTGAGGAGTTCTGAACTGGCATTTCCAAGCATCACAAAATAGTGTCTTTCCCGCATCTTTCCTGCAGATCATTTGGACTATGAGAGGCAAAATGGGCAGAATAATCTGATGCCATTGAACCCTCACAGGACTGCAGTGACACTCAGGGAAGGGAGAGCTGTGGAACAGCCTGACCAGCAACAGAGGAGAGAGAGATAGAAGGACTCCCTGGAGGGAGAAACCACTTCACAACTCTGAAAAGCAGGCAAGAATAGGCAATTATACTGCTATGGCAGCAAATCAGGCTTTTAGGTGCAAAGTGAAGCCTGAACTTCTCTAAAATACATAAATACTTCAAGATCTGGGAACTGGAATTTCAACCACATCCCTGTGAGGAGCAGAGCCCCTGCCCAGTGTGGGTACCAAGCTGGAGGAGGCCAGAAACACAGAGCAGACACAACCAGACCCCCTGTGCCCCCCAGCTCCCCACAGGCCAGAGGAATCAGCCCTGCACACAGATCCACCAGACCCCTCCACTCACAGAGCCAGGACCTTCCCAAACCTCCTGGGCCTCAGCCCTTCACAAACCTACTGGGCTTGGGTGCCAAAACCACCACTCCAAGGGCAGTTCTGCAGGTTTATTAAATACCCAGCAGTTTGTGCACAAACCCCAGCACAGCCAGCGCAGCCAGGAGCACACAAGGATTCGCTGCCCCTCAGATACCCTTTTCCAGTGGTATAAATAAGACCCACTGAGCTCCAGGCTTTTTCATTTATGCTCCTCCTGAAGCTGTGAAGATGTGGATGTATCTCTAGTCTACACCATATCATGCAGCACAAACCTGCTCACAGATTCTAAGGTGGCGAGGAATTATCTGACCCTCAAAAAATGCTGTACAATCTGTCCTATCCTGATTTTCTTGCTCCTCCAGCAAATCACTCTGCAATTTCCTGCTGTACAGTGCTAAAATAGAAGGGAAATTGTTTCCTTATGAATCAGCACAACCAGCATTTTTTTGCTTGTTTTATCTGGCTGAGTAATTTTCTCTTAGGAGAGAGAAAATAGTGCCCACGATCCTGTGAAACATCCATGGTCAAACACCTGTATATCCAAGGGAAAGTGAGTGACTCTGGACATGGGAGCCAAATATTAAGAGGCTATTTTTTTTTTTTTTTTTTTTTCATCTGCCATTGAGGGGATCCTGTGGACTCTGCTGAGGTGCACAGGCAGCATCTCCCTGGTCCCAGGGGAGCGAAGCAGAGAGCATCACTGAGGCAGCACAGTGCCAGTTTGCCACCCACACTGCGCTTCATGCTCCCACTCTGGGAAGGGGGCCAGTGGGTGACACAGCCAGGACAGCCCGAGAATTCATGCACTGCAGACAGACCATGACTGCTCTGCTCCGTGTTTGGGAAGTTTGGAGTTGCTGTGGAGACACAGAACAGGATGTGACATGACAACTCCTCTGCCTACGACCTTAAAAAAGACTTATTTTTATTAACAAGGAATGCACGCAGACAAATATTCCTCTGCTGCTGGCAGTCTGTGTGGCTTGGCAGGAGTCACATCCCAGGGATGGACAGGCCTCAGCTGGGTCACAGCTCCCCCCGGATACGGGGCACAGACACCCTTGCTCCCTGTGCCAGCTGGAGGTCGGTGGCGCTGCCAGGGAGGGAGCCCCGAGGGGACGCTCCTTTGTGGGGCTGGGTGCCCTCCTGGTGTCAGAGCCAGGTTCTCCCCCTGCAGCAGCTTCCCCAAAAGAGTCCTCAGACAGAGCGTGATGGAGGATCCCATGGATCCCTGCCTGGGATAAAGCCTTTCCTCTCATCCTCTGCCCAGCAGCTCGGTGTTATAAACCCCTGGCACGGAGCATCCTCAGCCCTGACGAGGTCCCACCTGCATCTGTCCCTTCAGAGCCAGGTTTGGAGTTCTGTGGCCACTCTCACAACGGGCCCTTGGCCTCTGAAATCGAGTCTCTTGCAGTTGCAGCAATCCACAAGGAATCATGAGTTCCATAAGAATGATTGATAACTCCTCTTTCTGAGCAAACACGACTTGACACAAGCTTAAAGGGCTTTTAAACAGCTGATCAAGAAGAAGCTGTAATTCATTACTGGAAGCTGGAATTAATTACTGTTGATAATCACATTAACCAGAGAATGCACATTCTTTGCAGGGAGTGATCAGGAGTGCTGACAGGTAAAACAGTTAAGCTCAAGAGCTTGGAATTACCCTTTTCTTCAGGAAGACCAGAGACAGAGAAGGAGAAACAGATTTATCTGAAGCTCTTTGTCCCCTTTAGTTTTCTGTTCCCCCTCCAGGACATCCCCAGTTTCTTCCCTCTCTCCAAAGCTGGCCATGCTGAACCATCCTGTCACTCTCACCTGGACCCCTGGGATCCCATCCAAATGAGCTCAGGCTCTCTGCAGTGCTATTTGAAAGGTCAGGGTCTGAGTCATGACTCCAGTATGGTGATATTTTTGGCACTGCTTTAATCATTTTCTCCTGTATGTCTCATGCACCGCCTGCCAGAACCCCTTGTCCTCCCAAATATGGTGAAAATAGATAATTAGTAATAGCCTAATTCAGGAACTACTTGGAATTATTGACGAACAGACTCTAGTCCAACAATATGAATTCTTCATTTATCTTTTCCACTTCAGTGCTGGCACAGGGATAAATGCTGGACCAGGCTTTCCAAGGGAAACACTTGTCAGCTGCTGGGAATGTTTATGTTAGAATCCTGACGTGTAATGTTAACATGCTGGTGCAAAAGGCGAGATGAAGCCCGTCATTAGGATCCCTGTTGTTCCCTTGGGGTCTCCTCTCAACTCCCAGTGACAGAATTCTTTTCTGTGCTCTGCAGAAAACCAGTACCCTGCTCCCCAAACCTTGTGCTCTCACCACACCAGCCACAGGCATTCCAGATCACATGAACTCACAAATATTTCTGACATTAATTTGTGCTCCTCAGTCTAGACTCATCATGTCCAGCTATTTCATTCCTGAGATCCCAAAAATTTCAAAACTGCATTTCCTCTGCTGAAGTTTCATTCCACACAAATATTGTTTTTAATGTCTCATATTATTTGACAAATATTAATTCAAACTCAGCCCTCCTGTGAAGCAGAGAAATTGCTATCATTAACCTCACTTTATGGAAAGGAAAGAGAAGAGAAATGATTTGCTGAGGGCAAAGAGGGAAAACTGATATTAATGTGGGAGTGAGAGTTCAAAGGCTCCATCTCTGAGCCACCCCTCTCCTCAGCAGAGCAGTGCCAGGCATCCTTTTTTTGGGTGGCCAGCAGAGACATACGTGGCACTTCACTCACATCTGCTCTTCTGTTTCATTCCACACAACCTGTGCAATAAACACCAGGGTTGCCCAGGCACTGGAACAAGGGAAGCCAGCCTGCCTCCCCTCCCTTGCCTGCCCTGCAGCAGCATCCCTTCAGAGTCCCTGCACCCAGTGCCCCTTTTCCTCAGCCCCAAGATGACACCAGGGCTCTGCAGAGGGAGAACACCCCTGGCCCTCCCCTGGGGCCGGTCACTGGCCTTTGTCCTCACGCTGGCTGCCACTGCAGGGGCAGCTGGGGCAAATTCGACACCACACACCCCTGGTGGACACCACTGCTGTGTGCCGTGGGCACTCCTGCACACCCCATGGGCACCACAGGGGCTCTGCCACGTCTCTGGGAACACACTGGCACAAATCCTGCACATCACACCAGGGTGAAACTCTAACGCTGCTCCCCACAGGATCCTGGCTGGGACAGGGGAACAGACCTTGCTGTGCCCTGAAGGCAGGGCTTTCTCAGCTGCTTTTATTTTTACCAAGGGACGTGTCTGACCCGCAGAGGGGTGACCTAGTCCCAGCTGTTGCATGGCTGAGCCACAGCAAACATGCCAACAGCACTTGACACTGGCACAAAGCAGCTTTCCCCCTTTTTAATGGTACACGTACTGGAAACCCCTATCTCAGCTAGCAGAATCCCAGACTTCCCAACACTCCATCTCAGCATGGGAAGGTGTTAGGAAAGATATTTTTGAAGTTCTGGACAAGCTCAGTCAGTGAAGTGCAATTGCTATGAAAAGCTCTTTGTGTAGAAGATAAATTTTGCTGTGTCCACAGGATCCTGCACTCCTCAGACAGAACCAAGATATAAAGGAGAGCACACATTCAGGGGACACGCTTTCCTGATATTAATACCTCAGATATTTACTGAGGCTTGGGAGAAGGGGCAGTTATCTGACTGACACTGTATTTTCCTTTTCTCTTTCTCTCCCCTGTAAAATGAATGTGGGTTTTATGGAAGAACAGGAAACTGGCATTGTTAGAAGTCACCATAGAGGCACCTTTGATGGTTGGAGATTTTTATTTTGGAGGAGACTATTTCTCTACTGCAGCTTTCCTGGTCCTCTGAATATGTGTTGAATGGTCCAATAAATGTGTCCATTAAAAGAATTATTTTGTCTGTAGCCCAAAGTATGACTTTATCACCAAAAATTCCTCTGCCAAAAGCCCTTGTCAGCTGCTTGACTGATTGCTGAAGGCTAAGCACAGTTAATGAGACCGCCAATATTCAGGATTCCTGCATGACCAGGGCAAGAGGAAGTATTCAAGACATAAAATGCTTTTTCCACCCAAGAGGTGAAAGTTAAAACAGCATTAATAATAGCAGAATGGGGTTGCAGCAGCCTTCCATTCCTGGGCTACCAAGAAACCCAAACATATAATTCATAGCAGTTTGGGGATCATTTTAAAACACTTTAATTTGTGTGGAGCAATTTGCAGAAAACTGGGTAAGAGTCCAAGAAAGACAGGCTTTCCTGATCATTCTTTGATTGCTCTTTGATTTTTCCATGTTTGAACAGCAGCACACAGAAGCACTCAGGCTGTTGGTGGTCCTGGGGACACCTGGCTGGAGCACAGTGAGGGGACACAGGACAGGGTGCCAGCAGGGGCTGAGGAGCATTGCCTCTGCATGGGAACCCTGCCCCTCCACCTGTTTTCCCTGCAGGTGGCTCTGCCTGGAGACGGCAAAGGCTGAACACTGGATGCAGGGCAGAGTCCAGGCTCCCATTTTACCAAACACAAATGCTTATCACTGCCAAACCTGCCAGATGTCCCTCTCCCTGGATAAGTGCCCATGAAGCTGGGACAAGCAGGAGAGGAGCTCTGGAGCTGGGCTTAGAAAAGCAAGTTTTGATCCTTGCCGAGGTCTCAGACACGTGGCACCATGTACCTTCCTGTGAAAGACTGCATTTCTCAGTGCTTCCTGTGCCCCTCAGTGCCTCCTGTGCGGTTGTGAGTGCCTGCTCAGCCCCACTTGCAGCTGATGCATCTCCCCCTACTTTGGTGATGGTGGTGAAGAGAGCTGAGCAGTTCCCTACTGAACTACAGAGGAACTACTTCTTGTTTTAGATTATTTTTAACTTACACTGAAGTAGAACAGCTTCTGCAGGAAGGCCTGTGCTTCAAACAGTCTTTCCATGTGGAGGCAAGGGTGTTCTTGGAGGAGGGAGGTACACTGGCCAAAGCCCCCTGGCTCAGGAGGAGCTTTTCCCACCAAGGAGGAAGCCTTCCACTTGCTGGGCAAGGATTTAATTGCATGGTTTCAAGACATGCATAGCTGTGAGGATCATTCCAGTTCTGAGTCTGGCATTGCCTCTGAGAGTCTGCCTGACCAAGTCTCTCAAACACACTGGTGGGAGAATCTATTTTCTGTTTCCTATCCAGTTACTGGCTTCCCAAGCACACTGCCTCTTTCCAAAGCACATGGCTCTTATGTGAAAGCAGAGGGGGTTATTGGGAGCAATTGGAGAGGCAGCTTTTGATGGCTGGAGCTTTTAGAGATTGCTCTTGTGGTTGTAATGTTCCCTCAAACTGGATGGTGACACATACCTAAGGGTGTCAGCCAGCCCCGCTCCTGGCCCTTTAAGCCCTGGTCTGAAATGCAACACTTTAGAAATATGATGGTTTAGACAACTTTAGTCAGTGAGTCAGTTCTGGATTATCAGCCCACAGAGGGAGGATACTGACTATCCCTCAAAAATCAGCAACCAGCAAGCTCTTTCCTTTGATGAATGTTATTTTAAAGAGTCAGCTCACTTCTTTACTCCAAGAACACTTCCCATTAATCACCGCACAGGAACATTGTGACCTCCTCCCCCAATGGCTTTATGCCCAGGATGACTAGTTCAGCATCATCAGAAAAGAAGAAAGAGGGAGAGGAGCTGGAGAAGATTTGGTCCCACCAAAGATGTGGGGAAGTAGATGCCACTATAGGAAAGTCACTTCAAGGGATGGGATAGATAGGAAGCAAGTGCTCACAAGACTTCCAGACTTAAAAGTATTAGAAAAAAACTAAACCCTTGCCTGCTTCAGGGGGAAAAAATAGAGAGTGGGGAAGGTCCTGTGCCAAGACATGAGCTGTTCAGAGCCTGGGCTGAGCAGGCTCCTGTTGCCTCATCTGACAGATCTCCCTGACTGCCACACACCCTCCAATTCCCAATGTGCTTATGGCTATGACCACTGCTGTCTCACCAGTACCTAACCCCTGCAGTGCTGCAGAGAGTGCCTCAGCTCAGGGCCTCTGCTGTTCTCCACCAGCTGGGATTTACCCAGGATGAGCACCAGTAAAGCAATTCATGACAGTAGATAAAGCTGCTGAGGAACCAGTTCTTTCATATGGCTTGGACTTCACATCTCTGCTTCTAGAAACTGGGAGAATCTGTGATTACTCTTAACATAAAGCTAGTGATACCAGAGAAAAGCCTCTGGGTATGTCTGAGCAGGGGAAAATGCCCAGGAACATCAATTCAGTGAATATTTACTCTAATTTGCAAGGCCCCATGAAAGGGTGGTACCTGCAAGCCCTGATCAGCCCAGAGCTGATTGCAATTTGCTCCAACAGACTTCAAAACCACAGAACATAGAATCAAGTAGTAAAAGGCTGTGGGGACCCTCCCATTGAACTTCTAGGCCTATCAAACCCCCCCACTAGTTTTAAAATTCTTTCTTCCCATTGTATATATGGGGAGAAAGAACTGATGAAAGAAAGAAAATGTGAAAATATATTTCACATTCCAGACCTTTCTGTGGCTTACACTGTATTACCAAGAGCTCCGTGAGGAATTAAGAGGACTCACACTATTACAGGTTGTCAGGATCATTAGTGAAGGCATTAAAACCAAGCTTGAATGTCTTCAAACTACTAAAGCCCCGTTGTGGTACATCCAACACCTTTAACACTGTCCAGGCTATGGGAAGAGGATGGGGCAAGCCCCAGCCAGGGTGCTCAGGCACTCTTGGGGGAAGCAGCTTCCCAGGGGACAGCTCTGTTGAGCAGGAACGTGGTCTGGTCAGCAGCAGGCACAGGGAAGGGTCTTTCTTCAGGGACTCATCAACTTAATGAGGAAACCTTTGAACCAAGGTCAGTGGGGTTGGTGCTGTGAGCCTGCAGGTGGGTCCAAACCACAGAGCAGCATCCTGAACACACACAGTTGGAATGGAAACAAGAAAGAAAATACTGGCTCATTTTTGTTCCCCTGCTTTGGTGTCCATGTCCCAGTGACAGAAACGCACCAGCCAGCCCTGTGCCAGCATCAGGAGGAGATTTCCATACAAAAACACGCAAACACAAAGTTGTCTGCCATAGGAAAATATTGCAAAAGGTATACTTCTTAATTTGCTACTGCAAAATATTTTTCACCCCACGATTTTTCCAATTTCAGATTGATAGTGCTAGCTTGTACTTTAAGCTAAAACATTTTGATATTCCAATGGCAATTGGCAAATCCTTTTGCTCCCTAGATCTCCTGTGAAACTGGCTTTTTCCATAAAACACTTTGGAAGTCTTGTGTGACTGACAGCTGTCATACTGGCATCACAGACTCTTTTCTTTTATCCTTGTCATCTCCTTCCTTTGTCTGAATTATCTCATGGATTTTGGGAAACTGGTTAAAAGCTCGCAGCAGAGGAGCAGCAGAACCCCTGGGATCCCTTCCTTCACCTCACATGGTGTTTTTAGATAATGATCATCTCCAGCAGACAGTGCTGAAATAACAGTCTGCTGAAGGGAGCATGTTCTCCTTTTCAGCCAGGGCCTCTGAGGGCTCTTCTCTGTGGTGTGTTTGCTTGGGTTTCAGGCAGGTGAAGAGTTCACAAAAAATTTACAGTTGGAGTCTTTCTTTATCCAGAGGCAGAAGTTTATGTTTTCCGCTTAATGTTTCTGGAAATAACAGGAACAGCTGCTAAAGAACACTGCCTGTTTTCAGAAAAAAGAGAGGAACCCTTAATTTCAGATTTGAAGTGATTTTTGCTTTGTTTAAACACACCTGCCAAGTTCTAGCTTTCCTTTCTTTTAACTTCATTTAAAAAATTGTCATACAGGGAACAAGAAACAGAGCTCTTTCCATTTTGTATGCCAGACTTTTGAAGTCTCCAGCAGTTCAGCGTGAAAATTGCCAAGGAAAAGAGGGCAAAAAATGTTTTAACAGACGGACACTTGCTATCTCAGGAAAGAATGCGGTAATTTAGCTCATCTGTAACACCTAGATCACCAAGAAAATTGAGCTGACATCTATACACACACACTAATTACCAGAGACATGAGCACACCAGAGGAGTTCCCTAGGCTGAAGATGTCACAAACTGTGTGTCCTGGGTACCTGACTTTGGGCGCTGCTGCCCAAGAGATCCACTAAAGAAAAGCTGTGTTTCAGCATAAGGGTGACTGAGGGCTCAGCCAGGACTCAAACAGCAAAGGCTAAAACAGACTCAAAATAACTCCCAGGAAATAACAAACATTCTGGGGCAAGACTGAAGGGGGATTCTGCTCAAAAGCAGCATGACAATTTGACAATTGAAGCAAAATTATCAGGTTACCATCCCACCAGCAGGCCCTGGGATGGCAGCCAGCTCTCCTCAGCTGGAAGCAAAACACCAAAGCACATCCCTAATCCCAGGAAGAGGCTCCCAGAACATGGCCAAGCCCGGTTCTTGAGGACATGGGGAAAGGCAAATGGTCCTTGAATTTCACTTAGCCAGTTGTTGCTGGACTCACACTTCGCAGTGTCTGTGTAACATGCTGTAGGCAGTAACACAGCCAATAAATAACCCTTAGTTCACGCCCGGGGGTACTCAGTGGGTGGTGCTCTGCAGGATTAGGTTAAAACTGCTCAGACTGAGTGACACCTGTGGGTCTGTCAGGTCCTCACGTGCCTGATCCCACCAGGCTGACCTCCTGTGCGAGGCTCTGGGGCATCTCCAGAAAACCTGTGCTTGGCTGCAGTACCACTGGCTCGATGAACTCAGTTGCACGGCCAAGGAAAGGTTTTATTGCTTCCCTGAACACCATGGGAACAAGTAATGATTTATAGTGGTTTATTGATGGTCTGATTCTGCTGCCTCAGGAGACTCAGGAGAAGAGTGAACAAAAGACAGGATGCTGACTCATGAGCAGAAATGGAGAAAAGAGATGACATGTTGCTCAAACTAGCCTTCAGAGCAATGATGATATTCTGAGAGACATTAATGACTGGGAGAAGTATTGCTGGGATCCATCTGCTTGTTTTAACTTTCCCAGGGCAAGTGTTTTTTAGCTGTGGGCTTTCATGTATATTAGGTGCAATATTATTACTTACAAATCATCAGCTGGAAAGGAGAGACATTATGTCAGAGGAGGAAAACTGACACCCCCAACATTTGGTTCAGCTTCACTGGAAATCTGTCACCTCCCTGGTCTTTTTGGGAAGAGTCTGAAGATTTAAATTGAATGTACCAGACATATTTGGCTACTCTGCTCTGGCTGACCACTGCAAGCCGTCAAGACCTATTTTTAGACACATGAATAACGAAGGATTTTGGAGTGGATCCTGAAATGTCCTGAGCCTCAACAGGAATGTGGCAGTGGCACTCAAAGGGGCTTGTTTGCAAGTGTTGGATTTGTTCATTAGCTCTGAGCTCTCCATCCCAGTGTGAGCTGTGAGTCACATCTCCTCTGCCCACAGCCTCCCCGTGGAAGTGGTTCCAGCTGGGGGGGGTCTGTGCTTACTTGGGGCTCAGCCAGGGTCTGGGCAGTTCCACCTTCTGCTGATGTGGCTGTGAGAGTCACAGCCATGGCACAGTCCCCCTGCAGCCCCCCCAGCCCCCTGCCAGGCTGGCAGCTCGGGTCTGTCAGGGAGGCGTTGGGGACACAACTGCTGCCCTTCCTTGGCTGGTCTGTGCCGCCACCTCGGCAGCCCAGGGCTCGGGAGAGCGACTGGAGCTTCAGCTCAGGCTGACTTGTCTTGTTTGTGGTCTGTCAGCTGAGACACCAAACTCCATTGCTGTGTCCGAGGCTCAAGGGTCCCTGCCAAGGCACCAGCACAGCTCCAGACCACCAGCACCAGCACGAGCAGTGTCACTGCCACATCCCAAACGAGCAAGGCACAGTGCCACTGTGGCACATCCTGCAGCGTCACTGTGCCATATCCCAAACGAGCAGGGCACAGTGCCACTGTGGCACATCCTGCAGTGCCACTGTGGCACATCCTGCAGTGTCACTGTGCCACATCCCAAACGAGCAGGGTGCAGTGCCACTGTGCCACATCCTGCAGTGTCACTGTGGCACATCCCAAACGAGCAGGGTGCAGTGCCACTGTGCCACATCCTGCAGTGTCACTGTGGCACAACCCAAACGAGCAAGGCACAGTGCCACTGTGCCACATCCTGCAGCGTCACTGTGTCATATCCCAAACGAGCAGGGCACAGTGCCACTGTGGCACATCCTGCAGTGTCACTGTGCCATATCCCAAACGAGCAGGGCACAGTGCCACTGTGGCACATCCTGCAGCGTCACTGTGTCATATCCCAAACGAGCAGGGCACAGTGCCACTGTGGCACATCCTGCAGTGTCACTGTGCCACATCCCAAACGAGCAGGGTGCCCGGTTTATCGGTACCTGGAGCCTCTGGAGTAGCAGGTGAACCCCCAGGGACAGGCAGGCACATGCACACACTTTTTATCACATATCACATTCTTCTCTCCTGCAGCAGATGAGTGAGAGGCTCAGACCGGTGCCCAAGTCTGGACGGTGTTTCTCAAACCCTAATTACATTTTGATACGATTTTTTTAATTCTCCGAGAACCCCCCGTTCACTCGGAGCACGCCGGCACTGCCGAGCTCGGCAGTCAGTGAGGCGTGGGTGCTCACCGGGTGAGCGGCTGAGGACGAACCCGGCGGCCCACCCCGGGTCACGGGCACCCTCGCGGGCCCTCCCCGCCGCGGTCCCGGCGGTCCCGGCGGTCCCGGCGGTCCCGGCGGTCCCGGTCTCGGGGTCTTTTCCCCCTCGGGGCCCGCGGGGCACCGCGGCCGGGCAGGGCGGGAACCGCGGGCCGCCAGGGGGCGCTGCGGCACCGGGTGCGCCCTGACGGCGGGCGGTGACACAGCGCCCCCTGCTGGCTCCCGCCGCCGTTCCCGCTCTCCCGGTGCCCTCTCCCGGCTCCCGCCGCCGTTCCCGCTCTCCCGGTGCCCTCTCCCGGCCCCCGCATCGGTTCCCACTCCCCCCGTGCCCTCTCCCGGCTCCCGCCGTTCCCGATCTCCCGGTGCCCTCTCCCGGCTCCCGCCGTTCCCGCTCCCCCCGTGCCTTCTCCCGGCTCTCGCATCGGTTTCCGCTCCCCCCGTGCCCTCTCCCGGCTCCCGCCGCCGTTCCCGCTCCCCCCGTGCCCTCTCCCGGGTCATTTTCTCCATTTAACGACGCTGCTGTGGCCCTTCCCGGTGGCTCTCGGTCGGCACCGGTCATTGGATCGCGGCACCTCAGTCCTGGGCTCCCCGGACCGCCTGTGGCCATGAGACCCGTGCGTGTTTTCCTGCTCGTTGCGCTCAAAACTTCCTTTGGCACAGGAGCAGCCGAGCGAGCTGGGCTCTGCAGGGGAAAACCCACTGGATACATCCCGGTTACGGTGTTTGAGTGGGCAGAGGTGAGGGCACTTTCTCCTGTGAGAAGTCGGCTCCACACCTCACATTCTGGAACCTCCAGGAATAAAGAAACCACTGGTGACATCGATCCCTGCATTTTTAGACAGGCAGAGGTGAAACAGCTGAGCCAGCGCAGGTGTGTAATGTACCTGTATAAAGCCCTGTTGGCAATGTAGATCTTACAAAGAATCGTGAGACCTTCAGCAATGACAGGGCCTCAGTGTGACACATTCCAGCTGAAAAATACTCTGCTTTTCCTGGCCTTTGGATTCAGTGGGTGAGAGATGGGACAGAACACAACCTGTGTCCTGTGCCACCCTCCAGGTCCTCAGCCTTCCCAAAAGCTGCCAGCAGCTCAGTCCCCTCCGGGCTCCATCCTGCTCCGGCAGTGTCCCTGTGCTTGAAGGCTCTCTCCCATCTCTTTGTGGCAGCCAGCCATGCCCAGCCCCTTGCCCACACACATCCTGGGAGACAGTTTACGCCAGGTTTCTGTGAGCTGAATATCCAGACAAACCCCCCTTACTCTTGTCTGCATAGTGACAGAGGAATATTAAAAATGAAAATGAATTCAGGATCATTTACGGGTCAGTGCAGATGCCACAGAAGAGAATTTTCCACCTGAGAAAGCTGAATTTCGTCCTCCTGTGAAAAAAAGAGTCACATCTCCTTTTGATGTGTAGGAGACCAGGCCCATTGTTCTTCACCTGAGGTACCAGTCTCTGTGCAAACAATTGCACTGTGTGAGTTAACACTTCTCTGGTATGGAAAAATCATCAAGAAGAAGCAATTCTTGTACCTGAGTCAGGGATTTTTTTTTTTTTTAATGATCAAAGTCCACAGTAGCAGTAAAGTATCAGACTAAGTAACTTGGTTTTACCAGCTTAATAGTTATTCAGTTAGCTAATAATTACTTCAGTGGCAAGCTTAACTCCTGTGCAATGAGCACTGGGCTCTTTGACAATAGCAGCAATCCCAAGCTGAGTATGAGTTCAGGTGACCCCTCTGGTGTGTTCAACACTGTGTGTTGGGGGGCAGAGCACCCTATGAGCAAACCCTCAGGTGTCTTCTTACCGCAGTTAAAGCCAAAACAAGAGGAACCCTCCATGGAGGGATGTCTTTCCCATTCCTCTGACTTACACATTCCTATTCCTACATCTCCCCATTTTTCAAACTAAAGCCATTTGGTCTGGGTTTGGAGGGTGCCACAGTGCTCTGGGCAATGTTGAAATGAATCCAGTTAACATCTTCCATTTTAATCACTAAGAAGTGACTCAAAAAGCCTGTGAGCCCTCTGCACAAAGGAGCTGCACAAAGCTCATCAGGGCTGGTTAAATGATTCACAGCTGCAGGTTCATTATTCTGCTTAGAAAGTTTCTTCAAAAGGAGAGATAAGAAACAGCTCTTCAGAGAGGGCAGTAAAATATTCTCTTCCTTTGGTACAGCCACCTGATTTTAACACCTTTAATGCTCAAGGGTTATTTTAATGTAGCTGCAGGGCTCTGTATTTGGCATATTGCTGGTTTTCAGCAGATTTGTAGCTGGAAATTGATGTATCATCCTCAATGACCAGTTACCTGCCTGAGCTCTTGCTGCCCTACTTGCAGCTTTGCCCAGCAAGTCTGGGTCTGGCACAGTCATAGCACACGTCTTGTTACTGAGCAGCCCTTTCCAAACAAATCTGGCTTTGATGACCAGTTTTCATGTTTGGCAGAGCTGTAGCAGACTTGCTGTGCACAGCTCCTGCCCTCTTTGCTTGCAGCCAGGTGAGGAAGAGCACAAGTTCCCCAGCAAGGGGAAGGGAGCCAGGGCCTGGCTGAGCATTCCAGCAGGAGCACCAAGGAAAAATGCACAAGGAATCGATCAGGCTGTGCTTCTCTTCATGGAAGTGTTTATTGGAGAATAACAATTTAATTCAAGGAGACCTCAAAGTATCCCATGCTCCTGCCTGGGCCGAGGTGCCAGGCAAAAAGTGCTGCTGGGACCAGCCATTGACTGCATGAGCTGCAGGGAAGCACATGGCAATGAAACAGCATTTGCAGTCGGGGCACATCCATGGCTGGCTCCTCACCTGGGTAACCACAGCACTTCTTTGTGCAAAGTGCTTTTCATGCTGAAAGAAGTCAAGACACACAGAGACAAAAGTTTTGGTTTATGTCTGCCATGAGCAGCAGTCTATGCTTTTTTGCTAATCCTCTTGTAAGAGGGAATATCATCTCCTTTTCATAACTCAAAGTTACACAAAACCCAGAGGAGAGAGAGGGTGCTGAACCAGTATTTTATTTGACTGTTAGACCCCAAAGAACATAGGTGGATCAAATCTTACTGTATTACAACCACACAGATATTTTAACAGAGCGCATATTAAAGCAAGAGCATCTGCTGGGAGGTTGTGTGTAATCAGGAGGAAGTTTGCCAGACTCTTACAAAAACAATCACCTCGATGAAACAATGTTTTTTAAGGCAGCTCAACATTGCCAGACTGCACACTCCTACTGAGGAAAGCGCTGCTGTGCAAGAATCAGCATGGGATGTGCTCTGAGGAAACAATGTCAGCTTTTCACCTGGGAGCAGAGTCCCTTGGAGAGCTGTTGCCAGGCGAGGGATGATGTCTGCCTACTGCCATGGTCAGATGGGCAGCCTGTGGGTTTGACCTTGGCCTGCACCATCCTTCTATTCACACAAGGCTGAGGGATGCTGAGCCAGCATGCTGTCCTGCTGAAGGATGAGGGGCAAGAACAAACTCTGATTTATTTAGCCCAGAGTAAGGAGTTTGACGGTTCTCTGGGAGTGGATTGGGATACACATGCAAATTGCATTATTTATTCTCATTGATTTTTTCCAATGTAAAGAGAAGAGCATTTGAGTAAGTTTTACTAAATTACAGTAACAATGTTTATTTGCATTTGCGATTGGTTTGTTTTTTTAAGAAGAGACATCTTGTTTATGGAAACCTCCAGATAGTAACAGCAGGGAAATGCCATTTGCAGTGTCATGGATTCCCAGTTTTCCAGGCAGTAAAACACCCAGCTTAGGAGTAATGTCTAGTTAATGCTGTAATTTATTTGTAACACAGAATTAAAGGTTTTGGTACTGCTTCTGTGGTGCCAGCTCCAGGCAGGGCTCCACTCCAGTGGAACCAAATCAAAGGTTCACCTGGTCAGAGCCGATACCTGAGCCTTGGGTATTTGCTCTCTGAGGAGATGTTTCTAATCCCATTTCCTCGCCATAGCATATCCTCTGCAAAGTAATTCCTGCAGATGTGAAGGAAAAGAGATCACTGTGCCTCAGATGGGAGCACAGACCTGAAGCCTTAGTGCTGTCAATGCCACTGGGATTTGCAGTGTCCCAGGCCATGCCAGGTCCCTGTCCAGCTGTAGTTGTCTTCCTCCTTCCCACAATAACTTAGGAAAAAGCAAGATTAGTGTTACTCTTACTTTTTCCTTCCCTTCACAGTTTCTTTTTGAAATACAAGTGCATTCTCAGGTCGCATATTTTTTTACCCATCCAAGCATCTTGATTTCCAAATTGAAGCAGCCTTTCACGCAGGTCTGCAGCTGTGACATGCTGCCAGTCTGGGTGGAAATGCTCCATCTGTAGAGGTGTAATTTAGAGTATTTTGCATGGGAAGACTGAAGCTCATTTCCTTTTCACTGTCTTTTGAAGCTCAACCCTTTACCAACACAAGGGCTGAGCCAGTGCAGAATGGACACAAAGAAACTGGTTATTCTTTCTGAGAAAGAGGAGAACACAACTTTGGTGGCTTTTCATAGCCATAGGCTGAAGTTGGCCATGTGCTCCCACTGGGTATCTCTCTCTAGTGACCCAAACCCAGCTCTGAAAAGTGGTGGCTGACTCCCCTGTGAGCCCCCAGAGCAGCAGCTGCTGGTGCCAGCTGTCAGGCACACACATCCCCAGGAATCCCAGCTATCCCTTGAATTCCAGAGGCATCATTTGGACCTGGACCAGCACTGCTGGTGTGCCCTGCCACCAGCGATGTAGCTGGAAAACAAGGATCTCTGCTTGAGGCAAATGCTGTGGCACATTGTCAGATGCTCAGTTTAACTGAGCAGGGAATACATGACCATTTACATGTTACAGGTTAAACTTCTTCCATCTCCTGCCTTTTGGGTTGAAAACCTGCAGGTCTGGTTTGTCCCATTGCAATGAAACCAACACAATGCTGGTTCCAGCTCAGACAAAAGCGGAACCCCCAGTTCCATAGCTGCTTAAAGGCTGCTGCTGCTGCCGCCCACGGGATAACTACAGGACAGGGAGACAGGCTGACCCAATGGGGAAGGGCTGCCAGCCTGGCAGGGAAGCCACAAAGAACACAGTTCTTGAGGACTGGTAAAAAATAAAATGTTATTGAAAGTGAAAATAATTTTGATTTTATGCCTAAGAAATGTCAATTCACGAAGTTAAAGCCCTAAGAGTTTTTTACATCAAGACACAGTGGGCAGCTGGTGTGTGTATAACCAGTGTAGCTTCCCCATGGTTGCTTAGATCATGAAAGGCTTTGTGTGCTGTTAAATAATTCTTTTCATTTTTGCTGACTGTTCCAATGAAAAATTTACTCAACACCCCCCATTCTGGATCCCACAAGCAGGCAATTCATCCCTAGAGAATTTTGATACCTGAGAGAACAAGGTCCTGAATGACCCAGTCAAAGGCTGAAGTTCGCGTGCTGTGGGCAGAAGGTTGACTTGATGGCCTCCAGAGGCCTTTCCAAACCCATTTTGCCCACGATTTTGCAATCCCTACGTGAAGCTGCCCAGCTGTCAGATGCAAGGTTCAGCTTTCTGCCACAATCGGCTGCACGCTGGATATGTCCGTCCTTGCAGAGTTCCTCTGGGAGGGTGTCTGTGCCTTCTGGCACGCGCTGCTTCTTTTGCAGCGGCAGCTCTCAGCCTTGGCATGCCGGAACAGGGGGGAGACGGGCTGCAGAGCGTGGCCCTGAGCCGTGCTCCTGCGCCGGCACACGCACAGCAGGGACCGCAGCTCCGCGCGGAAGCTCTCGTTCAGCCAGCAGTAGATGAAGGGGTTGTAGCAGGTGCTGCTCATGGCGAACCAGTGAAAAGCAAAGTACAGAGCGTTGCTGCTGTGGATGGCCCTGCAGGAGATGAGCACCACGTAGCAGTTCAGGGGAAACCAGCACACGGCAAACACAACCACCACCACCATCAGCATCTTCAGCGTCATCTTCTTCTTCCGCTGATGGGCGTAGTATTGCTCCATGGTGAGGTCCCCAATGGCGTTCCTCAGCCAGAGCTTTTTGGCCACTATGGCATACGTGATGGAGATCACAAGCAAGGGCAGAACATACAAGAGAACAAACGTAGTCAGGTCCAAGTACTTCCAGAAAAGATCAGCAGGAGGAGGGAAGCTGGGGAGGCAGACCATTCGGATGGTTCTGTTTCTGAAGATCAAAGAGAAAGAGCTCTCAATTCCACTAGCAGCTGCACACATCTGAGGACAAACAGCTCAGACATTCAGACAAGTTTCAGTACAGGTACAGGTAGCAGAATTCATTTGGTGTCATGGGCAGGTGCCACTTTCAATGGAAAATTTTACTCTAGGTTTGACCTTTGGCTCCAAGGAAGGTTATCTTAAACACATCCCCAGGAAAAGAAAGAAATCATCCATATTGGCATCTGTGTCCTCTGCTGATGAGGAGGCCCTCTCCCCTGTGCCTGCCCCAAATTACATGGTTGAACCTCTGAGCCCAAAACAACTAATGAACCATCCTGGAAGCAATTCCATCAATTGTCATGGTCCCTTTGTGACAGACACAGCACCCATGCAAAGGGAACTAAAACTTCTCTGTTTCACCACCCTTTCTCTCCAATAACATGGATGGAGGAATGTGGCCTTGGCTTCCATGGGGCTTTGCAAATGTCATACGACAAAAAATATGCAAATGTCTTACCCAATATAAAACCTTGTCAGAGTCTGATAAATGGCGTGTGGCAATGAGAAGCAGCTGGCCATAACCCAGATGATGATGATGCAAATCCCTCCTTTCACCATGGACATGCGTGGCTTGAGAGGGTGCATGATCACCTGCAGAGAAAAACCACTCCTGAGGATTTACAGTGTCTTGGTCACTCTTTAAAGCCCCATGTTGCATGTGACATGCAGCAGCAGCTCCACATCTCTTCAGTGTGAAAAGGCAGAGAGACTCGCTTTACAGGACTTCAGGGAGCACAAGGGCTGGGAAATGCACGGAGTTGTGCACATATTGGATGTTACTGGCTGGCCCAGAGCCTGAGCAGAGAAGCACATTCTGTGTGACCCATCAGCAGGACTCCAGAGACCACGGTAGTGAGATCTCTGTTGAGCTATATGCACTGTGGAGGATTACCTTAGGCAATGAAACAGTAATTAAAAATAGACCTATCATGTCATCCAGATGATCTCTTGGCTGACGAAGTCTTCGGTATTTTAAGCATGTCGTTTCTAGTCCCATTATAAATACCTACTTAATCAAGTTGTACAGCTCCCCCAGAGTATCTGCCTGCTGTGGTATTTCTCAGCAATATTTATAGAGGAAAATGTTGGTTTCTCTTTTGTCCAGGACATCTCCTCACTTTATCTCCTCGGGCCATACTAGTTCATTAAAGCCCTGAGGAACCCACTCCACTGAATTTAAGGGCGTGTATTGTTTGCCCTTAATTAAAGGAAACACTTCTTGATACCTAGCCATGCCTTGCAATCAACCCAGAATCTACTGATTAAAATGAATCACTGTCAAAGCGCTTTGATTTCAGGAGCTGTAATATTGCACATGAAATGGGCAGACTGTCAAACTCTTGGTGGTGAAAAGGACAGAAGTGGCAGTCCCCGTGATTCTCTGACACCAGGTGGAGCCAGTTCTTGTTTTGAAGTTCATCCAGCCGTGGCATTTATCACGTGAAGTTGCTTTTCTCTAGCAACTGTTTCAGGGACTCCAGCACTGCAAGAAATGCAGTCTGCCTGACAGCTCACCTTGCTGGATCTGGCCTCCCAGCACTCAGCACTGATCAGCTAAAGAACAAATTACAAACTCTGTTTCACTTAAGGAAACCTTTCAGTCTGTACTGACTGCTTGACTTGAAAGGTTTTCCCGGCTGGTAAGTATCTGGGCTGGAGGAGGAGAGAATTTCTTACCTTGGACTGGATGAGTTAATATAGTTCTTAATGTTTCCAGCCTTAGGCAAGGAACGGGGCAAGTGTCAGAACAGAAAGACTCATAAATCTGTGTGGAGAGATCGTGTGGGCTGGCTGGTGTTTGAATTCAGCACTCATCCCCACCCTGCTGGTGGGGCTGTGCTCTGAGGCAGGGCTGAGGAGGGCAGGGAGCCCACGAGCCCAATGGCCCAGGCAGAGCAGGGCTGGATCAGGCTGTCTGGCACTGATCTGAGGTTTTCAGTATCTCCAAGGACAGAGATTCCCACTAACCACAACCTCTCTGGACAGCCTGTTGCAGTATTTCATCACCCTCACTGTAAAAAACATGGGTGTTTTGTCCACTGCCATGAAAGCTGGAGTTCTCCCCTCTGTTGCCTGAGTCTCAAGACAGTGCAGGTTTCCAGGCACTGGGATTTGAGGAGGAAACAACTGTGTGTTTAGCACATTATTTTCTAGCAAACACAGGGACGGTGTCTTCAACATACCTGGTGCCGGTCCAGTGCAATGGCAGCGAGGGTCAGCACAGACACGTGGACAGAGCAGTACTGAACAAAGCGGCTGATGTGACACATCAGCTTTCCAAAAACCCAGGTGCTGCTCACAAACCTCACCTGAAGAACAGACAACATCGGATTAAGAGGAGCAGTACCTGAAAAGAGGCAAATTGGCTTCCCAGGTGCCCAGTGTGGAATAAATGCTTTAATACAGTTTCCTGAGGCTTTGGAGGTGCTTTATCCTCAGTTTTTCCTAGGGAAACAGTGACTGTGCAAGAGGGTCTCAAAGTGAGGTGAGATTTACTGCACTGTGCAAACCAATGGCTTGAGCAGTGCTCTGTGTATGTTGTGTACATGTGTACACTTGTACATTTACCATGGCCCTTCTGGAACACATAAAGAAATCTTAGCTCTGCTCCTCAACAGGACTCTGCAGGGCACACTAGGTGCCTCCCAGAAAACCTTTGGACATGTGCATGCTGAAAGCTGCATGGTCTCCAAACTTAGTGAGAGAAATCCATTGAATCCATCTCACCTGTTCCCAGAGAGGTCTTAATGATGATGGCTTTTCTGCAGAGGAGAATGTGCCAAATTGCCTCATTCCCTTGTTATTCCCGACTGTGTAATATTAATTACAATTTAATGTCACTCATTTTGCTGCAGATTAAGCTAATTTGAGGTAAAGTACATTTACTACAAAGCATCTGTCCACAGAAAATTAGTCAAGACTAGCTAATCTGTTTTCAATTAGTCTAATTAATTTCCCTGTAGGGGTGACTCTTGCAGCACTGACTGTCACTGAACTAGAGCAGTGTGTTGGATCTCTGGAGCTGGTGTAAAGCTCATTCCTGAGAGAGCTGATAGAAATTTAATTACACGTGCCTAGTGTGTGGTTGTTTGTGTGTGAGCACACACGGGGGCACCAGGCTCTCCCTGAACAAATTACAGGATGCAAATCCCATCAGAGCAAGGCAGGGAAGTCCCACTAAAAAAACAGTATTAGTTTAAGAAAGGGTGAATTCCAATAGCTAATTCAAGACCTGCTTTTGGAAGGCTGAAGAGTGCTCTGGACAGGGATGAAGCAGGACTTTGAACAGGAGTGCTGGGTCAAATCCAGGAGCAGAGTCCTGTGTACACGGCATGTATAGTCTGTGACAGTGGGGCAAGAAATTAATCTTTAATTTTCCCCACGTCATTAATTTAATATTCTTTTATATCATATATTTTTTAGTCACTGAAAATAAAAAAAAGGACTACTAGCCCCAGGAAGCATCATCTGTAGTGGCTGAGGGAGGGACATGCCACCAACACTCTTCAGTGCAGCCTGAGCACTTCCCTGAGATGTTGCACAGACTGACCTGGTTCATGTTGTTTCCATAGGAAACCAGCCATTAGTTGGATTTTCTCGTGTCAAACTTGTCCCCACTTCCTTCCCCATCTACAGGCAAAAAGGACTCCCAGATCTGTGCCTTGCCCAGGCAGAGGGGGAAAGCTGCAGCAGAGTGATCCCTGCAGAGACTGCGGGGTGGGGGCGTGAGCCCCCAGCTCCACTTGCTCAGGGGGTGTTTATGAGGGGGCCATGACTGCACCCTCTCCAGAAGGCAAAAGGGAAAGGGGGGCAAAAGTAAGTCTGGATACCAGCATGGTCCCAGCCCTTCAATCCTAGTGCACACAGCTGACAGGCACACACAGACACCGGCAGGCAGGGCTGCACGGGGCTCACCAGTGTGAAGGGGGTGTTCAGGGTGGTGATCATCACATCAGCAACGGCCAGATTTACGATGAACAGGTTGGTGGCAGAGTGCATCCTCTTGTTCTTGATGACCACGTGGCACACCAGGATGTTGCCGAAGAGAGAGATGCAGATGATCACAGAGTAGGCGACAATCAGCAGCGCCTTCACCGTCCGGCTCTGGGACTCGCCCTCATACTTGGCTCCGCTAGCAAAGTCCCCCAGGTCCTCCAGGTTCAAGTCACTGTGGAAGAAGGACTGGTTAGGGAAGCCGTAGAGTGCAGAGAAGAAGCTGGTCGTGTTGTGGTTCTCCGCTCTCCAGAAGGGCTTGGGCATGTACTGCAAGGGGAACCAGGTGTGCTGTCTCATGGCTGGGGCAGCAGAGCCCTGGTCCAGCCACACTCGTCAGCGCCTTCTGCCAGCTCAGCTGCTAAAGCCAGTGGTTGCAGGAGGGAACACACACATTTGTCTTTTAAAAATCTGCCCCATGGTTGCAAACTAGAGAAAAGAGTTGATAAATGAGTCCTTCTGCCTGTGCTGGGGACACATCAGCTTCACCTCAGAGGCTCCCTGACAGCTGTCCTTCTTAAAGTCACATATATCCCCCACAGAGAAGCTGATTCAGAGACTGAAATATCAGAGATCCCCAAACACTTTCTCTGCACCAAGGAAGAAATCTTAGTGAATAATTCCTTTTGGGCACTGTTCTTCTTCAATCTGCAATTTATCCTTGGAAATCTGCTTTACTGGTTCTCCACACAGTCCTTAATCCATCAGGTTTTTGTTTCCCAAGAGTTTTCAGAGCTTGAAAGAAAAAAAAAAAAAAAAACAAAAAAAAACAAGAGCTGTCTTTCGCTTTGCTTTCCCCCCTCCAAGTATCTCTGACTACTCAGTGAAGCAGCTTTGCTCAGCAGCAGAATGGTCCCTGTGTTCCCTGTGATATACACAGCTGCCAGATGACACACTGCACAGGAAGGAGCCAATGGCAGATCTCTTCCCAGTTTTTCCTGAGGTGTATCACAACCCACACGTGGGCAACAGCACAGCCTGACATGTGCAGATCCAGAGAGCAGCAAAACACAGATGGAGGGTGGATGTGATATGATCTCCCCATCTGCTCTCTGCTCTTCTCTGGACACCCAGCACAACAGCTACATGGGGGTGAAGCATCTTCACTACTTTGTGGCACCTCTCTTCATCCCAGAGTTTTAGCAGAGAACATCTGAGGGCCTTGTGCTTGGCCCCAGCCCCTTCCTGCTCTCATGTGGTGCAGAGGGTAGAGTGAAAAGTGAAATGCAATCTGACAATAAGAGCAGCAGCCCAGCATGCACAGGGGGCACCCAGGATGGCCAGCTGCACTCTCTGCATCCCGGCTGGGCTGGGGTCTGCGCTGAGCCCCGGGGCATTCAGGCACCTGCTGGCATCTGTGCAGCAGCCTGGCAGGGGCTGCAGGAGCACACAGGGCTCCATCCCTGGGCTCCTTTGCTGCCAGGCCCCTTTGCCATGGTCCCTGCCATTTCCCTGCTGTGCATCAGGAGGGTGAGGGGGCAGAGCAGCCCTGGCTGTACACGCACGAACCCAACAGCAGTGAGATGTCCCAGCTGCCAGAGGTGGGTGGCTCTCATCCCATATTCCTGCAGAATAGATTTATCCTCTTGCAGGTGCAAACACTTCGGCAATCCCATGCTGGTTTGCTGCAGTTATTATTCACTTGCAAACATTCTGAGCTGCTCAAAGCAGGCTTTGGGGTTCATCATGCATTGGTGCTAGCTCCTCTCAGTCAGACAGACAAAGCAAGGGAGAAATGTACTTTTGCCAAGCAGTCCAGGTGAATTGTGCCACCCTTTGTTTCTGTAGATTTTTGTCTTTCACATGTTGACACTACTTGAAACACAAATTATTGGAAATTTTCATTTTTGTGAGATTATTTAGCATTCTACTTGTTAGTGCTCTTTTGAAAATAAATGTCAGATTGCTGAAATGTCAGTTGAGATGCATATCCATCTTCTGAACAGACCTAATGTGATCTAATGTAATCTCATCAGCAGATCAATGTTGATGAGGGCCAGAGAAATCAGAGCTATACTATAAAAATTCAGATCCTTGGGAATATGAAAACACCAGATTTCAAGCATTTTCACAGGTCATTACCATGTTTCATTGCCTTTGCTCATGGAGGCCAAGGGGGCTGTTGGGAACAAGTCCCTGTGCTTGGGGGGGTTCATGGAATCTTTCCTGTACTTCCCTCCAGGGACTTTTTCCTGCCTGACAGAGAGAAGTGAGGTAATTCAGCAGTCACACTCACTGTACAGCATGTGAAAGCATCCAGGGTCGAGGCTGCTTGCACTTGCACCTGAATTTAAGCTAATTTTAAGGAAATGAGTTCTAACGACTAATGATTCATCTCCACTACTGGACAAAATTTAATGATGAGGCAAATCATAATAGCAATGGAGATTTTCTCCGCAGGCTCTTACTATAGGCTCAGTGGAAACACGCATTCAAATGCTTGTCCCTGTCTGCTCCCATGAAGATGTACAGAAAATGCATTCATGACTGGAGTATTGAGCTCAAAAACTGAATAAAATTGTCCCCACAGGTCCCTGCAGATTGTTATATTTCATATTTATGAGGTATGTAAAGACTTCACAAGAGGGCAGATGAGAAATCCTGCAAACCCGAGACCACTGCGTTAAAACATTTCCTAATGCAGGTATTCCCATCGTGCTCCAACTGTGGATTTTTTGGTTCCTTGCCTTGGTCTTCTCCATCCATCCTTCCCCGAGCTCCACTGCTGATGCTGAGTGTGGGCTTCCCATGTCAGCAGGAAAGGAGGTGAGAGCTGCTGGAGATGAAGTGCTGCTCCACTTTGGGTCTGCTCTCAGGACACACAGAGCTGATGCCCAGAGCACCCACCAGGAGTGTCCAGCCTCTGAGAGAATCCCCTCTCCTACCAGCTGGGAGCTGAGCCACAGGAAGCAGGGAGCAGGGATCCTGGAAAAGCCTAAACCAAGGTCTGCTGGTGCAATAGTCAGATTTCTGGATTGAAAACGAAAATGTCTCTGCTTTGCCATTCAGAGCTGAAGGCAGCTGGAAGCAGACAGGATGTTTCAGTGCCTGAGCCTTGTCCAAAGGGAGAAAATTCAACAGCTGAAATTGTCGAGTCCAAATGAGAAAAATTCAATTCAACGTGTTTGTTGCACCATGCAGCTTCTTGCAAGATTTCTCTGCCCTAGAGAGTTTCATAGTTTACTCTTTTCTACATTAAATAAAAGTTTGATAAATAACAGAAACAACAAGAGCTATAGAACAACCCCTGAAGTTTTATTTCACTCAAAAGGTGTGTTAGAAATAAGGGTCTGGACATTCCTCATATGTCATGAATCTGCAACATTTTCTTTTTTCATATTTGCTTTAATGCACTTGGGACACTGTATTCTTCTTCATTTGCAATGATTAGTCCTGCTTTTGTGACTCGGAAAATGTGGGACGAACAGGCACAGGAGTTTTCCAGGATACCTCATGGACTTGATCATAATAAATAACCCACATTCAGCGATAAGAGAGTGAACAGCCCAGTAATACATTCAATAAAGCAGTTCTGTAATTCAGACAGGTGTTAACCATTCAAGACCACAGTATACACGATGCCTTTCTGTGCAGGTGAGCCAAGGTTTGGCTCCTGGGGAGGGAAAGATCTGCTCAGCTCACAGCAACACGAGGATCACCTGTGTGCTTCTCCATCCCACTCACATCATGACATATGAGAGCCATTGCAGCTATAATCCAGCTCTTACTAAATATTTTCACTTACTGAGGGCAGACTTTTGGGCAGAATCATAACATTTACCACTCTTAATGTGGTACATTTACCAGTTTCAATGGTTTTTGTTTTTTCCCTGAGAAAAATCCCTCTTTGTGGGGAAAAATGCAGAAGGAACGCACTAGGCACAAACTGTCTCTGCCAGATACTGAATTACATCCCCTTGAAAGAGTATTTGAGCTTTTCTTCTCAGAGCTTCCTTGGAGGCAGTGTAATTGGATTCTCATGCCGCAGACAGAAGGAACAAACAATGGAGGACATGTGTGGGGTACCAGGGTGCTGATGCTTGACTTAGGAGCTGGAAAGAACTTCAAATACGCAAGACCAGCCTTTCTGCAGTGAAGCCTGACATCTAAATTATTCACAGTGAACTGGAACACTGGGGAGGAGCTGCACGGCCTTGGAGCCAACTGCTGAACTGTAATGGAGCACATCCTTTCCTAGAGAGCAGCCTGGGTTAGCTGAGAGTCCCTCAGCTGGTGAGGAAGAACTCCCCAGAGCCAGATCCAGAGCCAGCTCTTGCTCAATGCAAGGTACCTGACAGGCTTACCATGACTTCTCTACTGTAGCTGCAATTATTTCTAATTCCATGTGCCAGAGACACAGAGAGGACCAGCTGCAGCACACACAGCAGAGGGTAGAGGATGTTGCTCTCAGCTGAAAGGACAAAGTTCTATTCTAAAACTTCAAGCTATTCCTTGTGACTATCAAATGGCTGGGAAGTAAAGCCAAGGGAGTCTCTGTCAGCTCAGGACATGGAATTGGACATGCATTAATGCAGAAGATTGGCTCTTGGCAAAGAAGGCTCAGCAGATACAGAGACAGGTCATGCAGGGGAGCTGGCATGGCAGCTGTCACTCATGGTCCCTCAGGAGACAGAAGTGAGCACTGCCAGGTTCAGGCAATGCTGGGGGTTTTTTGCTTTCTAGAGGATTCAATACCAGGAGAAAAAGCCAGATGAGTTGTTCCAGAGCCAGCTGACACTGGCAAAGGGTGGGGAGTTGCTCTGGAAGCCTCTGTCAAACCTTTTTTTCCTTAATTTGAAGGGAACTCCTCTGGAAGGAAAACTACTTTGAAGCTTCAAAAAATAACTAAAAAAAAAAAAAAAAAAAAAAAAAGCCCAAGTCTGACTTTGCTAGCAGCTACAAATGTTCAGACAAGAATCAAGAGCCAGGGCCCTTGAAAAAGTGATGCAGGAGATTAAGTATGATTTGAAAGGAAACATTTCTGAAGACAGGGATGCCAAGAGCCCTGAACATACAGTCCCAAAACCCACCCATGAGCAGCAGCTTTCTTTTTCAGAGAGTGACTGGAGAATAGGTGGTGTTCTGCAGGTTGTATTCTGAAAATGCTGTTTTTTCACTGAAAATCTGAATGAAAGCCAGGACATAAATGCCATCACCAACAATCTGAATTTTTAGCTGTGGACATTCAATTAAAAATAAAAATACTTTGCTATACTTCAGAAGCAAACACTTCTCTAAAATACTAAAATTTCCAACTTCAGTCTCTCAACCCAGAGTTCAGGTGCTGAGTTTGGGGTCTTGGTACAGAGCTGGAGGAGGCAAATGCCTCCAGGGGACGTGGCCCTGTGCAGGGATCCCTCAGGGAGGGCAGTGGTGGTCGATTGACAGTGAGAAGCAGAAAATGGCCTCGTCTCAGGTGTGGGGAGGTCGGCTCTGGAAGCAGCTCAGCCAAAAGATCACTCCTCACCCCCACCTGCCAGCACCTGTCTACTCCACAGTGCCATTCACATCCTTGACAGTCTGGGCATCTCCCACTGGGATTCTTTTGCTCTTAAAGCATTCACAGCCTTTTTCAGTGCCTCTTATTCATTCTTGGATTTTGTTTTTTTCTTTTTCATTTTTTCAGATATTTCAGGGGCTAAGTTTTGAAAACACTGATGATGATTCCAGCTTGGGTTAGTTTGCATTCCTAGTATGAAAAACATATTTTGCATTCATTCCCTTCTCTCTTTTCAACTGCCCTTTATCTGACTGCTCCAGGAAAAGCAGAATTAGCCACTGCTTTGTTTTCTCTCCTCACAGCCCCAGCTGCACTCACTACAATTCCTGGCTTGCAAGGGAAAAAAAAAAAATGACATGTACTTTTTCCTTTAGATTCCAGATGCCACGTTCCAGATGATCTGTGGATGCCCAAATCTCTTTTCAACATTTGAAATTTCAGAGACAAAGGCACCACACACCCCAAAGACAAACCTCTCCCTGGCACACCGACACATTGGCATCCCTCCTGAGAGCCCTCCTGACTCTCTGGGCTCCAAAAGGCTCCTTGGCAAGCTGCAGGAGTGATGTCAGCGCTCAGAAGTGAGTTCCAAACAAGGGCTGTAGCTGGGGGAAAGCTTGGCAGGATGTCAGCTAAGTGCAGCAGGGGCAGAGCTAGTGTTAGAGGAGTTTTGACCATTTCCCAGCTAAACCCCACCACCCCGTGCCTCAGCGCCTCTGCACAGAGATGGAAACCAACTGCAGGACTCAAAGTGAGATGCACAGCTCCACTGCTGCCCCGAGGGAAGGGTGATGGCCCTACCAGCTCCTTCCTCTCACTGGCCCATGTCTGAGCACAGACCAACTGCAGCTCCACCAGGCACAAAACCAGCTGCTATTATGGTACAATTAGCTGAAACCTCCCAAGATTGTGCTGTTATGTAAAATTACACAGCTGCTACCCTCTCTCCCAGCCCTTCTTCTCTTTACTGGTTTCCTGGAGCTGGGGGAAGCCAGGTGGGTGGTATCAGCAGTGAGTTCAGGGAAACAGCCTTGGGAGGAGCAAAAATCAGAGCCCAGACTGCTGCTCCTTGGGTTTGGCTTTGGGTAATGTAGCAGGAGGTGGTCTCAGAGCAGTTCCTCCCAGCTGAGAGCAGAAGCTGGGGACAGGTGCCAGAAACCACCCATAACACTCCCTCTGTGGCACCAGGTGGTCCCACAGCTCCCACCAGGCAGCTCCATCCCAGAGTGAGTGGGACCCACAGTGCAGGTGGCAGCAGCTTGGTCTCGAGGGACTCCGTGTAACACTTGGATCTGAAAGAAAGCTGGGAAGAAAAGAAGCTGAACGTGTGTCCAGGAAGAGATGTTTGTTTGAGCTGGTCTTAAAGATGAAGAGATATTAGAAAAAACACAAAATCCTTTGAAAGTAGCCATTTTTCTTTTCAGTCTGAGGCTTCTGGCCTCAGTGTGTCTTCTACTGTAGAGGTCTGATGCTGGCACCAGGATTCAGGGCTGTGGCACTATCCACTGGCCTGGTGCAGCCCCCTGTCGGGGGGGACTGCACTTTTTTCAAAGTACCACCAGTAATTTGATGAGGTGACTTGGCAAAGGTGTGGGGGATTACAGGAGGTGTTTATAAAAATTACTGTGTAGTAGTATTTTTAAGACAGTATTTTTAAGACAGGTTGAACCCTGCTCTCTGCCCATCACCTGCCCAGGGCAGCCAGGGGAGTGTGGGACACCACAGCCTGAACTCCCACTCCCCACCTGGGCATCTGGGAGCTGTGGCCACCAGGATACTTGCAAGGAATGGGGTGCACTGACCCCTCCTGCAGCTCAGCCTGAGCACATGGCCAGCACCTGTCCTCCCTGCTGCTGCCCCCAGCATGGCCCCCAGCACTGCTCTGCTGACCCTCAGGTCTGTGACAGCACCAGGCACCTCTGCAGTCCCAACACCAGCACCCCATCAGTCTCAAATTCTTCTCCAGTAAATCACTTTCTCCTTTAAAACCTTTCCTGAACCTTTTTAAACTCCAAGTTACTGGTATTTTAATGTTCTTGTCCATATTGTAAATTGCCAGTGATCAGCAGAATAGAAATTATTTGGTCTTGTTTTCTCCCCAGCACACAACAGTCCATATTGCAGAAACACAAACACATTCCTGAAGAATAACTTGGAAGTGAAAGTGTAATGAGACAGCCTTTGTTCTTCTTTATTTCTCTGCAACATGAGTGACAGGAGTGAGTGTGGGGAAAAAAAAAAAAAAAAAGGTCAACCTCACCCAGCTAAAATAAGCAAGAGACAAGAACATCTTAATGTGTTCCCTGTTGAGCAGAAGGAACACAGCTCAGCCAGACCCACTGCAAGTGCTGAACCATTCACTCTCCTGGAAGTAACAATAAAGGAAAAATAGAAAAAAATGTTCTGAAGGACAGATAAAGCCATTCCAAAGCACTGAATCACCAAGAACAGGAGTTCTTTGGTGTAGGGAAGTATGTGCTAGGGAAAGAAAAAAGTGTCTGAGTCAAACTACCCTAAAGGCTTTGCTTGATGAATCAGCCTGATGAGACCTCACCTGCTTCCAGAACGTATTTTTTAAGGTAATGTCATTCATTTCTTTAATACTGCCAAATCTCAAGGAGGAACAATGCCACCAGGGCTGCAGTCATCATCTATTTTCCCTTTAGAGAATACCATTGTATCTGGGCTCTCAGCTTGGAAGAAATGCCTGAAAGGAGGTAACTGAAAAAGAGAAAGAAATAAAGTTTGAGACTGTATTACCTCTTTTCTAACAGTCAGCATTTGAAAATAAATACAAAAGTCCGTGAGAGGTTTCCTGTGTGAGAGGTTTTCAACACAGACTACAAATTCCTACATTTTTTTAATTTTCTGCTGCTGTTTACTTAAATTAAGGTCCTTCTCCTTAGGCTGGACAGAGTTGGGCATTAATCAAACACAGGCAGCTGCTCTGAGGGCTTACATCTCCTCTGGTCAGCAATAGGTCATGGCTGCAATTGCATCTGTCCTGAAATCAGTTGTGGGGGAGGAGGGGGAAGATGCAATTTGGGAGCCAAATAATCTAATTTAGAAGTGTTTCTCTCCAATCACTTCTTAATGATTTGGTTTGGGTGATTACACATCACTCTGGAATGGGTACATTGCGTAACAAGGCAGAAATACAGGAGGAAAAAAAGAAACAAGGGATAAAAAACCCTGACATCCCAGCAGCTCCAAAGGTGCTGAGGACTGACCCAAAACTCAGAGAAATGCACTTAATTTTATGAAAGTAGCTTAGAAGTTTACACAGCTATTCCTGTCTTTAGCTCTAATCCTGATCCCTTTGAAATGAATGGTATTCTTATTGTTTGTGTTTTCCTAAAATTTCCCAGAACTTAGCCCCATGAAAGTTCAAAAATAATAAGCTGTTTGGGAACAGGCTGTCTCTTTTCAGCACCTCTAACACTGGCCAAAAAGGTTTTATGAACCTGTGTACCTGATTTGCACAGAAATCTCACCTTCAGAAGGCATTATGAAATTTTAATTATAGTCCATCTGAAGCAAAGTGGCCCTGAATTCTATCCAAACTTTTCCCATGCTGAGCAGAGGATTTTGTGCCTGGCAGTCTTACAAACCACTTCTGCTGCCAACTTAACAGGATAACACTCAAAAACCTTGAGAGCCCTGAGTGGAAGTGGCTATTAATTACAAAGGTTCAATTATCAACAACAGCACCTGAATTGCCGAACCTCAGACCCAGCACAGCACGTCTCCATAACCAAATATTGTCTCTTTCTGAATCACTGGAACATTTGCATGAGTCAACCTGCAGCAAAACAACCAGCCCTGCACACAAAGGATGCCTTTCTGTCCCCTGATCCACAGTGCTGCTTTGACCCATGCTGGGCAGGGACTTGTGGAGCCACTGCTGAGCAGCTGGAGGGTGAAGCAGTTGTAAGCATTAAGCAGCCAGCCAAATTTGCAAGAACACTGAAAACATCCCCATGTGTGTGAAACAAAAATCAAAGAAACTACTTCTGCATAAGCATCTGGTTTAGGATGTTTTGTTTGTTGTAGTGTCCTTTTGCCACAGAAAAGCAGGCAAAAGCAGCCCTGAATCTCTGGCCACCACCTTGCTCCATCTGTTACTAATCAGCATCTAGGACAATATGACTTTTTTCCTGTTTTCTCTGCAGCCAGATTCCCAGAGCTTACACACAGGAGTGTGAGAGTGCATTGGCAAGGGCTGGGGGTGGTGACCCAGGCCTGGAATCCACAGGGCTGGGCTGGGGCAACCGGCCACAAACCCCAGATAAACAGAGGAGGTTGATGCTGCCAGGGCAGCAGCCACGCACACAAACTGCAATTCACGTTTCTTACTGAGGTCCTTCGGGTCCCTCCTTCCCTGCAAAGCCTGATTTCCCTCAATCAATTCTCACATTCCCTCTCTGTGCTGTGCCCCACAGTCTGGGCTGATCACATTTGCCACAGCCAATATCACTGTGACACACACCCAGGAGCCAGCGAGGGGCTCACTCAGCAGGAACAGAACAAATTACTTCTGTCTTCACAGAGGTTTGGCATAGAAATGTCAAATGGAACAGGTAGACAACCTGCTGAAAAGATTCTTTCTTATCACACAAAACAAACCAGAGTCTCAGAGAAGCCCAGCTGAGTTCTGTCATGTGTGGGATTGTGCCCTGCAGTCTGGAATTTGTTGTGCTAGGTATGAATCTAATTAAGATTTGTTGCCCTTCCAGTCCACACTGTGACATTTATTTGCCATCACCTTAAGAAATCCAGGGATTCACTGACACTCCTCCATTTGGTTTAGTAATTTATGTATCTTTAGCCTACAGAAAGCTGTGTCATGACTGTCAGCTGGCAGGACAAGGACAGACCCAGAAAGGTGCAGGACATGTTCAGAATGTGCTTTACAACTCATTGCCCTGTTCCATCAAAATCATCACCTGCTCTCTGACCCCAGCCTCTCGGTTACAGGACGTACCTGTACACGTCCAGGTACAAACAGGCACAAGATCCAGATGTGGCATTGCCATGGCAACACGCTTGTAAAACGAATTTGCTGTTTTTTCTGAGATTCACCATTTAGAGAGAAGCAGCAGTAAGGCTGCAGGTGACTCAAAGAACTGTTCCATGGAGCGTGTAGAGCAGCACCAGGAGAGCCTGGGAGAGGTGGTCAGTGGGACAAATCCTGGTGGGTAGGCAGGGATGGAAGCCATAAAGCAGCTGCTGTCATGAAGCACTACTGAGGCAGTGAGGTTGTAGAAGGGCAGATAAATAAAGCAGCACAAAGCAGCCTGGGAAGAAGGATCCACAGGAAAGCCCTAACAGCATGACTGTGTAGCTAAATGTCGCTGTTGAGGCAGGGACAGGAATGAAGATCTATCTTTAGAAGGTAAAGAATCTGTCTAAGGTAAGGAAGGTAAAGGATCTATCTTTAGAAGGTAAAAAATGATCTTTATTCAAAGGCACCTCTCTCTTTTATAGAGAACATTGTGAACATTAATTCCATTGGTCTTAAAGTAAAAACATTTCACCTGATTGGTACACTGGACTTAGGTCAGTGTGGTAGAACATATCTATAAACAATTTGAATGGAAAACAAGATAATAGATTGTTTACATTCCTCCCAGACTTTTTCCCAGGCTTAGCCTGGCAGAAATATTTCTCTTTTTCTCTCTGACTGAACTGAGAATATCCACAGCTAAAAAGCTGTCAGAAGTCACAGATCAAGTGCAGGAGCCACGTGGGCTCAGGATACAAGAATTTGATGATATTGATTAAAAATGGGCAAAGTCTGAGGAGGTGTTTGGCTTGATTGGGCAATATTTGGGCAAACTGAAATGAGAAGAATTTTAAATCTTGGTTCCATTTCACTTGACTATTCAAAATCCCCCAAATTAGGATATAGTTTATGTTTCAGCAATACTCATATCCCCCTAGGTAAGAATGAAATTGCTGTCTGAAGCGTGGGGTGAAATACCAGCATCACTTATTGCTATTTAAACTCTTAGAAAAATTAAGAAGCAGCAGCAATTTACTCCCAAAGCCTTTTGAGATGCCAGCTGCTTCCTAACAGAGCCTGAGGTCACAACATGTAGGCATCAACCATTATGCTAAGTGATGCCCCTGGGCACTTCAAGCACTTGTTACTGTGGCTCAGCTTGATGATTCCAGACCCTTCCCCACAGCCTCTCCACTTTTAATCAGTCTTCATTCAGGCTCTCAACTTGACTGAAGATGATAACTTATCCTGACAGTGATTTATCTGCATTTCTCAAAGCATTAAAAGCTGTGGCCTAGTCTCCCATCCTGTATCACTGCAGACAGTAATTTGATGCTCTGCTGGATTATCAGCCTTTTGGGAATTTGCTGGCTAATGAAACACTGCCGTCAGTTTTATGAAATCTTTGTAGAGCTTCACCCAAGGGAAATCACATAACTCAGCCACAGCACCAGCAATCAATTTCCCAGGAGGGTCCTCATAAAGCAACTGTGAAACCTGGTATTTTTACACCTAAAATCTGCAGTTCTGCCATAAGTCTGTGGGTTCCACTCACTGAGGATCAGAACAGGACCCAAGAGGATCCATTTCTGAGCTGTGCATCTGGAATATTAACAAAGGCATAAAAGTTCCTCACCCACTGGGCTTCTCAGACTGGCAATTAGCAATGCCAAGGGATGCTGGTCAGTTCTTCCAGGCTAACTCACAAAACACCCCCAAGTTAAAAATCCTGTAGAGAGGAAACCATGAGCCACAGTCCATTCTGACACAAGACTTGCAGCCAGACCTTCAGAGGGAGCAAGGATGGGAAGGGAGGAGCTCCCAAGGAAAGGGCAGCTTGGACTTTAGTGTCAGCTTCACTTAAGGACCATCTTTGTGTCTTCCCAGGCAGCTGCCTTGGGTCTGTGTCAATGACTGGAGAAAGGGACAAAGGGACAAACTCAAACTTCAGTTACTGTAGGCTCTAGTCCCAGCCTAAAAGGTTGATATATATTTTTTTAATAGTTTCAGTCATACCTCATGAAAATCAAATTAATCATTCTGGTCACATCAAAACAGCTTTGTGAACTGAAAGGATAATTTCCATTTTCCATTGTGAAGACTTTTCTAAAGAAAGGGGTAGTTTTGACATAAATCTCCCTCAGATATTCAGAAAGTAGAGCTGGAATGTGTGTTCCAGCTTTATTGAAGCAAAATCTTTCAGTCAGGAAATGTGCATTGATTTTTTTTTTGCGAAACAAGAGATTACAACTTAAGGGCATGACATGCCTTCAGCAGTGAGAAATGGTTTTAAATGCTCAGCTTTGCAAAGAGCTACGTGTTTAAGAGTGTGGCCAGACCTTGGTACAGGACAGGAGCCAGCCACTGGCTCCAGGGCTGGCAGTGGGCAACAGGGCCCCTCCTGTGCAGCTGCACAACCTATGAGGCCCCTCCCTTGTGGTTGTACAGCCCTTGGAATAAGGTATTGTACACTGGGCTGGTGCAAAAATCTGCATGTATCAGGAACATCTGTAGACAGGTTTACAGCAGCATGATCTTTCTTGAACATCTGGGCCATTGAGCAGATAGATCAAACAGCAGCTCTTCCCAAGAAAGATTATTTCTTTTGTATTGAGAAAATGAAGCAGAAAGGAAGTTTTCTGGGGTCACACGCCAGCTGTATCCTGCTGAGTTGTATATTCACAGAGTATTGATGAAAGGAGGTTGAAGATGGTCTCAGCTCAATGCAGCACTAACAAGCTCTTCTGGCCCTGCTGGAGCAGTGCAGTGCTCACCAGCTGACCAGCCACCTCCTCATACCCATGCTGCTCTCACTCCTTGGCTTCTTTTGATGTTTAACACTGAGAGTCTGCAAATTGGACTAGTCACAATTCTCATGTTCAGCCTTGTACAAGAGGCTCAGTTTTGATAAGCCCATCCAAATCTGGCTGTACATCCCTTACCCCACTGGCTCCAAAGCGCAACGACCTGGAAGTTTCCAAAAGGATGGGAGGAAACACCAAACCTGGAGGGACTGACACTACAAAATCACCCACACCGGTGGCCTCTCCCACATGTTATGTTTTGCTTAAGACCTTCCTGCATTTGGCAGTGACATGGGGAATAGAACTGTCTCACTGCTAACCCCATTCCTGCACACAGCCACTGCTGTCCCAGCACAGCCTCCAGCAGCAGGAGCCCACGGGCAGGCAGGGACACACTGAGCTCACTGCCATCCTCAGCTTTGCTTTGGGCTTGACCTGATAAAGCAGGTTAGCCTGACCCAAAGAAGATGGCTGCTCTTCACTTGCCTCTAAAAAAGAAAGCATTCCTTGGAAGAAAACCCCCTAAATATGAAAAATAAGGATCCACTAAGAAGGTCCTACAGGCTGAATTTTCTGTCAGCTCCTTACAGTGACAGACTGCAAAACATCCCATATTGACATAAGTCAATATGTTAAGTAAGACATAACTTTTTTGTTAAACTTGATGACACTGAATAAGAGAGTATTTCTCTCTCCTGTGCCTACCAGACATGCACAGCACACATTGAACTGTCACTTATGCAGCAAGTTCCTTGCCAACACCTTCTCCCAACAGCCTGAACTCCTTCTTTACTGTTTCCTTGTGTCTCTTCAGGGATAGGTGACTGTTTCATCTCGCCCACCCTTCCCACTGTTATAGAATGCAGAATGAAGCCTGTCTCTCAAGAACACCAAAGGACATTAGGTTTATAAAGCACCTGGTGAGCAACATATTTACTTCCCCAAAATAAGAGCAAATTAACAAACAAATTGATTTCCAAGACAGGCTGTCTTTGATTTTTAACACCATAAATGCTAATTTCAGCAACAGCTGTTTGATCAATCACATGCCCAGTCCTGCTCTTCTCACATCCCAGAACAGTCTGTGACTGAATTTATTGATTGTTTCCAAGACGAGTGCTGCAGCAGGTCTGAGACCTCGTGTGTGCACACTGTCTTATTCCTACATCCCATATCCCAGACTCCAAACACAAATACACCAGCTTTCTCTTCTGCTCAGATCCATCCTCTGATTTTACCTTGCAGATCCCCTTGTTTTGGCAGCCGTTGTGCCAAAATTCCTCTCCCAAGTCAGTCTGTGAGCACATCACTCCAGACTTGCCATCACTCCTATAATTTGCTATGCCAACAAAATTGCAAACAGGCTGCATGGCCAGTCTGGATCACCAAGCAATTTAGTTCAGAATTACAGGCTGCACAACAGCTGAGAGCCCAGCAAACCCTTTCACTGACAATCACCAGTCTCAGTTGTTTCATGGAGTGCCACGGGTTAATTCCACACTAACATTTGTGTTTTGAGAGAAAAGTACAAAGACAGCACTTTGTATTTCCACGTGCACAACCAAAAGACTTTTGACTCACACGTGTCCCACGCACAGTTGGAGGGGGAGTCAGCAGGAGGCTGAGCCACACGGCCATGGCTGCCTGCCCATCACTGAGCAGGGTGACAGCACAGGGATGCCACCCCAGCCCTGCTGCAAACAGCCAGCTGCTGCAATGCAACAAGTAACTAACTCTGCTTTGCAGTCACCTGAGATAGCCTGCAAGGCTTCAAAGAGGTGGGCGACCATCTGGGTCAACTTTTGAAAATGTCATTGCAGCTAATGGGGGCCTAGGAAGGACAGTGTTAAAACTGCAGACAGAAAGGCACTACCTAAAGCAACTACAGCAAGCAGTATTAACTGCTCCTTGCATTTTATCCCTTACAAAAGCTGCAACACCCATTCTTCCATGGCAGTAAACCTGTTCTGAACTCCTACTGGCACTATGGGTTAAAGTGGGGTGGGTTTATGGTGGAGGTTTATTGGACTAGCTCAGATGGTTAAAGCATGGGGCTAATAATGCCAGGGTTGAGGCTTCAATCCCTGTATGGGCCATTCACCTAAGGACCAGACTCTATGATCCTTGTAGGTCCCTTCCAACTCAGAATATTCTGTGATCTCTCCTCCTCCTCACATGCACACTGGCTGGGAGAGCTGACTCCCACTTAGAAGCAGTTGTGACCTTGCTGATAAATTGTGCTTGTCAGTTTGCTGCAACAGAAGGTGCTAGAAAAATGATCTGTTTCTGTTTTGTCCAAAGCTTTCCCTTGAGTTTTCTCAGGTTGAGGGGGAATTGGTGCTTACAGGACACAGCCCTCACATCACAGGCTTCTCCAGAGCCTACCCTCAGTGTTCCTCACAACCCTTGCTGGAGAGGAGACCTCTGCCACTGATGCTCCACTTGGCCCAAAAAACACTACACTGGAGGAATTTTGGCAGCCTGTTGTTTATGGAATGTGCGAAATCCAGCTCCTAACCCTCTGCTGCCCTGCTTGGGGCCAGCACCCAAAGCCCAGTCTGAGACCAGGCTGCAGAGCTGCAGGAAGGACAGTTTCTCTGTTCTGCTTCCATGTTCTGCTTCCCTGAAGCAAGGGAATACATTTAAACACACTCCTTTGTCTCAGTGCAGGCCCAAAACATTTTTGATCTATTTTTTAACAAGTCAAGGGGGAAAAAAAGAAAGACTTCTTTCTTCATTCTTATTTCTCATGCCATAGCTTCTAAAATTCCCTGCAACTGATGGGTTTAGAAACCTCTGGTTTGCAGCAGCAACTGAACCAGCCTTGAATCTGAGCAAAGTTCATCCATATTCAGAGTATTCAACAGCCCTCCAGCCCCTCACCAGGCTTAATGAAGTGTAATGAAAGAAAAAGAATGAGCTTTGTCCTCACTGCCAAAGGAAAAGGCAGCTGGAATTATGCAGGGGCTTGATATGAATTGAACATGATTATGTATGTGATAACCACTGTTCTGAAGAAAATGGTGCTGTTATACCTAAGGAGCCCTCAGCAGGCTCTTGTAATTAGAGCCACTTAGCTGCTTTAATTGCCTCTGAAAGCCACCCAGAGCAGATTGCTTTTATGCTCTTTCCATTTTAAAACCAGGCACAGAAATATGGAAGCACTAACCTGCATCCATTTGGGTAATGGGCTTCAGGGGAGGGAGCTGGACAGATGTTTCATAGGGAAGGGCTCAGTACTTGACCCACAGGGCAAGAGGACTATGGGATGTGTGGGCACAGACTAGATGATGTTATGGTGATATGTGTGGGCACAGTGATGCTGGAAGATGGCTACCACAGCCCACAGGTGAGCTACAGAACTCTGGTTCCATCACCCACCCCCAGCAAAGAGCAAAGGAATTTGTCACAGCAAGGCTGACAGTGAGGCACAGCTCGTCATGGTCCCTGATCAGGTTCTTACAGTGGTATGCAGTGCCCTGAACTTGTGTCTGCCCACTTACTCATCAAAAACAGCAATCCAACTCTAAATTAACCATCTTTTTTCTGTATTCTTCATTGATTGACAAAACTGAAAATATTATTTTTCTCTCCTTCAAATTAATTACATTAATGGTTCACAGTTTCTTGGGAGACAGTTCCCAACTCGGTTCTGGCAATGGAGCAAGACTGGAATCTGGCCTAAGCTATTCTGCTAGGAAAGACCAATTGGAGCTGTTCTGGACAGAAGAAAATGTCCCCTCTCTTCCCTGGGGAAGGAGAGTATTCCAGAAGGACCTTTTTTAATCATTATTTGTCTTTAGTCAGTTCATAGGGTCCTTGGATCTCTCCTGGATTTTCTTTACAGAGGGCTGAGGAGAATATATGAAGAGGTCAGTGCTCCAGCTTTTCCCTCCTCAGCTTCTAGAAGTACAGTGCACAGTTGAAATGATGCCCCAAAATCTTTGCTGTGGACAAGGATCCAGCCCCTGCTCCAAGCACACAGCCCAATGTTTGTACATGGCTTTCAGAGACCAGAATTCTTTTGAGACACGAGTTTGAATCCGTCATCCAGGATGGATCTCCGATTGCGTCGTAACCTCCTTTGCCTCTCGAGATGGATGACTGCTCCCAGGAAGACACCAGCAGCCAGGAGCAGCAGGACTCCTACAACAGCCAGAGAGATGACTGTGGCCTCTATCTGCTCTTGGGTCACCTTAGATCCAAAAAGTATCACCTTCTGGGACTCATCCTCACCCTCAAGCAGCAACCCTGAGAGACAAACAGAAAGGTATTTTCAACAACAGCCAGCAATACTAGAACTGAAAGGTTGCAAGAAATGCAACAAAGGAGCATTAAGAAAAACATGATGCAAAGTAGTGGAATCACCAACCCTGGAAATGTTCAAAAGAGACATGTTTCAGTGGTAGACATGACAGTGCTGAGTTCATGGTTGTGCTCAATGATCTTAGAGGTCTTTTCCAATCTTAATGATTCAATGATTCAAAGGAGGCCCCAGTGCCATCCATCTGTCAGACCCTCATCCCTGAGCCCACACAGAGATTTGAGATAGATGGTTCCTATCCTAAGCTGCTCCACCCCAGAACCTGACAGTGTCTCACAGGTGTCCAGGCCCAGTCAGCCACTGCTGTGTCCAGCCCAGAGATGAGAACATGTGTCCAGGCTGGGGCTGCTGCAAGTTGGCCCAGTGCACACTCCCTGTGCCCATGGCTGCTGTCCTACACACCACTGAGTGCACTCACTCTGCCATGCCCATGGTGAGTCACCAAGATCCTGAGCTTGCTTGTGCCTCCACACAGAGGCAGCAGCCACCTCCTGAGAAAAGGGGCTGTCTGCTCAGGCAACAGCTGTTGGCCAAAGTTTCTGCCTGGTGAGCACACACAAGCTGATATCTGCAAATGGTATGAAACCAAATTATTTAATATTGACACTACTGCTCTCACATATTTCCCACTCCTCTTCCGGTTTGTCCATTTTGAGTGAGGAAAATGTCAGGGAGAAAATGACTGAAATAACAGTGGAGAAAGTCTGCTGAGTTGTAGGTAGGTGGCTGCATTTGTAGCTGGCCTGAACTGGCTCTCAAATCAGCTCAGCTGAATTTTCTCACAGCAGCTGAAAAATGGAGTTGTGAAGAAAGATGAAAAAATCAGGAAAATGAACCACTACTCAGATTTCTACCACAGAACATTTCAAAGGGATCATATCTACTACTCCCCTTCTCCCTGTGCTGCTCAACCAAATGCCTTCTCACATCTGTTCTTTACAATGCCCAAAAACTCCAGGCACGTGCTTGGGCTCTTTTCTTGGGGGAATATCAAAGCAGAAGGCAGATGTGCATGTTTGCATGCTGACCCCATCCCTTCAGCTTGTAGAGATGATTGTGAAACTTCCCTAAACCACAGTCACTGACAATCCTAAGAGGGAAGGTAACTCATCCCAGGCAACCTCCTCCAAATCTCTGCCAGCACCTAAGCTCATACTCTGAATCTGAATCCATACATAGCAGGCACAACAGGGTGTGAGGCCGCTAACCTTTTCCACCCAACACAGGCAAACAAACCTAACCAGCCCAACTTCCTTATTTCTATCACCAGAGGACAGACTGGTGCCCTCCCTGTTATCTACTGAAGCAAGGCCTTGCACCAAGGAACTGCTGGGCTGTGGGTAGAGGCTGTGGGTGCTGTATGTGTTCCTCCCTCCCCTTACACAGATCCAAACTTCTGTGTTGCTCAGGGATCTGCCCTCTCCCCTTCCCACAGACAGGGTTTGGCAGTGCTGTACACACCATACCTGGGGTGGCAGTCAAGTCTTCCAGCTCTGACTCTGAAAGGAAACAAAAGGAGGGTGAGAAGGTGTTGGGCTAAGCAGGCAAAGCCCAGAACAAGGCACATCTGGCAAGGATCAGATCCAGAGGCAGCATGGTTTTCCAGGACTAGCAGGCTGTCCTTTGTCCTGTCCATGTTTTCCCTCTCTACATGACGTAAGAATTTTTTATCACCTGCTTCAGAGGCAGCCCCAGTTCCAGTGCACAACCCTTCCCATCCTGAAGAAGGAAAAGTGCTGAGGGAGAAACAGAGATAGCCCTGACACTGGGCAGGCACTGGTCACCCACAGCTGAAACACTGGGGCATTCACTGTTTTGGTAATACATCTAAAAGCACATCACCATGTGGGCTCCATTGCAGCCAAGCCCAGTACTGAGAGTCACTCACCTCTGAGCACTTCCAGTTCTCAGTAAGAGCAATTACTGGCTGAGAACTGAACATACCAGTTCAGACGCAAGCTAAAAATCAAACTCAGAATAACAACAAAGGTAATGTAAAGTCCAGAAAACAATTTGTTTTTAACTCCAGCTCCAGGCATTACCATATTTAAAGGGAACATCATAATTTAATAACACTTCAGTAATTATCTGCTCCATTAACTGGCTTTTTATAGTATGTGAGAGAGTTGAGATACAAACACTCAGAATTTCACAGCAGTAGCAGGAAGTGCTGCTGGATGTTTTACAGTGACAGCTCCCTACCTCCTCTAGGCAGGACAGTGAAGAGGATCTCCATCCCAGCATGGATATGGTCAGACACATGACAGTGAAGCAGCCATGTCCCCGGGTTCCCAACCAGCATCTCCACCATTTCAAAGGTCCCAGGGAACAAATCCACAACATCTGCTCTGTAGCTTTTGCCATTCTGTCAGAAAAGGGAGGCCATTAGCTGCAGTGCTCAATGCATCTTCTCAGGAAGAAAGGTCTGCCAGTGTTGCTGGGGACCACTTCACCTTTTTAATGCTCAAAAAACCCCAAAGCTTTCAAAAAGCAGCTTGGAAAGCAAATTATCTGGTAATGCCTAACCCTAACAAGGATTAAGCTGGATATCTCAGCACAACACAGGCTCAAGGAGTCAGACTGGGATGTGGAAACTACATCCTTTTCCTAGCTGGGTGAAGCTTCTGCAGAGTGATTAAAAATCATTCAAACACTGAGTCAAGTAAAAGTGCTGATATCAGTGGTCAGTATCTGCTTTGCCATCAGAAGATATTCTTACCTTGTATATGAAGGTCTCAGCATGGAAATGGACCGTGTGGACATCAACCTCGTGACCCATTCCCAGCAGATACCAGTTCACCCTCTCTCCCTGGTACATGGTCAGCCCAGGCAAGGTGGCATAGAGCCTGCCATTGATTGCTGTGCAGGGAATAACACAGAGGGGAAAAGGCTGTCAGCAAAACTGTATGGGTGCTGCACCTCCACAGAGAAAGGCAGTAAATTAGAAGCTACAAAGCTCATACAGCACCCAGTGTATCAGCAGTTAGTGTCCCCCAGCTCAGCTAATTATCCACTCTGCTCACAGCCAGGACAACTGACTTGCACTCAAGGCCACGCTGTAGCTCAGCTCAAATAAATCTCAAGAACTACCTTTGCTGAAAACCTGCAGTCAGCCAGCAGAAGTGGATGCTTCTAGAAGTCAAAATGCATAAAAATGGCATTTCCAGCCCAATGATGGACAAACATGTATATACCTACACACATATAAATGTCTGAGCAATTTCCTTGATGAACATTGAGAAGGGGTAAATCCTGCCAGTGGGCAGCTCTGGGTTGCTCTGCCTCACACATCACATTCCAACCATTTGTAAAATTCCTGCATGGCAAGGCTTTACCTCTCAAGTAGCCCAGATGGAAGGAATCCTGCTGTGACTGCACATACAGGAAAGGGACCAAAACAGTGAGTGAGCTGACTGCTACGGCACAGACATGGAGACTTTTGTGCTCAGATGACAACAGAGGGAATAAAACGGGAAGAGGCAGGATCTGAGGGCAGAGCACCAGGTTTTTACTCCCAGCTCTGCCCTGGGCACGTTGTGTAGCCTAAAACATGTATCCAACTTCAGCATGGTGGCTTTGCTAGCTGTAATACAGGGTTAACAATTACACCTTCATGGACATGTATTTGGAGAGTCTTTTATCTCACCCATACAAAACCAGTAGTAATGACAGTACAAAATGCAACTCCTCAGTATTCTTATCTCCACAACTGTCAAGGGACCTGTTTTGCTGAGGTTATCTTAGATATAATATGGAGATAAACTAACATAAACAACATGCTAATTTAAAAAAAATGTGTTCATCCTTCTATGGTAGAAGTAACCTAAAACAGCTAAAACAACTGAGCCACATCTTGCAGCCACACAGCTTAGAAAATTAATTTGAAGCCTAACATACTCTGATGGTCCCTGAGACAAACAGAATTAAATTCGTCTGACAAGTTAATTTCATGTTTGATTTTATTTCCTTTTCTGAGTCACTCAGACACATCCAAGATTAACCTCTCTGGCTTGGATGTTGCTATTCCTCCTTACAGGGACAGCCACAACGATCAGCCCTCACTGCAGATCAAAGATTTGGGCTGTAGGTGTGCTGCAATATTGAGAACAGACAGTTTAGTTCTGTCTGTGCCATTGATAATGGGAAAGGATGAGGACATTTCACCACAAGTCAGGCTCCCTACTTAGAGAGGTTGCAGTATCACACCAACATTACCGTGCATTTTGTTGCTTTCCACAAATTTCTCATCCAGCAGGTTGATCTCCTTGTGATTTCCCTTACTGAAACGTTCCACATTCTCCTCCAAGTACCAGGACTGATTTTCATCAAAAACCAGGAAGAGCAGAGCAAACTCCCTCTTTACATCCTTCCTGGTCCCACTGGACTGCAGGGCTCCTCTCTGGCAGACCTTCAGGGGCCCGATCAGCCCACTGTACATATCCTGATCAGAAGGAAGGAGAGCTCTGAGGCAAGGACCTCTTTTATGCACAGTTCTTTGCCTTTCAGCAATCATTTTCCATTCCCCCATCAGCCCACTTAACCAGTGCTGCTGTACAAGTATTCTTGTTGGAGAGCATCAGCCACTGAAGGAACAGGAACTGTACGTGCTCTTATAAATGCAAATCCAAAAGTCATAAATATGGATGGTATCAAAGTATTTTCCACTCGGTGACTGCAAAAACATCTGCAACTTGAGATAAAAAGGCCATTATTTCCGGGTTGAATGCAATGGTTTATTGCAGGATTCTCCAGGTGGTTGCCCTGTGAAATTAGTGCTATGACACTTCTAGCAATGGTCAAATCTGCCTGCTTTATTCATGAGGTTTATTTTGGACAATTTCTGCCTTTTGTAGATTAGCCCTACGGCTCTCACCAGTACAAACCATGACCAACTGGGAGATGTTCTAAAAGCCTACAAATAACTGGAGGGAGGTTAGTATCAAGGAGAGACAGTGGAATTGTCTTACAAAGGTTTGTTAGGAAAAAATAAGGACAAACATCAGGAAAATGCAGATGATTTCCTCTCCACAGAGAAGGCTGGATATGTTACCAGGTGATTCTCCCACCTCTTGGCTGGGCCAATCTCTAAATTGTACCCAGCTCACATTGTTTTCTAAATGGAGTAAAAAATTGGTCTAATTAGGCTTTTCTGGTTATAACTTTAATTTTACCTTTACTGGGTCCACTGCAGAGTAGTAGATCCAAGGAACACAGGCTGAATCATTTGGCCCTGGACCAGATCTCTCAGGAACTTCCCACCGGTATGTCACAATGTCACCTGAGGGACAGAACAGCACCATACACCAGGTGGCACACTCACTCACTAAGCAGCAACAAAACCAAATGGAAAAAGAAAATCCTGTCTCCAAAGCCCAAATTCAATTCTGTATTTGCCAGATATTGCATCTGCCTTACCCAAACACAAAGCAGGGTGGAGGCTCCCCTCTCAGTGCAACACGGAGGGGTCACAGGGTGTAAACTCTGTCTGGTACCAGTACAATGCAGATTTATCTGCTGCTTTTGAGACTGGACCTGACCATGGAAGCTCATTCAGATGGAACTTAAGATAATCTTTCTTCTTTTTGAAGTGGATTTATGATGCTGATTCAAATTGGGGTTTAAAATCACCCTTTTTTCATATTAGTAGCCCATTTCACAAAGACAGGATCTGGCTGACAGCCTGACTGTGGCTTGGACAGTCTGGGTGAGGGGACCAAAAATTAAATACACTAGTATCTCGATCATGAGACAAAAATTGCAATTTCAGTCAGATCCCTGCAAGCAATTGTGCATTTCTCCCATTTCACACTATTTTCATACTTTTGTGCTCATGCATCCCAAAGAAGAGACTCTCCCATCCCAGGACTGGCTGAGCTGTCACCTGCCCTCACCTTCCCCTTCCCACAAAGAGACCACACTCAATGTGGGGGGGGAGAAGGCTGCACACAGAAGAATGTCCTACACATGTCCCAGATAGCTGCCATCCCCACACAAATGGTATCACTGAAACTGTGCTGGACCTGAAAGACCAGTTACTGTCCAGTTCCAGCACTCTACTGTAGCAAAACCAGGGCATCTGAGGCTGCTTAAGGAAACCAGTCTGGCTCTGGGATAAAATCAGCTGTGTGAGTGAGCCCACACAGGAATGCAGCTAGAGACAGGGACCTACCAGGGTTTGCCACCTGGGGCTGTCCAGCCTGCTGCTCCAGCACCCCGTGTGCATGGACGGAGTAGGGTCGCGAGGCGTTGTTCTTGAACACGATGTTGAGAATATCACCCACTTCCGCCCACAGAAAAGGGCCTTGAGACAGGAAGAGTGTACTCTGAGACCAGCAAAATCCATCAGCACATCTCCTGGCATATTCCCACCCTTCTCTCAACATCTTCTCCCCAGAAATATTACCTTATAATATTTATGATGTTCCCCTTCCTCTTCTCTACCTCCCAAAAAGAGAATTGGATGTCAGTCCTAATCCAAGTCTTAGGAAACTACTTTTTTCACAATGAGGACAATGAAGGTGGTTACACATCTTAACTGGGCCCAGCATAGCTAAGGCTTGATTTCTGAATACTGCTATGCTAAATATCACATGTTGATCATCCCTTGCTATTGGTTTCAAAAAATGTGGTAATATTCAACTGAGCCTGACAGTGTCACAAATCAGAGCTACAGCCTATTTTGAGCAGCAGATGCTGTCTCAGCCTGGCTGCCCTGACACCACTTACAGCCTTGGGTTCATAACACAGAGTTCTGCCTCCAGAGACCTCCACTAATCAGTTCAAAATGCTCCTCCATGTCCCCAAGGCTGCCTGCTCTTGCCCCAGTAGCATTTCTCACAGCTACAGATTTTCCCCTCTACTTCTCAGACCCTTCTCCAGAAATCAGTGGTTGTTTCTGTCCCATAGTCAGAGAAATGCAGCTGTGAAACATGCTTTGCCCAAGCCATGACAGAACACTGGTGCAAAGGCAAGTGGAAAAGCCCAGGCAAGTGCAAAGGCAAGTGGAAAAGACAGGACTCTTCTAACTGCTGTCTCCAAGGTGGCAGATGTGAGTAGAAGACAGTCCCAATTTCTCTGCACTGACACAGCAGATGCCTAAATATCCAGTGAGCCAGCAGATTAAATATCCTGTGAGCTACTGCAGCTTTAGAACCCCAGTGCCATTTCTGTGTGAGAGGAAGGTGAACCCAATGCACACATCCTTACCCAGTATCCCTAGGTGCTCGTCACCACTTATCCTGGCCTTGGGGGTTTGGAAAGTGCCATCCGTGTACTCCCTGTAAACTGCTTTCTTGTACCTGGAGCCGAGCAGTCCATCCTCATTGCTCAGAAACACGTCAGCATAGCTGAGAAATGCAGAACGAGTGCTGAGATAAACCAAAACCTCATGGGGAACAAACAACTAACTTGTGTCAGGGGGTTCACAAGCTGAAGGGGCTTCCCAAGCCAGCTTGGGCTGCAAAGGAGAGCAGAATGACGCGGAGGGCTGCGCTCCCACCAGCAGCACCACCAGCATATGCACCAGGTCACAGGGCGGCCAAGACACCCAACAGGCTCCACCAGGGTCTGCTGGGACACTGCCACAGGCTTCCCCAGAAGGTGGGCTCTACCTCTCTGCAGAGTGGTTGTGCCGCTCCCTCTCCCAGCTGCGGTCGGGTGCGTAGTCCCACAGCACCTCCTCCGCCGCGATGTAGAACATCCGCACTCCCCTGTAGCGATGGGCAGAGGCACTGCCCGTCCTTCCACACTTGGAAACGTTGTACTGTTGCCTCATCCCAGACTGGTAGTGATTGCTCGTCTGGCAGTAGATCTCAAAAGTCCCTGAGGGAGGCAGGATGAACAAGGAAATCAGTTGCTTTTGAAGATTCCAGGAGACCGATGTCAGTATGTGCTTGGTGTATCTCTGCGGTGCTTAGGGAGCTTGGTTGCCACAGGCCAAGGTTAAAAGAAGTCATTGGAGAAATCAAGCAGGAATGGCACAATAAAGTCCTACACATAAATCATCTCAGGAAGCTTTCTTACACAACAAGCACCTGTAGCACAGCTCACCCTGTAAAAGATCATACCACGCTAGAGAATCTACCACAGGAGCAAATACCACAATGGGAGACTCTTCCGACAGCCCGGTCAGCTGTGTAGGCACTCACCACTGTTATCAGGCTGCATGAAAGCAGTGGCAAACGTGTGGGGGAACAGACTGGCTGAATCCCTCCGCATCCCGTTCATCTGCATGGTGTTTCCCTGAAACACAGCTCTGTGTACATCTGCTTCGCTGCCCAAGCCCAGGAGGTGCCAGGACACTTTGTCTCCTTCACACACGTCCAGTCCAGGCAAGTTACCAAACATAAGTCCATTGATGGCTGGAAAGGAGAAAGCAATTAACTCTGCAGGCAGGTGTCAGCCAGGAGATTTTGAGCATACACCTTGTAGGACAGGCCTGCCAGACAGAAGAAAGGTAACTTGTTTGTGATTCACCCCTAGATACACTGAGAGCACACTTCTCCAGACAGCTGTGCTGCTTGTCCATGTCTCACCTGGTGCCTCCAGCCTGGTTTGATTCCAGGCTAACACCACACAGCCCTTCCAGCCCCCAGCTCAGCCTTTAGGTGAACATCAGCCCGTGCTTGGCAGGTTCATCCCTGCTGTCATAGAGCAGCATCCAGCCATACCATGCATCCTGTTGGATTCCTCAAAACCATCATCCTTTTTCACAGATGTCTCTTCCATCCTCAAGTAGTACTTTATGTTGGCATTCAAATACCAGCTGAGGTTCTCATCAAACACGTTGAAGAGAAGATAAAATTCTTTGTCGATCCCTTTCTATAATTACAATGATAGTTGTTAACTTTTAAAATGCAACAATTAAGTATACTTAAAGCTCTTTTGCTGGGTTCTTGTATTCCCCTTTATTTTAAAACGTGGCTCATTGAGGGACAGGACTCTGTCCTTTTACTCATGTTGAACATTCCTCTTTTATTTCATTAAAGGCACCACTTGTGCATTTTCCATGATATTTCACATGGATAAAATGAACAAAACTCAGCCAAGGCCATGAAATCAGTGCCTCCTTCCTCCCCCACACCTAAGGTGTCTGTGCAAACCAGATCCAAGACCAGAGCCCAGATACAAGGCAGGCTGATGACCACACCGCAGCCCTCCTGCCTCCTATCACAGGCCTGGATTTGGGATTTTTAAATTACCCAAAATCCTTCAGAGAGTTAATTCTCCTAAGAAATGCACTCCAAAGCATGGTGTTTCCCCACTAAAAGAACATTGTGATGGTGTCCAGGCTCTCCTGCTGGTGTCACTGTCCCCAGCAGCACACATGCAGCCAGCCTGCTGAGAAGGTGAGCAATTCCCAGTCTGCAGCACATGGGTACAGCAGAGTGGCCATGCACCTTCCACAATTAAGCATTCATTAAATGTTTGCCTGAGATTGTGGAGCCAGAATTGCCATCCCAGGTGATTTTTCCCTATCTTAAATTTCCAAAGGTCTGTCTCTTTTGCTTACACACTTCCAATACCTGCCCATGTTTATCATTATCACAGCTTCTTCACCTCGAGGGCTGTATGTATTCCCAATCCTCTTTGCTCAGCAGATCCACATTTCCACCCTGGCTGCACATTAATTTCTTCTGCACTCCCAATTTAGTTACATGGTGCCCCCACTGACTGTCAGCTCCCCCAGGAAGGCTCTGAGGACAGCAATCTCCAGATCTGTCACTGCTCCCCGAGCCACGCTGCAGGACACCAGTTAGGGCTTGATTTGCCATCTGCTGTCTTTCACAACAAGGCTCTGCTCCTCTGCCTGGTACCTCCTCAGGGATATCAATTCACTGTCTTCCCTAGATGTACTGGCAGGAATAGACTACTTCTGAGTGAAATTCCAAGAGGAAGTTCTGGCTGCCCTTCAGGTTTCACCTCTCCATCAAAAGCATAAGACTGACATGGATTTTCACATGCTTTTTTGTAGCCAGCTCTGCTTGAAAATTAACTTCTCTGGCAGAATAAATGAGGCTCAGCCAAACCTCAAAGCATTGTATCACCCAAGCAGAACACCTGTAAGCAAAAATGTCTTTTCAATGTTTCTGGGACTGCAAGGACTATTCCACATGCCTCTGAAAGCAGCCTGCTTGCTACACAAGCCTCAGGACAAGAGTTACCTACAATGTAAGTATTCCAAGGTACACTTGTTCAGCCAAGTTTGTCTGTGAATTAAAAGCAGAACTCAGGAACTGTTTTGAGGGCAGCTCTTGAGAGCCCAGAACACTACTGGCCTTTCCCAGGCAAGACCTGGGTATCAGCTGTACCAGCATTAACTTGGCCAACAACAAGGCTTTGATTTGACTCTTCTGGACTCACGCTACTGCACATTTGCTCCCTAATGTTTTGCTGATGCTTCCTTTCTCTACACGAAAGCAAAAACCTTTAGGAATGGGGCAGGAAAACTCCTTTACCTGCTTGTTGTTGTCATCCAAAGTGCCTGACTTGCAGATGAGCAGAGGCCCCACTAAGCCTGAGCTGGAGTCTTTGACAGGATTTGCAGCCGAGCTGTACAGCCAGGTGAGGCAGGGAGGGTCGCTGGACGTGGGCCCCACGTGCCTTGGCACAGTCCAGCGGTACGTGAAGTTGTGCAGTGGTGCCACAGAAACCCCACTCTGGGACAGGCCTTTAAAACAGGGATTACAGGGTTATTCCTGAGTCCCTGCACGAACTCTGTTACACCTTCTCACCAGCTACTATCAGAGCAGGCTTTACTTCATTCGTGTCAACCAAACAGCCAGCCTCTCTGAAGGGTGATGGGGGTGTACTCAAGAAAAGGGATCCACCAACCATCATGGTACCACATCCCTTCTGATGCCTTCCCATAGGACACTCCATGTGGCTGGATGCTGAAGGGCCAGGAGGCTTTGTTAAAAAATGTCACCAGGATGGTGTCTCCGACTTCAGCTTTGATCACTGGACCTAGAATATAGCAGGGAGAGCACGTCAGCAACAGAGCATTTCCCCAGGCCATCAGGCAAACCAAAGCAGAGGGGGCACCTTCCTCTAAGCTGTGGGGCCAAAGATAAGAGGCAACAGATGGTCTGGCCTTGTTGCTGCTGAAGGGAGCTCAGTGGGAGCAGGGGCTGGCAAGGATTGTGTGAAAGCAGTTTGGGTGCACAGGAGAACTCAGAGAGGCATCACACCTTCATACAGGGAAGTAATAGAACAGTCAAATGTGCTGGAATGCCCTCAGAATAGGTCCATGTCTCTCCCCCACCCTATGTAAAGCCCCTTCAGCCACCCAAAACATGTGCCTCAGAGGTGTGAGATGCTTCAAGCCCACCAGAGTCTGTAAGCCCACAACCCAGCCAGCCAGAGAGGAGCTATGAGCCTTTACCATGCCTGTCCCCAAGCACCCATTCAGGAGAGAAAGCTCTCTGTGAGAACATGGGGTTTGCAGCATGCCTTGAAGAGGCTCAGTCAAAAACACAAAACCAGGAGCTATTGCTGTGACCTGTTTAGCTCTAGTCACACATACTATACTGTATCCCTCAGCTCTTACCTCTAGAACACCTTCAGGATGACCCCTGAAGTGATTCTGTCCATTCTACCACCCTGCACCTCGGCCTGTTCAGATGTGACTGTTGTGAAGCACCTCTTGTGCCCCTCCCTGCTCCTTAGAATGAGCAGGCAGGTACAGCCACCTGCACTCCCACCATCAGCTTCCTTCTCACAGACACTGACAGAGGATTTGTGTTCCTAGATGATTCTCACCAAGTATTCCAAGGTGTTTCTCTTCTTCTGATTGCTGCTTTTCCTCACGAAAGCTCTCATCAGTATATTCCACATACTTTGCCTTCCAATAGACACCCCCAATGCGGTAGAGGCTACGCTTGAAATACTGCTCAGCAGGACTAAATGCAAAAAGCAAATGTCAGGTCATGTCATAGAAAAATGAGCCCTGTTCCCCTGCTCCCGCTGGCAAGGCCATCAGCATCTCCAAATCAAGCAGTATTTCAGACAAGGACAGCACCTCTAGTTTGGAATAAGCACAGCTTTGACTCTGCAAAGCTTTTTTGCCCTTACAGAGGCATCCACTTGTGTGTTCAGGGAGCACCTGTAGCACACAGCCCTATACCAGGTGAACCTGCCAGGTGTGATCACCATCACTACACAAGATGTGTGAAGGAATGAACAAAACTGCAGTGCAGTCAGTGGGAAGGCAGTGCTAGAACTCCAAACTCTTCAGAAGCTGGGGACAACCCCATTCCCAACTAAAATAAACAGCTGTAAAGGTATTTATTTCCTCCACTACCACCCTCACCAAATATAAGTAACAAGCCTTGCAGGAGAGGCAGTGCAGTTACAAGGCCAGCTCACAGGTCTAAGGTCTGCAAGGCTTGCTGCATGGCATTGGGTAAATAATTAACCACTCTACATTTCCTCTTTTCCATCTGAATAAGGTATATCCTCTCCAACAGATTACTAGGGAAGGGATATAATCTCTGTGGAAGGAGAAGAATCTCTCTTTCAGTTAGCCAAAGACTGAACAGGAAGTCTCTAAACTGCTATCTCAGTCACCTGACCATGGGATGGAGGGCTGCTACCCAAGTGCTGGCATCTGATTTCCTAGAAATTGCATCCTGCAGCAACACCAGCCTGAGACCAATCTGCAGGCCAGCAATGCCACCCTGTGTCTGCTGCACTAGGGGCTTTTTAATTATTTCCTATATAGATCAATCTCTTCCTAGGTTAGACACAGCAAGCAGAAATGAAGCCCAGAGACAAATGTGGCAGCTCACTTTGTACATCTGCTGGGACTTCTGCTGCTTGTGAGTACAGCTGTGCCACACAGCACTCTCATGGGAAGGCCCCAAGGTACAGTCCCGTGCAGTCCAGCTACAGCAGCCGCCTTTTGTAGATGAGCTGATTGGCCTTCCCAGGAAATGCACCCCATGTGAGCAGCAGGCATGTATTTTGAAAAGAAAAAGAAATTCCACATTTTCCTGAGCAGCGTTTCTGATACAGGCCAGACTCCCCAAACACTGCCCAAGCCCAGCAGCCTCTCACTCACCTGCCAGTGTCAGTGAGCTGTTTCCCAACACTGCCCAAGCCCAGCAGCCTCTCACTCACCTGCCAGTGTCAGTGAGCTGTTTCCCAACACTGCCCAAGCCCAGCGCCTCTCACTCACCTGCCAGTGTCAGTGAGCTGTTTCCCACTGAGCCGGTCGAGCGCCGAGGGTCCGTAGTCCCACTGCACCTCCTTGGCAGCTATGAAGTATTTCCGAACTCTCCCTTCCAGGCTGGGTGCTGCAGCTTGCCGAGAGCAGGGCCGGACTTCATAGAGTGCCCCCATCCCAGCTGCCCAAGACATGAAGGTGGACACTCAGTTACCCCTCCAGCCAGCCTAATGGGCAGTCCCACCTTCCCTCTGCTGTCCCAAAAGGCACATGGATGGGAGAAGGTGAGTATCTCCACACCAAGGAGTTCTGTGAGCAGAACCTCCAACCTTAGATATTGGATGCTATGGAAGTATGGACTCAGAGTGACTAAAGTCTTCTGCTGTCCTCAGATCTATGATGCAAGCGCCTCTCACAGGGACCAGAGCTCTTAAGGCACTGCCTCAGCTGTACCAAACATGAAACATCACACCATGGTACAATTCACCCCCACCAAAGCTGCCCCACATTAGTAACCAGCCCACTCTAACTTTTCAAGACAAGGCATCACCCACTCATCTAGGGACATTTTTCCATGCCCAAGACACTGTTCCCTACCACACTGTACATCATGTACATCAGAAACATAGGACACCGAGTCCATGACATATTCCACCCTCTGCCTTACCTTGTATGTGATCATTGACCTGGCAGCTCAACAGCCATCTCCCAGGGTTCCTGGGGATCATATCTGCTGTAACAAAAGTGGCTGGGAATAGGCTGGCCACGTCTGTCCTGTGGCCCCGGATTTTGAGTGTCTCTCCATGGAAGTAGGCTGTGTGAACATCAATTTCATTGCCCATCCCGAAGAGGTACCATGAAACAGAATCCCCAGCACACATCTTCAGCTCAGGGAGGTTGCCAAACACATAACCATTAATAGCTGCAAAACCAAGCAAGCCAAAATTAGAGAGCAGAAAAGGGGCCTCCAGAGCTCCTGCCAGCAGGTGACAGCACAGACACAAGAAGAGGATGGACCTAATCAGAACTCCCCCTCCTCTTCTGCTTTGGAGAGCCCAGCTCCACAGCTCACTCCTAAAACAACGAGTATAAAAGCTCACTCAAGCCAAAGATAAAACCAAAACAATACTTCAATTTTCTGGAGTTGTTGTCCTGTCCCTGAGATATTATTTGCTAAGCACATGATCTCAGAGCAGACCCCGGAGCACTGACACTCCTGAGTGTCTCAGCAGACACAGTGGCCTCACAGAGGTGACACTGACCGTGCATTTTGTTGCTTTCCTGGAATTCTTCATCTTCTTTGTCCACAGAGCCAGGATCTGTGCAGAATGATGCAATGTTCTCATCCAGGTACCAGCTTAGGTTCTCATCCACCACACTGAACATCAGAAAAAAATCAACATCCACATCCCAGCGTCTTTGAGAGCTACCAGTCAGTGTTCCTGAGGTGAGAGAGGAATGAATGCAGAAAATTGCTCATGCAGAAAATCACACATCAGACAAGAGATTAGAACCATAGTAGCAGAGAAAGTCTTGTCACATGAGTTGGAGACAGATGCTTTCCCACCATCCTCACAGCTCACCACAGAGCAGCAAGATCACCCTTTTCCTATATATCCCTGCCAATACAGCTCTCTCTCCCAAGCAGCTCTGCCACCACACGCCTCAACTACAACACCTTCAGTCTTCTCAGTCCTGCTGAAGCCAACAAGTCACCAAGATTTTCATACACAAACTTGGACAAGAGCCTTGCTCTTTACATGGACTCAAGCAGCTTGGATCAAGAGGCCTGCAAGCTCACCTGCCCAACCACTAGGGGATAATGACAATGCAATGACCAGAATCCAGCTAGAGCCCAGCTACTGTCCTCTCTAACCAAGCTGCATTTCCCCCTGAAGCTGGGAGCTGCACACCAGAGTATCTTCACATCCTATCTCTCTATTCATGTCACCACAAGACCTTTCCATTATAGAACTGCAGGCCTCAGCTGCTTTCTCTTGGTGTTTTTACCTGTCTTACATGTAAGTAAAGGCCCAATTAACCCAGATGCAATGTCCCTTGGTGCATCAATATGAGAGTGGTAGATCCAGGTCAAGCAGTTTGGGTCATCATCAGTTGGACTGTGATCTTCAGGGACAGTCCAAGTATAGGTGTAATTCTTTCCTGGGAAAACAGCATCATCCTTCTTCTGATCCTGGGGGGACATATCAGGATACAGGGATCCTAGAACAATTGAGCAATCACAACATCCATTCAAGAAGAGCCAAGATGCCCACACATGTAACCTTATACTGAGCTGAGACTCACCATCCCAAGGCTGAAATAGTGTTTAATCATCACTTCCTTAAAGAGGCACTGAGGCACAGAGCCACTGTAAGGCAACTTGCCCAGTAAACAGGTCAGCACAGAGTCAGCAGGACTATTTCCATTCTGCCTGGTGCTGCTTTGCATTCAATTCTGCACTGTGCCCCCACAGTCAGTCTCTCTACAATCTCTAGAGTTGATCAGTGTTTTGGAGGTTCTAAAATCAAGAAACCTGGGCCCAGGTCAGGACTCCAGCCCCATGATCCTACTAACCCAACAGCTGGTGTCTTCACCAAACACCCAAATGTAGTTGCTTTCCAACTGGGGCCTTATGGACAGTTCTCCTCCATGCACATTCTTAAATTCCCAGTGAGAAAAATCTGTCTCCATGATGACAGTAGCTCATTTACCTTCAGAGTCCTTTTTGTAGAAAACACCATGAGGATGGATTGTATATGGTCGAGTAGCAAAATTTTTTAGGTGTACTTGAATGGTATCCCCCACTTCTGCTCGGATGACAGGCCCGAGGAACCCCAGCCAGACAGGTTTGGGGATCTCAGTGGTGTATGTGGAGTCCGTGTATTGCTTATAGACAGATTTCTTGTAGGTGCTTCCCACCCTGTCTTTCCCAGACTGCAGGAATGCTGAGGCCTGGCTGTTGAATTCAAAGGGAAAGGCACTATGAGTCATCATTATACACAACAGCTGGTCAGTGCTGCAGCAGAGTGATGGTCACACTCCACTTTCCGGGGTACAGCAGAAAGCTTTGGCATTAGAGGACCCTGGGATGCTCTAAGCCACCCATGCATGGCCACAACTTCAACCCCAGCTCTTCACCAACAGACACAAAGTGCACCCTGAACTGTGCCCTGCAAACAAGAAATGGGAAGGACAGTGCTTCCCAGACAATCCCATGTGGGTGTCACAGGGAGAACCCTTTTTATGCCTCCTTTAGCCTTCACTGGGCTCTTCAAAACTCACTTTGATTCCTCTGTGGCATTTCCAGCCAAATCACAAGGCAGGCAGAGTGGAGTCCTGAGCTCTCTGGCCAAAATTTGAAGTCTGAAAGATGATTTCCTACTTAAGTTTCCAAATTCCTTCCAGAGGGGCAGACGAGTCAGGCAGGTACATACCCAGCACACAACCAGCTTCCAGAGTTAAAACCTCATACAGGTACTAAAGTTTAACTCAAAAGCATATGTGCTCATTATGGGTAATTCTTAATAGATAAGAGATGAATCACAGTCCAGGAATTACTGGAACTAGCCTAAATGAGAGACAAGGTCACTCCCCTCACTTCCTCCTTCAGATTGATCACCCACAGCACAAGGAGCCCTGGAAGGGAGGTAAACCCTAATGTGCATCTCAGAGAATGAACAGTGGAGACCCAAATATTAAGCATAGGTTTAATCATTCAAAAACAGGCAGGGCCTGGCTCTGGCTGTACAATCCAGAGTTCAGCCCTTTGCCAAATCATCCCTGCAGCCATTATTAGCAAAGAGTTTAAGATCATTCACACTTCATTTTACAGATGTGCCTCTTTCTCCACACAGTCCATTTCTTCCAAAAAAAAAAAAAAACTCCTTGAAATAATTTGCTACTTCTATCAATCATATCAACATTTCATCCCTTTCTAATTGCCAGTTTCATGTCTGCAATCCTTGTACAAATAAGTCCCATAAACTAATTGTTTGCAGTGACAACAGTTTTTTAATTGCTTTTAAGTCCAATGACCCTGAATTTCATTTCCTTCTCTTCGTGTAGAGAGAAACCAAATAAAATCCACTGCATTCATTACCACTTCAGGAGTCAGTGGTAGCATCTTTATTAACACTGAATTTTGGGGTGTTTCCTGTGGACTTATTTACATCTACACAGCATCTCCAGAGAACAGAGACTTTTCCATGCTAAACTGACAGACCTTGATGTTTCTGCACACCCTTCCTGTTCCTGCTGTGCTGTTTCTGAATGAGGTGTCTGAACCTGAGTGCTAGCTATTTTGGAGGGGTTAAAGGACTGAGAGCAGATCAAAAAATACCAGCTATTTCCCACAGAAAATGAGAGCAAGGAAAAAAGTACAAATGCCTTTAAAAATACTATGGAAACCTTTAAAAAACAAAACAAACCATGCACTCAAAAAAACACCAACCAAAGAAAAAGGCTTGATGTTTTGAAAGCTAAACCCAAAACACTGTAGTAGTAGCTCAAACCAATTATTGCAGTTTCCAGACTTACTTTCACAAGAAAAACAAAAATGTTTTTCAAACAGCTCCTAAAATCCCATGCAGGAAGTCCTATTAAGTCTAAGGCTCAAAATTCCACTGAAACAAAAACAAGCTGGCTTTGTGAAGTCATTTATATAAAGATGAAAAGTCATCATGCTTCAGGATAAACAAGCTGATCACCAGCTGGAACTAAGCAAAATGAAACTCCAGGGTAGAGCATTGCAAAATCGGGGCAATTTTAGAACAATCTGTTCTGCGTCTGCTCTATTTTCTGTTCCTTGTTTGTTTTCCATACACTTCTCCCTAGTGTACGGGCTCTGGACTCTCCAGACTAACCATCCCTTTTCCCACTGACACAGGTTTTATCACAGGAGCATAAAACAAGTTAAACATTAAGCTCATAAAGATCAGAATCTACGGGAGTGTGTCTCTTGCTTGCTCAGATGCCCCACAATACTTGCATTAAATTACACATCAAACGACAGCTCCAAGACTAAATTCTGCTCGAAGGGAACGTACCGGTTACGTGCAATACTCTGGTTAGCGAGCACATTCCTCCCCGTTGGAGCATAGTTCCAGTCCACCTCGTGGATCCCCAGGTAATAAACTCGGATCACACCCCCAGCAAATGTGGGTGACAGCATGGGGATGCAGAGAAGCAGCCACCAGACAGATCCCATCTCAGCCTGAAGGGAAGGCGTTTTTGGAAGCTACACCTATTTGGGAAACACAAAAAGAAGGAAACAGAATATGACAATTTGGTTTGAAGGTGCTGGACATTTTGAGAGGGGATGAAGAAATCAAGTGTAAGTATTATTTGGATCATCACTCAAATATTGAAGAAGGAAATCACTCTGTAACAAAATTGACAGACAAGGCAGATGGAGATCATGTCTTGGTAATGAGTCTCCAATATCAAATGTGCTGCTCTCATAATAGTTTAGTTAACCCTTTTTTTCACTACTGTTCAGATTCCAAATCATCTTACAGGTCCACATACAAAGCTCAAGGAAATAGTCCTGAGCAAGTATATGTATATTTTAAACTGTCACCAAGATCTCTCTATTTTAAGTCACCTGAGGAAGTACAGTTTAGTCACTATGAAGTCACTTTTAATTTTAACTTCTTTAAAGATGGCTCTTTGGGAGCAGCCATCTGTAATCCAGGAGTACATCTCAAACAGGCTGCACAAGGTTTTTCCTTTCTGTTCCATTATTTTCCCCATGATTTTGATCAATAAGTAGCTTATTCATAAAACTTCCAGTTGACACCAAGCTTGCTGGCAATAAGCATCAGAAATACTCTAAAGAGAGTTGGGAAAAAGTTGGGGAAACTGTCTGAAATCATCAAAAGACAGTTCTGTGAATACAGGCTCAAAGAACCGCCCGTATGAAAGGAGAACCTGATGCAATATGGGGCAGTAGAATTACACCAAAAGATAAGGAAGGATTAAACTGCATTTAAAAATCACATGAAAATGACTACAAAAGTTCTCACACAATGATACCCTTAACAAAGCTGGATGTAGCCAGCAAACAAACCGCACCTAAACGAGCTGTTGAGATACAGCTCTTGAGACATGCAACAGCAACTCAGAATAGCAGAGAGAAACAGAAAGCAAGAGAATGAGACACATGACCTAGCAAGGAAACTCAGAAGAATCAGTTTTCCTTTTCATACAGAAGGGTATGGCGACACAGCACCATGGCAAAGGTTTTTCATAAAGAGAATGTCATTACTTATTCTTACTGTCTTTGTAACAGCAACATGAATGTAATAAGGTTTGTCTGCAGCAAAGCTGGATATTCTGTAACCTTTCGGTCAGCACAGAGTCACACAGAGCTGCTTTGAAACATCTTCTAAAATCTGATACCCAACAGACACAATTCAATATCCCAGCACATAGCAATGGACTAAACACCTTCAAAGCTTCACTGCTTGATTTTCAAACATGCTGTGCTATTCTCAGAAGCTAATGATAATCAAATATTGCTGTTTCCAAATAGTCAATAAATTAGACAAAGTTTGGAGACACCTTCTTTCCCTCCTTTCTCAGAAGGGAGCTGTAGGGATCTCTAAATCTGAGATGCTTTGGATCCATCAACACAGTATAGCTCTGCTCCAGTGGCTCCACCAGCCAGACCCCTTCAGAAGCTCCTGGTCATACATCTGATAAAACTCAGATACAGAACAGCCCTTTCAAAGTGGCTTCAGCAGTGTGGGAACAACAGCAGCACGCTGGCTCATGCCACCCCTACAGAGCACTCAGTCACTGACTTATTCCCTGCTGCTGTTCACAGGGAGGTAAAATACCGTTTTTGACTCACTGTGCCAACATGAACTCCAAGGAAGGAGTCTGGAAAGCCATACCTGTGCTGTTTCACACAGCAGACCACCAAAAGGCAATAGTGACAGCAAAGTGGAAAGAAACAGCAGCAGCAGTCCTCAGCCTGAAGCCTGCCACCCTGCCAGCACCCACCCCGAGGGAAGGGCAGCGGGATGCTCCTGACTCAGCCCAAGCTGTGGCCTTCGTGTCAACTCAGGGCAAAGTTCGCGGGAGCTTCCGGCACACACAGGGAGGCCTCCTCAAGGCCCAGGCTGCTCTTTGTGCGCTCTCGTCCCGATGGCTTGTGCAGGCAGTACCACAGCACGGGAGAACAGCGGCTCTCGAGGCTGGGTGGGAAAAGCGCCCGTGGAGACAAACCCGCCGTGCCAGAGCCCGGCTCACGGCGCCCATCGGGGCGTCCCGCACAGCCACCAGCCTGTGCGGGCTGCTCCGCGCTGCGCTCTGCGCGGGTGAGTCAAGGACGAGCCTTCGGCACAGCCCTCCCAAGGCTTTACGAGAGTCCCACCTGGACTCTGCTGGGCGTTTGACCACAACATCACGCACACCTCTGGGGTAATTCTAGACAACAGCAAAAAAATATCCCTGAATGGAGATGTAGCAGATGTCACAAAGTATTTGCTCACGTACCCTTCACGGTAACTAATCACCATTTATTTACTCAACTAGTGCAAGGTGAAAGTAGCTAAATTCGTGTCAAAAGGTTTTGGTTTTAATTTTTCATTGATATTAATATTTGCCTTGATTAAGGAAAGAAAAAGAAAGAAAACCAAAACCCAAGTTTTATATCACAACCATCCGTGAATCTTACACTTTACAGCAGAATCCTCCCCCAGGACTGCCCTTTAGCGGGTCCCCGACAGCACAGGAATCGCGAATGAACGGAAATCAGATTTCAGGCGGGTTGGTGGGATCCAACTCCTATCTGACCCAAGCGGACCATGCAGGGATATCCCCCGACACCTGACCGCAGGGAAAGCACAGCCCGAGAGCGAGGGGAAAGCACAGAAGGAAGGCAGGAGGGCGGACGGCTCATCCCTTACGTGCGGAGCGGGAGGCGGCGCGGCGGGGCTGCAGAGCGGGACGCGGGAGCGCCGGCGGGGACCAGCCCGGGAGGGACAAAGGGGCTCTGCCTCCGCGGGCTGACCGAGCCCAAGCCCGAGCCCGGCCCCGCAGCGCCGACCGCGCCCGCTCCCGCCCACAGGGCGGGCCGGGCTGCTCCGCCCCGCACCTGCGGGAGCGCCGCCGCCCGGGAGCGCCTCAGCCGGGCCGCGCCCCGGAGCCCGGTCCGCGGCGTGCACCTGCTCGCCCCGCCCAGGGCTCGGCCCCCGGTGCGAGGCGCCCCGGGAAGGCGGGCGGAGGCAGAGCTGCGGCCAGCGGCACCCACCTGCCGGGCGGGACCGGCGGCGGCACCGGGCGAGCGCTCCCCGGGGACCTCCCGGGGGCGGCGGCCGCGGCCCCTTTAAATGCCTGCGGTGACGTCACGCGGCCGCGCGCTCCCCCGGGAGCACAACAAGAGTCACGCTCGCGGCCGCCGGGGCGAGGGGCGGGGCCGGCGCGCGGAGCAGCCGCTGATTGGCGGGAGCCGCCGGGCCCCGCCCCTCGCTGCGTCGCGCGGCGCCGCGCGGCCCGTCCCCGCTCGCGCGGCCCGTCGCGGTCCGAGGATGCGGGAGGCGCCCGCGCTGCCCCGCGGCCCCGCCGCCCCCGGCGCGCCCGGGCCCGGGGCCGTGCCCGGCTTCCTCGCCAAGCTCTGGGCCTTGCTGGAGGATCCGGACAGCGACGACGTCATCTGCTGGAGCAGGGTGAGGCGGCCGCTCGGGCCCGGCCCGGGGAGGCCCGCGCGAAGGACTCGAGGGTGATGGGGACGCCGGGCCGGGGCTGCGGACGGCGGCCGAGGGTCCCCGGCTGCCCGGAGCGTGCCGAGCCCGCTTCCCCGCCCCGCTTGCGGTGGTGCGGGCGGACCGGCGTGCTCGGGGCCGTGCCCGGGCCCTCCCCGCGTGCGGCCCGCGGCGGCGGTGCTGGCGCAGCGGGACATCCCCGGGGGCACTCCCGAATTCCCGCTCAGCAGTTCCCAGTGGGGAAATGCCGCTGGCAGGAGCCATTAAGTGTCCATTTTCCTTCCGTAGCGGGGCGGATGTGCCCCGCGGGCACAGGGCATGGGCACTCTGACCAGACACGCGCTGTGTTTACTTTCGTTCCCTGTCATTTTTAAATCTGTAGGATTTTTCTCCTTTTTTTTTTTCCAGCCGTTTGTCCTTTATAAAGGCAAAGATTAAAAGAAGCACAGTATTTTGTTTTCTTCGTGAACAACGTAAAAGTGATGCAAAAAGCTCTTCCTGTTTCCAGGAAGTTTGGTCTTGAGCATATGATAAATCTGGCACTGCTGGTGCCACACTTACCCCTGGTCACCGCTGGGTTGTGTTGTCTGAACTTCGGTAACTGAGCAACGTTACGTGGTTATTTTTAGTGATGACATAGCACATACAATGGAAGAATCTTGTCAGGAGCTGGGCAGGCTGATGAAGGGAGATGAAATCTCTTTAGTGGCATGAATTCCATTTGGCTTGTGCAATGCTTGTGTTTTCTGGGGATAAAGGGAGCGGGTTTTTAGAACAATTTTGCTTTGGATTAAGATCGGTGTGTCAGGGCTTTAAGAAAATTCCCTGTTCAGTAGAAGCGTTCTGTGTAATTATGTCTCTGAATTCAAATTTTTTAGTCCAGTCCCAGGTGTTCCCACAGACAGTTCACGTGGTGAAGTCTTTTGCCTTTTTCTGCTGTCAGAACGGTCTCTGCTGATTTATGATCTTCACTTAAGAGCAACTCCTTAGAAAAGCTGAGCTTATTCACTAACTGTTACTTCTGCTTGTTTCCTAGAATGGCGAGAATTTCTGCATTCTGGATGAGCAGAGGTTTGCCAAGGAGCTGCTCCCCAAGTACTTCAAACACAACAATATCTCCAGCTTCATACGGCAGCTCAACATGTGTAAGCATCAGCGTTTCCTACGCACTCTGTCTGCCAAGTTCATAGCTACTTGGCTTTGGTTTGGATTTCTTTAAACAAGTAAATGGACTTGGCAAGTTTTTCGTCCTTAAAAACCTGAGCCCTGGCCTTAAGTTTGCAAAAGAAAAGACTGATGTTAGAACATGGTTTAGTGTTTGGTTTTTGTGTTTTAGCTCCAAGTCCTTTTGAGTAACAGCTGTAAGAATATGTGCTGGTGCCTAGAGGTAGCATGAGGTTCCCTGAGCTCTACTGTTGCTCTTGCAGCAAGCAGGTGTGTACCCAGGGGAGTAGAGAGCACCTAGAATGTGAAGAATAATTGCCTGGATTTTGGGGCTACCACTGCTCTTGCCTGCTTTGCTGTGTTGGACCCAGATCAGTCCCACTGATGGGCCAAGCTGCACGACATTTCTCACTGTGTTTTCTCTGCTCAACTTGTGAGCATCATGTGGCAGTGTTGCATAGCACACGTGCAGTGTGGCCAGGCAGAGGGGTGCAGTGAGGGTGGCTCAAGGGCACAGTGCAGCATGCAGGGCTGCAGCAACCAACAGGAATAACTGCAGAAGCTTCTGGAACCAGTGGAGGGACAAACAGCACAGGAGATGCTGCCTTATTTAGGATTTCAGACTGACAGGGAGAAGCTCTCTGTCCTTGCCCAGCAGGTTTGCCTGATCTCTCTAGCTGATGCCTGTATAGGTTTTGTAACCTATAGCACATCTGTTTAGTCTCTGGACAGAGGGTAGATGCTTCTGTTCGTGTCATGTGCTTGTTTTTGTAAGATCCATCACTTGAGTGACAGAGGATAATCCAAAGAAACAGTCGTCTCTTCCCTTGTAGGATACATTAAAAAAAAAAACAAAAACAAATATTTCTGTGTAGTTATGCAATGTGGTGGCAGCTTCCTTTTCCTGCTGGATCTATCCTGGCTTTCTAATAATAGTTGGAGTGCATTAATTGTGTTAAAATCTTGACTGAGGAGAGACATGGATTGGCCTGTCAGCTGAATCATGCATCTACCCTGTGGTGTTTGAGCAGTGATGGAAATAGAACTGGCAATATCTTACTTTGTGCAGGCAGTCTAGTGTGTAGAGGGTACTTTGCTGCAGGTGTTTGCATAGGCAGGCAAGGAATTAACTTCTCTGCCTTGCTTTATTCTGTAGACCATGATGATACGTGACAGCATTTGTTTTGATTTGTACTTGTCAGGGATAAAAGGGAAAGTATACCATTCCTCTGCATCCACTGGGACATGATTCTATTCAAGATATTGTAATAAATCTAATTTCTAACTAACTGTTGTGAAGGTTTGTACGTGGCTGTGATGATTTGGTCATGGCTGCCTTGCCCACGGACACACACTGGCCTCTGCTGTGCAGTTGCATGTGCAGCCTGCCAAGGACAGGCAGTGCTATTGTGGACATGTCCTCTAGCTGTGAAGATCAGAGCAATGGAATCATTGAGCACCAAGAAGGGCTACCTTGGCTGTTTTTCATAGTTTCTGCTCCCAGTAACTGTAGTGCAGTGGGTGTTTTGGTCGCACTGGACTTTTCTTAAGCTGTATTTCAACTGGAAGAAATGGCTTTGTTGATTTCCTCTCCACAGATGGTTTCAGGAAGGTGATTGCTCTGGAGAATGGTATCATTACAGCAGAGAAAAGCTCAGTCATTGAGTTCCAGCACCCTTTCTTCAAGCAAGGGAAGGCACATTTACTGGAAAACATCAAGCGCAAGGTATAGTCTAAGCGCATATTTACTTCACTTAGTTACGAAAAGTGGCTTATCAGGAGTTCATATGGGTGTTTCAAACACAGACAGAAAATAGCATGGGAACCAAGGTAGCTCCCTCATGATGCCAGGCCAGTGCTTAGACAAAACCTGCTCTGCTCTTAGTTGTGAACTGGGGTAGGACCGTGTTCTGCATGGTCATCAAACCACAGCCCTTCTCCACAGAGTTCATATCCCTGATTGCAGCTTAGCATGGTCTGCAGTTCTGTCAGCATCTCTGAGAAAGGTACAAAGTAGAAGAAGCAAAGGAAAATACATTCCCATTTGTCACTCATTGAAAATTAGCAAGAGCATCAGTAGTAACCTGTTGATTTGGATGAGTTTGCTTAAAGTATATTGCTCCTCCAAAACGGTGTTGCCACTAAGCTACATCCTTATGATCACTTTCTGCTTTTCTTTTGTACGTTCAGGCCTTGTCTGACCTGTATCTGCACAGATATTTATCCTCTATTGGCACATTACAGCCCATAATATCCTGAGGAAGAGAGTATCATGATACATCACGTTGACATTTGAACAGCAGAATCTTTTCCTTAGGCTGTCGTCCGGTGTGGCTGCATTGCCCAGGGTAATAAAAGCCCAGCGTAGGCTGGAGATCCACAATTATGTTTGGATTGATTCTTCACTGAGCTGCCCCTGCTTGGAGCCAGGATCGATGGAGTGGCGCTGGCTCGGGCCTGTGCCCCCCGCTGCCGTGACCGGCGTGTCCCAGCCTGCACGCCTGGCAGGGCAGGTGCACGGTGACGTCAGGTGTGGCACCATGTGTCCCAGGGGTGGTGCACTGGGTGGAGTGTTCTAGATGGAAAGACAAAAGCTCTGCTCAGTGCCAAGGACATTGGTGTGAAGTGTTGAATTGGTTGGTGAAAGATATTCTTTGTTGCACAGGAAATGTTAAGTGATTTTTTTTTTTTTTGTAAAGCATTAATTTTCTTGCTCTTCTACTGCCTGGAATGGGGCCATATTCCAGTATTGGCTATAAATGTATTTCAAGCCTCTCTCTGGAATGCAGGTTTGAATGCAGGACTTGCTTTACTTACTGCCTTTCACTTTTATCTCTGCTGGTGTGCAGATACCCTGTGTGCTGTCATAGAATACCAGAACGGTTTGAGTTGGAAGGCACCTTAGAGTTCATCTCATTCCAGCCACTGCCATGGGCCAGGACACCTCTCACTAGACCAGGTTGCTCCAAGCCCCATCCAGCCAGGGACAGGAATGGGACAGCCAAGTTTCCCTGGGCAGCCTGTGCCAGTGCCTCAGCACCCAAGGACTGGACACCCTGATTAGCCAGCTGGGGACTCTGAAGAGCACTTCCTTGTACTTGGGCAGAATTTATATTGGCCCTTGGTTTTTTGGAGGCTAGCTGGCTGCATTTGGAGTTTCCACCCACTTCCTACAACTTTTGGTTGTCGTCCCACAGAGGGATGGTGTGCTGAAGAGAAATCAGACATCCTTGAATTCCATTTGGGATGCATCCTCTGTACATTAGCATAATTTATTAACTGCAGCAAACAGCAAAGCATCTAGACTGCAGACAGGGAGGAGAACTGTCAGACCCTTCAGTGCATCCTTTGCACCATGGGACTGTGTCAAGAAAGTAGCTAGTCATGTCTGAGAAGTGATTGCACAACAGCTGTGTTCTGTTCCAGCACAAAGGGATGGGATGTTGGTTTATAACACCGTTGGTTCGTTTCTGACCATTCCACTGCCCTTTGGAAGAAAAGATGTGTGAGCCAACCTGCACAGAAGTTACCTCACACCTCAGCAGGCCAATACCACATTGGTGCTTTCGCCTGCCCCATGGAATCCACATGAGATGTTTTCCCAGCCTCCTTGGAGTTTAGAAGAGTAACAGGAAAACTCCCAGCAGGCTCTAGGTTGGGAGGGACACCTGATACGACTCCATGTGGCTGAATTATAGTCAGTATTTGGCAAAATGATATTCAAAATTATGGCCACAAAAGCTGAATGTGTCATTCAGACATGTGCATGTGATGCACTATAGACCTGTCTTTTTCAAAGTCCTGAATTGTGTTGCAGCCAACAATGCTTCTGCTGCAGAGAGAGTTGCTGAAGGAGCTGGAAAATGTTTAATATAGAAGTGCAGGAAGGAGATGGTGAACCTTTTGCTCTCTGGTGGCTTTTCCGCCATTGTTTGAAGCAGCAGCATTCATGATTGTGCTGTGAGCAGATGAGCGGTTTGGACTCTTCCTTCTGCAGACAAGTCTCCATAACTTTGGAATGTCACTGAGCAGAGAGGTAGCAGAGGAAACACCAATAGGAGAATCTGCAGTTCAACTGGTGTGGGATAAATTTTCAGATTGAGTAGGATGCATCTAACTAGACACCTTCATCTCCCGGTTACTTACTGGAAATTTGTTACTCCTTTGCTGGCAGATTTACCCACGCCTAGAAGGAACATGATCATCTTGTTCTTCCACTATCAGCTGTGGGGTTTTTTTGGCTGGTGTTCACTCTGTGACACTAGAGGGCAAAATGTCACCAGGCCTGGCAGGGAACCCCCAGGGAAAGCCCTTTGCAGTCTGTGGTTTTTATTGTGAATTACAGTCATGAATCTACTGTCTCCATGTACAAAGTGCTAATCTCCTGTTTTCATTGGCATCCTGTTTTGTTCATACAGTGGAGCCTGTCCTAAGGATTGTCACCTGTAGCAGTTGTGGTGCAGTTTTGTGCCATGTAAGAATTGCAGTCTTACCTGGTCTTTTAATGGGCCTTGGTCCTGCCCTACAGTCTGGCTGCACTCTCCCTGCAGCAAGAAGCATGCACTGTTTGTAGTAAAGTGTGTATACCTATTCCAGGTGTCTGCAGTGAGAACTGAGGATCTCAAGGTCTGCACAGAGGATTTGCACAAAGTCCTGTCTGAGGTGCAGGAGATGAGAGAGCAGCAGAACAACATGGATGTCAGGCTGGCTAACATGAAGAGGTAGACTCGGCTGTTTCGGGGTGCTCATGCATTGAATGTTGCTTGTATCTGATGGAGATTGGCTAAATATGGGTTTCATTTGAACTGGAAACAGGTGAAGCTATATTTTTCCTAAGAATGCCCATTCCACCCCACACAATATTCTGAATCTTGTTTGGTTTTGTAATTCAGTTACAGACTGGAGATTTAGACTGGGTGTTTGTTGGCTGCCTTGAGATTTCACTCTGGTTGCCAGCACCTGTAGTAGTTTTTAGGTCAATAAAAGCATTTCATTTTTTGAATAAAGACAGGGTTAGATGCAGTGAGAGACAATTGGTGTTTTGTTTTCTTTCTAACTGAAAGTAGACCTTGCACATCCTCATCTCTGTTCTCTCAGATGCCCTTCATATAGGTATTGGTAATTCGTTCAGGTCATTGGTATGCCAGCAGATATCAACCAGAGTCCAGGAGATACCTTTCTCTCTCTGTTCCTTAAGAAAAAAAAAACCAGCCAAGCCCCTTGAACACCACCTTTAGATCTGTCCCAAGGCTGTCAGTGTTTGGAAACAGGCTGAGTGTAACACAAAGTCCTTATTCAACAGCTTTAAGGCTTTGAAGGAATACCTCAGATCAAGATTATTGATGGAGCAGCAGAGGATGAGGGTGTCCTTTTTAAGTGAGTGTTTCATGCTGCTGATGGAAAATGGAGTTAAGTTAACCCAGAGTTAATATTAGTGGATCGAGTTAACTGAGGGTTAGTTATCCACAGAGGGAATGTTGCCATTGGTTCTGCAAGGTACTCTAAAAGTTTGAAAGCTGTAAAACTAGAGCATATAAAGTAAACTCTGTTCATCCTCTGTCTTCTGATTTATTCTGCATTGCAGAGAAAATAAGGCCCTGTGGAAAGAAGTGGCAGTTCTAAGGCAGAAGCACAGTCAACAACAGAAGCTGCTGTCTAAGGTACCATTGCAGCATCTTCAGTGCTACCATCCTTATTCCTGCCTCTGTGATACTTCATGGCATTCTTTGCTTATGTAGAATGACAAATGACACAGAGCTGAACAGGCTGTATTAATACAGCATAAAGAAAATGTTCACAGTTCCTGAGTGTCCCAGAAGTAGCACAGTAAAGAACCACGAGCAAAGCACTAAGGAAAAGTCATAGTAGGATGTCAGTATGTGGAGACAGTGCATGGTAACAGGAGCCCAGAACTTGAGAGATTGCAGGCACATGGAATGGAGTCTGTGAAAGATCTTGGACCAGGATACACTTAGACCACTTGAGAAGTTGAACTTGGAACGCAGAAACTGTAGGAGTTTGCACGCTGGAAAAAAATTTTCTCTGGTTTATTCCTCAGCTGTTTCTGGTCTGGAATCCTCTAGTGATTTGTGCTGCTATATTGCATTTCAAAAAAAAAACAACTGTGCAAGTGGGCTAATTTTTCTATGCAGTTTGTAACTCTTGCTTTGTTCTTTAAAATACAATTGCAAATGTTTTTTTAAAATACCTGTTAATTTCTGTCATGTAACTATATCATTTTATAGTAAAATCTGAATTAAGAATTTAATATTAGGATTGCTATGCTGACCATTTGGTTTTGGCTTTCTTTTGTCTTTCCTTTTAGATTCTTCAATTTATACTAAGTTTGATGCGAGGAAATTATATTGTTGGGGTCAAAAGAAAAAGGTAATTACTTGATAGGTCCCAGACCAATGTCAGATGTGAATTGTAGGGATAAATCAGTTTCTATTGTGTGACAGGTAATTTTATCACTTGTATATTCAAACTTGAAAAAGTTGATGGAAGTTCAGTCAAGCACAAAATAAGTATTTCCTCCTTATCGTTAAAACAGGTGGAAAGGGAATATTCTATAAAGTTTCAATTCCAAAGGGCACAGTTATCAGAAATGGTGAATCTCAAAATGTGCACGTGTGACTGACTTCCTCCAGACCACAGTGTGTGTGTAGGACAGGCTGCCTGCAGTACCCTTCCTGACACACAATTTTTTTCCCAAAAGCCAGGCTTCTTAGGAGGGCAAGAATGATCACCATTACTGCCTGTCTTTGGCACTGCTGCAGCTCTTCCCTCTGGCAGGCAGGATGAACTAAAGCTGTGCTTTGTCTCAGGTCTCTCACGGATGCTGCAGGTGCTTCACCCTCCAAGTACAGTCGTCAGTATGTCCGCATCCCTGTGGAGAGTGGCCAAGCTGTAAGTCTGCCCAGGGACAGAGGCAGTGGGTTGGACAGGATGATACACAGTGATATCAGTCTTCCTTATAGCTAAAAATACCCTAACCTGGTAATCAAATGCTCTCCCTTTTGTAATGGGCAGCTTTAGAGCAACACGCTGGCTGTAGAATCATGCAGATCAGTGCAACTGGTCACAGATGAAATGTGAACAGGAAAGAGAATGCAAGGAGAATGGGGCTTCAGTATGAGAAAAGGTCCAAGCCTGTGGTTTACTCATTCTGTGCTGTATCTGCAGATGGCTTTTTCTGAACATAGTGCAGCTGAAGAGGATGGAAATGGTACAGGTCTGATAATCCGAGATATCACTGACACCCTGGAAAATGCCACCAATGGCCTCCTTGCTGTGGCACACACGAGTGACAGAGCCAGGTATGTCCAAAGTGTATGAAGTATTTATGCCTGGGTTAATAACTGGGTAGTTATGTTAATGTTGGCATTCCATCTGGATTCTGGGAAACAGAATGTCTCTCTGAATGTGCATTTGTGCATGACAGGCCTGTTGTAGGCTTTCCCTTTGCAGCATGTAGCCTTGACACAGACATTGTCAGAGCTCATGTCTCTTCAGGAGTCCCTGGAGGCCTGACAGCCTGATGGGCCTTGCAGGTTTAATTTGCTGAGGCTTTTCTGTCTGTTCAGCAAATGAACACATACTTGACTTTTCAACTGAACAGGGACTTGAATGCATACATAGGTTTCTAATAATCCAAAATGTATATAGATTGCTAACAAATCAAGGTGTATAGTTGTAGCTCCAGTTTCAATACTGCTCTCACTAAGCATATCCTAGGGAAGGCATTCTCTGTGTGGCAACAGATTTTACTGGAAACCCATTTAATTGTTAATGCCCAGAGTAAAATATGGACTGATTTGGAATATTCTTCTTTCCAGAGTCTGTCTGTTAGGAGTTTCCCTCCTGCCTAATTCCTATATACTATATTGCTGCTTTTTGCCTGGGAAAAAAAGAGGTGTTTGCTCTGATATATGATGTCTGTATAAGCTGTAGTAAGAGATTCTTCATCTGCCACTTCGGTGCTTTTTCTAAAGACCAGTTTGTTACTTGAATCCTTGACTGGCCTAATCTTATTAAGATTTGAGATACTAAACCTGAAATGAATAGTAATGCAGTTGATAAATTCTCCTATGTGTTGTTTCTGTTTGGGTCACATTTTAGAGAGCCACAGGCAGCTCTAGATCCTGGCTTACCTCTTTGTCAAGTATCACAGCCAAGTGAGTTAAGTTGTGCAGAGCCTGTCTCATCAGTTCCTGTAAACGATGTCACCAAATCCGGCGAAATAGGCACGGCTGCTGTGGAGCTCCACACTGCACAGCCAAATGCTCCAGAGGACCCTGTGTCAGTAATTGACTCCATCTTGAATGAGAACAACTCTGGAAACCAAAATGATCCTTTGCTGGACAGGTATTAACTTGTTTCTGAAAAGTGTTATGCTGTTGTCACCTCATGGGATGCTGTCAAGAGTTCTGGAGGGTGTGTTGTTTGGCAGAACATAGGGAATTAGGTTTTGAATTGTCATTGACCAAGTGAATTCTCTGCACCTTTGTTACCAGGGCTTGAAAAAGTCAAGTGTTGGCATCACACCTTGAAAAAGGGCAAGTGTCTCTGTCACCTTCATGGTAACGTGTGCCTGACTGCTGGTGCATCCATCAGTGCGTCCCATCAGCCCACTGCTGTCACTGCCAGGTGCTGCCAAGCAGCAGGTGCAAGGCACTGATCTCAGGCTGGCATTGTGGGCACTTTGTTCCTGGGACCTGGATGTGGATTATCCTGGTGGTCATCTCACTGTTCCTTTTCCTTCTCTGCCCCTCATTTGTACAAAGCTGCTTCCTGTGTGCCCTGTCAGATCACACAGGCCTGGATCAGGGGTGCAGGCTGTGAGTTCCTGCCCCACTGTGGCTGCACAGGAGAGCTGTATCAAGGACAAAGCTTTAACCCTTGCTCCTACAGCTCTTCTGCTGTGGTCAGCAGCAGGTAGGAGGGTCTGGGGTGGTGTCCCAGCACTCATGGTCTGAAGGCCCTGCTGTATCTTCCCTCCTGCACTGCAGGATGTGGGCCAGTGCCTTGGAACTGCCTGTTCCTCAGTGCTGAGAATTTAGTACAGGAGCACCTCATGGCATAGCAAGACATGCATTGTGGGCACTGTGCCTGCAGCTGCCTTCTCAGGTTCTTCACTGTCCCTCATGTCCTTCCCACTCTCCCTGGAAACATGTCCAGTTTGGCAACAAGCCAATGTTTCAAAGTAGGTAGAGTTCCTTCAGGCCCAGATTATTTCCAGCCCTTTGCTTATCATTTATTGTCCCAGGGCAAAGCCAGCAGACCTTTGTGTAAACAGATACTGGTGTACAGGCTGGGATCTGAGAACATTCACCAGATACTCAAATGAGGGAGGAAGTAGATATGGAAGGAGGAATTGCTTTTTGACCTGGTAGCTGTAGTTGAGCTTGCTGTTCAGGTAGTCTTCCCTTGTACCTGTACCTCAAAGAACTCAAGTGAAAGGTGATACAGGAATGCAATTTCATCCATTTGGCTATTCTGGATTGTAGGCAACCTGCCCTGTGGGGCAAGAGAAGGCCCTGCCTGCCAGCTGTGCCTTACAGTGCTATGTCTTTTTAGAGAGGAAATCCAGGATTTTCTGAACTGCATTGATGCCAGCCTTGAAGAGCTCCAAGCAATGCTGTCAGGGAAGCAGTACAACTTTGGCGCCGAAGCGTTCAGCGACGTGAGTGTCTTCTCACTATTTCTGAGAAATACTGCTCAGGCCGTGTCATGAAATGCTGCTAGCTTATTTCATGTTGTAATGGGTAAGAGTCAGGAGCATCTTGAAAAGCAAATAGTTACAAATAGAATGATTCGTAGATATTCATAGTGTACAAGGTAGTACTGGGAGTCTTTCCAGGTCATGCAGGATTCCTGTTGTACAGAGCTGAAGGGGGTGGAAAAAGGGAAACATTTGCCTCACTTCTCTTTCTCAAGCCTAATTACATACCATCACATCCTGACATACATCCTTGTATTTGATTTAACTGGATGATATGGAGTGAAACTTAGCTGTATTCCTAGAATCACTGGGAAATAGGGTAGCCTTTTCTCCTTCTGTGACCTCAGTTTACTGCCACAGCCTGAAGCTCCCAGCTGAAGGCCCATGGAGGTGCCACTGTCCCCATGCTTCAGTGGAAGGAGCAGCTCACTGGATCCTGCAGTCCTTTCAGGAGTTCTCTGCAGTTTTATTTCAAGAACTTTATTGCTTGACATATGATCTGGTTTTATTTTCAGACATTTAATCCGGAGCTGCCAGCCCTGGATATGAACTTGATGGAAACTCCCCCTGGTATTGAAAATGTAAGAGTAAGATTTACTTATGTGGTGGGGAGGGCAAATGTGATGCTGGGAGTTGAATCTTGCTTGATGGAGCTCAAGGGTGGGAACAGGGTTGATGGCACAGGGTGACACTGCTGGTTCATCTCATCCAGCTGACTCCAAGGCTTCAATTATCAATGCTGGCATGTCAGAATCTAGGAGGGATCTCAAGATAATTTCCAGTCCTACATTCCTAGTGCAGTCATACACTTGGAATGCCTGTCTGAAGACTGAAGGAAAAGTACTAAATGAAAATTGTAGTGCAATATACTGTAGTTGTTCTGAACATGGCTCTATGGGATTTCCTCAGAAGATACACAGAAGTTCAGCACAAACTTACTTCTCTTGGTCCAGTTCCTAAAACTTATTCATACTATTAAAAAAATACCCTTGCAAGTGTTATTTTTGTTGTAGTTCTGAAATAATATTTAAACTAGGATTTCCCAGTAAGAAGAGCTTTGACTACAACTGATGTAAAATGCAGCTGTGTTTAAGCAGTGCCTGCAGAATTCAATTATATGATGAAATCATGTTTAACTCCTATTCCATCAAGACCTATTATAATAAAGCTTCTGGTTTGGACAGTAGAACAAATATTTGCTAATCAGAAGCTTGTTTTGTTTAGTAAGTTAAGTTTGTCTGTATTTCACTGGGCCTCCTTCTGAAAGCTCCTTTGTGCAGGCCTTCATGTGCAATGACAGGCTCACTGCTCAGTTGCTCCGTCTCTCTTTCCTCCTCCTTTCACATCTAATTCTGTTAACCAGTCAGTAAAGATTTCCATTTTGTTGTTGTTAAACATTCTGTATTAACTCTGTCTGCTTTGTTTCAGATGGCAAACTTGGCAGAGAGCACTGAAGGTCTGGGAGCAAGTGAGAGGGAAACAGCAGGAAGCAAAGGTGGGCAGGAAGGAACACTGAGCTCTGTGGCAGCTCCACTCTCTTTGAAAACTGTGTATTGAAATGGAATTGTTGTAGCCTATAGGTAACTCTCCTTGTTTGGTCTGGGCTTAAGCTTTTTGTGAAGACTGTGATGTTTCACTGATCGTGAAGCTGTGCCTCAGCCTTAAAATCCTGTGCCCTGAGGTTTTTCACACAGAAAACATGGGTCCCATCCTGTGTCCCTTTTCACATGGAAACGTGACATGAGTGCCACAGTGGGGAGCAGAGCTGCAAATGCCCTTGTGGCAGTATCTCCTACACAGGCTGTGATCCCCCCAGAGCTGCTCAGGTTTCCACTGCAGAGCTGCCACTGCATGCTGTGAGAGTCAGGGGCATGGAGTGGGCTTCAGGCACTGATGTTTCCAGGCACAGGGGCATTGGCTTCACTCTGACAGCCGTTGGGTGCAGGGTTTGTCCCAGCCCACCTTGGGCTTTCCTGTAGTGCACCAACTTTTAAGCAACATCTCCAGGTGTCTTTGCCTTGAGTAAGAGCCTTCAGTCAGTGAAACAGTTTGAACTCTTTGTTTTTCCCTCAGATATGCAGCTGATCCAGTACAGGGCCAACCCTCTGCTTTCCTTATTTGAAGAGCTGCCTTCAGGTGAAGCTGCAGGGAAGGCAGACGATCCAAAAGACTTTCTGCTGCCTCCCCTGGAGGAGAAGCCTGCTCTCCAGCCTCCATCAGCCAGTGGAACTGTTGTGCCACTTGCAGCTCCAGCAAGCCAGGCCGAGCCTCTGGACACTCTGGGAATGGGTGATCCACCTCTCCTCCCAGAAGATGGGAATGGAGAGTATAAACTGTTTCCACTCCTGCTTCTCAGTCCTGTTGCTAACTTCATAGATGAGGCCTCTGAGATAGAAATTTCTTGAACTCATAGAACATCTGTAACCAGCTTAGTGCTATGGAATAACCGCCAAAGGAGTGGAGCAGCAAAAAGTGTGAGCTTGGTCCTCACCTGCTTCCTGGGGACCCTGCTCTGCACAGACAAATGGAAATTCTCTTGCTGCAAGCAGGGAGCACATCTGGGAGAACTGAACACAAGCTCAACAACAACAAGAGCTGGTGGAGTGAAGGCACCAGACAGAGGGGAAGAACAGCAACCCTGTAAACATACCACAGTATATTCCATAACTTTTTATCCAATATTCTTCTTGCAAGAGGAAATCTGTTTGTATCCCGTTTGTAAAGTTTGGCTGGGTTTTTTTGTTGGGGGGTGGTGTTTGTTTTTATTAGCTGGATAGTAATGTGGTGTGTGATATTTTAAACCTGGGTTTTACTCTTTGGAGAGCCTGCTTCAATAGGTGGCTTGCCTACTGTTTGAAATTAAGTTGTTTTTTAATTTTGTTTTTAATTTGAGATTTCTTTTTTGATAGTTACCGGCTACGATTGTTTGCATCTGCTTAGATTACTTTCATACTCCTAGATTTGCTCCTAGGTTTAGGGAACATTTTTCCTATGGAAAATGACATTTAACTGTGGAGTATTATTTTTTAACATGCTAGCACACATCCATTGCCCTGGATTGTAGGAGTTATGGTAGGAAGTGCTTGCCCTCCTGTGTAGTGCTGATTTCTCATGCACATTGCATGGCAGTTCTGGGGTAACCTGCCCCCAGTTCACAGGTCATGTGTCCTTGGAGAGTGTCAGTAGGATTGATTTATGTTTAGCAAAGGCCAGCAGCTGTCCCTAAAATGAGAAGGGGAGCCCTGGAGTGCCTTGCACTGACTCACATTAAGGTGTCTCTGTGCTGGTAGCAGCTATTGTTCCCTGCCCCTCTATGGACACCAGGTTTCACGCTGCAGTTTCTGCCCGTGGAATCTTAAAGCCAAATCAACCAGATGCATCTGAGTCTCTTGACAATTAATTACATAAACTAGTGTCTACTTCACCAAAAAGTCGTTCCCCAAAGTTTCTTTTGGCACTGTTTCCCAAGTTCTCTGAGCAGTTGCACTGTGGAGCCCAGCCCCAGTGTGTACCAGCAAATTGTGTGCTGGTACCAAGCATGTCACAGCTTCACCAGCCCACACAAACCTGCTGTGTGCTGAAGTGACAGCAAACTGCTGGGGCTGCAAGAGGCCTGGATGCAGGTAGAAACCCCCTTGGATTATATCACCTGATATTTCCTGCCAGCACAGTTACTTTAAATTTTTTCCACTTTTAGGAATTCAGGCTACCTGCAGGCTTTGTTCTCTCTAATGTTCCTGAACCAATAAGTGCTGAGCTCTTTTATGTTCGAGCATCCAAGGCAGATATTCTGAAGCCTGCTAGATAATGCATGTTACCTGTGCTGGCCCAACCTCATTGGATTTGTGCTTCACTGTCCAATCTCTGAGTTGCAGAGGAAGGTCCTGCTCCTGAATGTGTAACACCTTCAGTGTCATTTTATTTCTGTGCTTCTGTACCTGTTCTTACCTCATGACCCTCGTCATTTCCATCTTTTGAATTGCCTTTTGTCAAGTTTGTCTTATTCAAGCCTTCAGAGTCTTTCTTTCACTGACTTGTTGAGGTCAAGGGCTGAATAGTCTCAAGTTTTCATGACCTGAAGGGAGAGGGAGAGGTGAGCGTGTTGCATCTGTCCCAGGTCAGGTTTGGTTTGTTAATTCCTTCCCAAAGGCCACCGTTTTGCCAAGAGTGAATCAGTGAAAACCAGGCTTTTCTGGTGTGCTGTTTGACAGCACCATGCAGACAACAGAGTTCTTTGGGAGGTTGAGCTGTGCCTCTGACTCCCCATGCTGGTTGGACTGTAATTTCTGTGATGGATTAGTGTCATGTTCCTCTCTCTGAGTCATCTCCCCTCAGCGCAGCTCACAGTCAGGTATTGGGTCTGAGTGCATCATGGGTTTTTAATACACTTTCTCTCTTAAGAAGCTAAGAAACCAAGGCTTAGAAAAATTGCAAAAAGAAAAAAAAAGTTTGTAAATCTGTGTGTCTGGTTTATGTACAGGTCCGGGAAAAGTATTTGTGCAACTTTCCTAAGAAAGATTGCAATGGAAAGGGGAAGACTGAATAACAAAAAAACCCACATGCTGAAGTAATTAAACTCAAGAATTGCAAAAAGATTACTGTGTTTCTTGTACATTCTTTGTGTGTGTTCCTGTCTGTGCCAATGTTTCCCAAACCTGCTTACTGATTTTTTTCCAGAATTAAGACCTTTCATGCACCTGGGGCATGGTCTCATGATGCAGCTGCTGCTGGTTCAGGACTAACTAGGGTGATGAGGAAAGTCTAGTGTCTGTTTCCAGAGCGTGGGAGAACAGCACCTGGGACTGGTTTTTTGAAAGAGTTGATGTGAAAGCTCAAAATATCATGTATGCTGAAAAATACAGCAGATGTAGTGCACGTGTGCACATGTTCTCCATAGACCCAGTAGGAAAGGCCCTCAGCTCCATAAGGTATGGATTAAAATATTCACTGGAAATAACAGAAGGAAATGGAACAGCCTAGATCATCTGTAGCATCAGGCAGACCCCAGATCTGGCACCCCTGTGCAGACTCTGCCCAGGGTAACTGGCACCACAAGCATTACAGTTTTTGTGGGATTTTCCTTGAAGTAAGGAACTGTTGATCATTTCCACTGCCAAGAAAAATGATCTTTATACAGAACATGCTGCTCTTCAGGATAAGGACAAGGACACAGCAGTGGAGTTGGCATGTGGAGCTATGGACAGACTCCTCTGCTATGACAAGCTGGCTGAATCTGCAGCCCAGTGCACCTCCTGCCCAGCCTGTGCCCAAGGGCCAGTGGCCAGGCACTGAGTCAGCAGCCCCCATGTGCCAGCCTGGGTGGGGGCACTGCCCCACTGCAGCCTGAGGCTTCACCAGTTTGTCACCCATGACCACAGGGGCCCTGCTGTAGCAGCAGCTTCCTTCCTTCTCCAGCATCAGTGCACACGGCTGCTGCCTGGCTCCTTGGCTTTATCACTCTGTGTCTGGGGAGGAAAGATTGCTCTCCCTTATCATTCACGTGCTGGGAATCCACAGAACGCTCCCAGGCGTGGCGAGTGCAGACTGAGAAAGTGCCAAGTTCTTGCATGCTCCTTTCAGATCTACTTTTGCACTGTTTCAGCCCAACCCTCCCAACACCAAACGTGGGAGCCTTGCCATCAGTTCATATCTCCTGTGTGCTTGCTAACAGCTTTCCAGAATACAAGAAAAAGTGATTTTGCTCTGTTTCTTCTGGGCTGTGTGATGCCACCTCATCCATCCATGCTCAGAATGTTTTGCAGTCTCCTAAAACAAGATTCTTGTTTTGAAAAGCAGTGTCATGCTATCACAGATGCCCAAAGCAGAAGCAAGGGGTTGCTGCCACAGTCACCTTAGCTACAGGTGCCTGGCACTGCGTTTTATAAAGAATAAAGATTATCCTGCCACTGTTCCCCCCAGCCAACAGGGTAAATGTAAATACATGAAAAAATACCTACACACCATTTTTAGTCACACAGTTTGAGTTCCAGTTCCCTGGTTGATCCAGATCCTGCTAGTGATATATTCCTGTTGTGTTTTCACACGCAGCCACTCGCTTACTCTCCCACCAGTGGGATTGTGGAGAGAATTGGAAAGGTAAAAGCTGGAAAACACTTGGGTTGAGATGACACATTAATAGTGAAAGCAAAAGCTGGCACACAAGCAAGGAAAAACAAAGGATTCATTCAGTGCTTCCCAGGGGCAGGCAGGTGTTCAGCCACCTCCAGGAGAGCAGAGCCCATCACGTGTAATGGTGACTTGGGAAGACGAACACCATCACTCCAAATCTCCCTCCTCCTTCTTCCTCCCAGCTTTCTATACTGAGTGTAATGTCATGTGGCAGGGTCAGTTGGGATCACCTGTCCTGGCTGTGTCCCCTCCCCATCTCCCCTGTACCTCCAGCCCCCTCACCAACATGGTGGTACAAAAAGCAGAAAAGGCCCTGGCTCAATGTAAACACTACAGCAATAACAAAAACATCTCTATATTGTCAACCTTGTGCTCAGCACAAATGCAAAACATTACCCCATATTGTGAAGACAATTAATTCTACCCCAGCCAAACCCCTGTCTTTGACTTAGTTCAAGACAGTGCAGGCTTCCACCCTCCTCCAGCAAGCTCTGTTCCCTGCAAAGGAGTTCCAATGATTTGACCTTAACGTGGCCTTTTCCTTCCTAAAACCAAGAAGTACATGAACACTGCAGCACACAGCAGCTTTTCCTGCTTCTCCCTGTCCCAGTGGCTGCAGGCTGGAGCGGTTTGGGAAATTTCTGATGGAGGAATACAGGGCCACAAGGGAGGACCCCTCTGTGCCACTGCAGACCCAAACCATGTCTCACTAGCACTACAGGAGAGTTGTGTCCACACCAGGGACTGAGATTTGGTTGGCTGCACTGAATTAGTCTGATTACTTGTATTTGAGGACAGGATGCTGAATTTGGGTGTAACAACAGCAAAGGCTCATTTCAGTTCAGCTGGATGCAAGGAAGCAGAAGAGATTCTTTTACTGGAGCAGAAGAAAAATTGAGAGCTGAAGAAAACAGCAAAAGGCAGTAAAATCCCTTGAAAGGGATATTTCAGTAGAAAACAGATACTTCTCTTAGACAGGGCTAGTGGCTAATTACTGAATTAACTAATTAATTAATGTGATTAGCTATCACATTAAATGAATAGTAATATATCATTATGGTAAAGAAACCATGATTTCATGGTCTCAAAGGTTTTCTACTGTGACAAGTTTCTCTTTTTCTCTCTGGGCATCTCCATGTTCACCTGCTTCCCAAGTAGTCTGAAGGCACCTGAGGAATGTATGGCCCAAATTAGGGTTTGTAATTGAAAACAATTAATCAATTAAGCCAAGCAGCTAAATTGCTGTGTGAGAAGGGAGGATCCATCTGTGAGATAGAGGAGGGTTGTAGGTGTCTGTAACTCTTAGGAAATTTTTTACTTTCGTTTGTATACCTGAATTCATCCTCTCTTAGATGTGGTAGAGTGATATAGACTATTTCAGTTGGAAGAGGCCTACAACAATCATCTGTCTTGCACTGGTAATGTAAAGATTTAAGGGGTTTCATGAACCTTAACTTAAAGTATAGTGGTGGGTTTCACAGAAGCTGGTGAGAAAGTGAATTGTGAGGACCTAGATGGTTCAGCTCCTTAGGAATTCTCTCTCAGACCTGTGTGTGTGTAATTGCATGTTAAAGCTTATTTATCAGCAAGCAACACAAGGAGGAAAAGAGGAAGAAATGGTTGCCTAGGAATCAAAAGAAATAAAGGAAAAAATTTAAAAAACAGAAGGGGAGAAAACATATTCAGCAGAAAACACCAAATAACGTAGAAGTAATTTTTAAACTTTCCTCTTTGCACCCTTCCTTAGGGTTTCCGCTCTGCCCACGCCTGTGCCAGTGGTCGCTGAGACACTTGTTTTCTGATAAAGAGGAAGGAAAAACCACCAGCCGTTGTCCCGGATGCTCGGTGACAGAGTGAACCCAGGCAGGGAAGTGTTCCTGATTTACCCCAGCTTGGGAAAAGCGGGTCAGTCTGGCTGGAGAGGAAGGATGGGAATGGTGCTGCGAGCAGCCGTGCTCCTGGGTTCCCTTCTCCACTGCAGCGGTGAGTCTGGGCTGGGCACGGGCCCCTGCCTGGGGCAGCCCCTGCCCTGCAGTGTCTGCGTGTGCTTGGCAGGGGTGATTCTGTTTTGGGAAGTGTTTAGATTCAGTCCTCAGAATGAGAGAAATGTACTGGGACAAAGGCAATTTTTACAGGAAGAATAGTTTTTGGTTTCTTTACCCAGTGGTTTAAGCTTCTCATGTTTGGCTGAGAGAATGGTGTGTTTCAGAAAAACAAAATAGGTAGTGGAGGAGGGAAGTCTTTGCTGTTCCTCAGAAGTCCCAAGGGTGATGTCTGGAGCAGACACTGGCTGAGACCAGGGAGCTGCAACTTGGACTTTAGACCAACTCCTTCCCTCAAGCCTAAGTTATCCAATAACTCTGACCCTGTGCTCTACTCAGTGCTGGTGGTGGCAGGAAAGTACCAGGCTGCACCCATGGCTGCAACCCAACCATCAGCCACCTCCCATCCTCATGCCACACTGATTTTTGGTTAACCCACCCCTGAGCAGCCCAACCCTCCCACTCCCCACAGCTGTGTTTCTCACCTGGTGGGTTCTCTTTGCCAGTGCTCTTGCCATGGCTTCACCACCTGGGAGCTGCCTTCACCCTGGCTGCTCTGTGGCTTAATTTTCATCTTCCTTTCTTCCTGCAGCTTTTCTGGACCTGAGTGGCCCCAGTGAGATCAAAGGGGTCTGGAAGGAGTCTATCACTCTGCCTTGTGCCTATGTGCCTGTGGAGGACCTTGTGCAGCAAACCCTCACCTGGACTGTGGTACATAACGAGGGTTCAGGCACCATCTTTCGGAGGGATGACTCCGGGGACCACGTTCTCCTGTCTGAGTACAGGAACAGAGTCAGCATCCCAAAGGATGCCCCAGGAAATGTGTCTCTCCTCATCCTGAGCCTGGAGATCTCTGACAGAGGGACCTACACTTGCCAGGTCACCTGGAGAGACAGCAACAACAGCCTGATAGCAAAGGAGATCACCACCAGTTTGGAGGTTGTTAAAGGTAAATCAAAGAAGGAGGCTGTTCAGGAGGAAAAGGCTTTTGGGAATTAGACAGAGCAGGTAGGCAGTGACTGTGTGTTTGCATGCAGAAGCATTTTGCTGATCAGTGTCAGCCTCCAGCAAGAAACAGCAAATAGGTCAGAGAGAAATTCTGCCCAGGACACAGAACCCTGCAGCTTGGGGAGGACCTGCGTCTCCTCAAGGACCAGTTCACCCCTGGCTCCATGTGTAGCCAATGGCTCAATGTTTCCCAGTGGCATGCAGCAGTGGGGAAGTCCCAGGGATAATGTATTGCTGTTCTTTGACTAAATTTTACCAGCATGTGCTTGCCCTGCGTCTGCCTAGTGTGGGGGGGTTATAGAGGCACAGAGGCTGCCGGACACCCTGTGCAGCACAGCTGAGATCAACCTGTGCAGGGAGGTGATGCCAGAGCCGAGCTGCTTCCTCCTGGGAAGGCACCGACAGCAAGAGCGAGAACTGCTGTGCCAGGGGGACCGTGCCCACCACAGCCAGGCCTCCGTCACCTGGGCCCCTCTGCTTTGTCTTCCAGTGGCAGCCACCAAGCCCATCATCAGAGCTGGAGAGCCGGGGCTGACGCTGCCGGCCGGAGCCAGCACCAGCCTGACCTGCGAGGCCGGCGGCTCCCCTCCCATCAGCTACCGCTGGTTCCGGAGCGGCCCGGCGGGCAAAGCCGAGCTCCTGAGCACCGGGGCTGAGCTGGCGTGGCCCAGCCTGCGGCCCTCGGACAGCGGCACGTACTTCTGCGAGGCACAGAACAGGGCTGGGGCCGGGGCCGTGCAGCGCAGCGATGCTGTGCAGCTGAGCGTGACAGGTGAGTGCCGCGGCACGGCTGCCAGGAGAAATCCATCCGTCTGCAGGGCAAGGAACAGCATCCTCCTTCCCTGCCCGGCAAGAAGGAACTGCCAAACGCCCTCAGCACTGACACAGCCCTCCCCGCTGGCTCCACTCTGTGTCCTTCTTTCTTTCCTCTATTCAATTTCCTCCTCTTTGAGGAACTGCTCTTTTTTGATGCAAAAGAGGATTTCTACTTCAAGCATTCATTTATTTATTCCTCTGTGGGTTTTTTGAAGTTCTCCCTGGCTCTGTAATGCTGCCCACTGCAGTTCAGCAAGTTTAGACAAGGAGTCGGGGCTTTATTTTGACAACAAGGACCAAGTGAGTGGTAATTCAGTGGCAGAACAAACCAGACTGGCCTTTGCTCCCCACCACCAGCTGCGTGCCTCAGGGAGACACACTGCACCTCACACATGCCAGGCTCTGACACCTCCAGGCTCTGCAGCACGGAGTGTGACAGGTTGGACTCAGTGGCCTCGGAGGAATTTTTCAACCTAAACCATTCCATGATGGGTGCCTGGTGGAAAACCTGCAGCTCTCCTTGGCCGGTCGCTGGATCAGCACACCCGTGATGCCCCTGAGGGCAGAGCCAAGCACAGGCACCACACAGTGGCCTGTGAAAGAGGCAGAGCCTGCTGAGCACCGAGGCTCAAAGCTCTGGCTGAAGCCCCGTGGTGCTTCTCCCAGCAGTCACCCACTGGAGGGAGCAGCAGGGGACCAGGGCTCAGTGCTGCAGGTGCCTCCTAACGCTGCTGGCACAGCATTGCCCTCCTGTCAGCTGGGAGGGGGCTGCTTCCTCCCGCTCCCACCTGTGGGGAATTCTGTACCACAGCAGCATCACCATGGTGGTCACACCCCTGTGTAAGCCTCTCCCTCCCCCTCACCTTGCAGATCTGCCCACAACAACAGCGGCCTTGCAGAGGAGTGGGGGAACCACGGGGGGACACCACTCATCCACTGGTCAGTGTGCGAGCTGTGACAGCTGATGGCAAGGATGGGGTGTTGGGGCAGTGTGATTCTAATGCTTGCAAGTGGTTTTATTGCTGGGAAACAGAGTTTTGACATTACTGAACTTCAGACCATAAGCCTCAGTTTTTAACTCTGGTGTTTCTGAAAGTAGATCTTCCTTCCCTTAGTTTCCAATCCACAGAGGGTTTATATGTTGTCTTTGTAGGAGAGACTGGACGTGTCTTAGGACTGCTGAAAATGCCATTTCCTAAGTTGCAGATCATATGGGATGGGATGTTCTGGGTTTGGTTCTTCTCTAAAGAGTTTTTTTGTTTGTTATCTGATCCTGATTGGAGCTGCTTAGGGGAGGCAGATCTGGTGTCTCTAGTAGCAGACACAAGGGATGCAAAAGCTTCCTCAGACCCAACTGAAAACATGTACTTGACCAGGGACAGCAGTTTTGAGGGAGGGGTCGTGGTTTCCCTTTTGTTTTTGTGGGATGTGGGAATTTTTGCCTGTTCTAGAGCAGGTCTGCTTGTGGAAACTTTCTATGGTTGGATTATACATCATTTGGATTTATGGTGCCCCAGTAATCACGTGGGGATTGTGGAAGCTGGTGTCAGTCACCGGAAGCTGAGGGAAGATGTTGGCAGGTGTTGATTGTTCTTGCAGAAAAACCTCAGACAGATCTGGTGTCTGGAGGTACCTCAGGAATCTCCTGGACTCCATGGGGCCCCACCACTACTGCAGGTGTGTGTGTACAGACATACAAATGCACACAGGTACCTGGTGTGTGTCTATAGAGTTTGGTTATACATATATATGTACATATACTATATATAGTATCCAGCCAGTGACTATATGGTACTACATGGACTCTCTCTATAATGTAGTGTGTATATATAGTGCTCATTTCTGCAGTTTGCCTATTTTCACTGCCTTGGAAAGGGGCTGGAGGCATTCTCTTCTGATCCTACAGCTCGAATCCCAGATCTCCTAGTGCTAAAATGAGGGCTGGAAATGCCCTGTCGGACTTTAACTCATGTTTGTTTTGCAGATCTGCCCATAACAGCAACGACTCCTGAGAGTGGTGTGGGATATCCAGGGAAGAATGAAACAGTTCATGGTAAGTAAGAGCAAAAGCAAGCTGAGAAGAATGATTAAGGACCCAAACCAGATGATATGTATTCAAAATTAGTATTCTGCCTTTTTAGCTGCAAATTGCATTAAGATCTGTTCTCAAAGGACCCAGATAATTCCTGGTAACAGTTCAAAAGGGTCAGGATCTTTTTATGGAAGAATGACCAAAAAAAAGTTGATATATGGGTCACACATATATGTGTTGCTGTGTTCCTGAGCAGTCGGTCCATTTCTATCTTGGACTGTCAAAGCTGAAACAGCAGAAAAACCTCAATGTGTGCCTCGAGCAGATCTACACATTCTCCAGCTTTGCAGCATTGTGACAGGTTTAGACACTTTCCAAACAGAACTGAGCAGCATCTCTGAATGGAAAGCTTTATGTCCTGATATGCAGTGCAATTATCCTGCCCAGCTCACATCCCTAGTCACCTCAGCATGAGATGGACACTGTCTGTACAGCTGTGGTCCCTTGGTGAGGTGTACACAGTGCTGGGTCACACAACACCCACTCAGAGCCACAGGACCAAGGCTCTGTGGGGACACGGCCCCATATGCTCGGGCAGGGCTGGCTGTTGCTGTCCTCAGGGACATGGTAAATGTCATGTTCCTGCTGCTGCTGTCACCCAGGAGGGCTTCTCTGTCTGAAAATCCTCTGTTGTATTGTTTTAGATTTCCAGAGGACTGGCTTGTCCCTGTACCTGGTCATCCTGATTGCTGTGGTGTGTGGTGCTGTGGTTTTCCTTGTCATCTCTCTTATCATTTGCATTAGAAAGCCCAAAGATGGTGAGTAGAATGTTCTGGGAAACCTGAATGTTTTACACATGCCCAGCATGGCTTTTCCTTTGATGGGTTTTGGGGCCTGGAGCAGAGCTTGGAGCCACCAGCTGCTGCTCTGGCACCTGCATTGTGCAGGCAGTAGATGACACAGATGGTGGGAGATCCAAAGAGGCAGAGAAGTCCTTGCAGTCAGGAGGGTCTTCCAGGTACCAGCCATGGGGTTGGGGCAACAGTGGCCCTGGTGGTCCTCAGCTGCCCCCTCTCGTCCCTGCACTGGCTCTGGGGCAGCTCAGCCCCTGTCCTGCAGCCCACCCTGAGGTGTGTGGCTCACTCTGCCACAGAGCTTTGGGATGGTTGTTTGTCACTGCTCCTCACAGACATCCCAGACTCTCCTGCTTGGCCAGGCTCATTGTTTTAAACCTTTAAAGTCTCTGGCAGAGGGTTCATCCTGTCCTGCTGCTGGGAAGTGCCTTTGGCACCAGTTGTGGCTCAGTAGTTCCTGTAGTAGGCACGCAGAAGGGAAGAGGTCATTGTCAATTCTCCCTATTCCATATGAATTTGTTTCCTCTCTGGTCTTTGGTCACAGGATCTATTCACTGAATGCCTCTGTCTCTCCTGCACTGCCACCAGAAATCCCCTTGACCAAGTGTTCCTTGGAGGCCCCTCCTCACCGGCAGTGCAGGGAGCACACAGGTGTGCTGTGGGGTTTGACATCCCACAGACTTCATTTTCTCCTTTGTTTCACTAATGATCTTCCTATGACTCCATGCTACCAATTAATAATAAAATTGTCAGATAGTTCTTTTGCCATTTTTCTTATTTTTATCTTTATTTTTTTAAAGGAATCCAAAATAGCCACTTTCAAAACTGTTCTTTATTGAACTTCTAATGAATAGGGAAACTGGGGAGTTCTAGTTTCTAACCTCAACTTTATCTTTGACATTGGGTCAAAATAACCCAGTTGTGTGATAGCTGGGTTGTTTTTTTTTCTTGGACTGAATCCTGGGAAACTGAGTCATCACCCACCTGACACGATATCCAGGCTGTTATTTTTGTTCTATCTTCAGAGTTCATTTTCTTAAACCAAGAAGATAAACAAAGAATTTTTTTAAAAATAATTTAAATGCAACTTATTGATACAAGTTCTGATTTTTCTTTTCCAGCTCAAGTCTATGATGTAAAATTGTGAGTATAATCCTTTATCTGACACATTGATGAGTCCTAAGGGGGGATGTATCAGAGCAGAAATAAAAGACACTGCTATTAGCTGTCATAATGAAAACCCTCTTAAGCAGTCTGGGTGAAGAGGTTCCCAGTTAGCTCAACAGCACGTTGTAAGATGGCTTGTGGGCTTTCCACAGCAACATAGAATGTGGGAAGAAAGATATTTTTCATGGCAATATCAAAATTGTAGAAGTGAGCAAGAGCTGCTTATTGACTCCTAAGTCCAGGGAGGGCTACTGAAGATGATTGCCAAGGCTAAATTCTCTGTGTTTTTTCAAGGCTAAATTCCCAGTGTTTTTTCAAATGCCAAGGGAAGAAACTCCCCTTCTAGAGACCATTAATTATACTCTGATTTATGCTCAAAACATCCCTGGCTGAATTTGCTTCTTCTAACCATAGCTAGGAAGGAAGTTATAGCTATTTCTAAACTCAGGTTTCACATCCTGATCTAATTGTAACCTGTGGAAGTTTTACTGGAAAGCCTTATAATCTGGTCAAAACATACAAGGAGAACCACTTCTCTAGGTACAAAGTGTGCTGACTTGAGTATTACAGTGGGATGTGCCAGCACCCCAGTGCTGGGCTTCCCCAGCACTGTGTAAGGCAGCAGTTTAAGTAACATTTGAACCCTAAGCAAGGGAACAAATGCTGTGATGACATTTCTCCTCAGAGGACCTATCTTCCTTTAAAAAATATTAGGTACCATAAGCCAGACGGTGGATGTGGGCTGCTTTCAGTTCTCAATTTAGCCTTCCTCCAATACTTTTTATAAATATTTATTTCTCTTCAGCAATTATCTCACTGTGCCAGTGCAAGAAATTGTGGTAATCTTTTCATTGCTTGTACACCCTTTGCTGCCTCTCCCTGGAAAATTTCTCAGGGTTGGAAGTGATGCTGCTACAATGCCCAAGGTTTTTCTGCCACCAGAAAGGAAACGACAAAATTCTCTCCTTCAGAATATTGCCATAGCCCAGTGGCCCAAGTTTACATGGGTTTGAGTCAGACCATAATACTGTCAAAATCCTGATGGTTGGAGATGCTTTGTTTACTATGGTTGCTTTTTTTTTTTTCCTTTTTGATTTCAGCCATAACTTGAAAGCAGCAGCTTCTTCAAGCACAGGTCATTATGAGGAACCCATCTCTGCCACTGAAAACAGCTACGTGATGGAGCTTGGGGAAAACAAAGTCTCTGAAGAAGTAAATAATGTGTCTGACTCTGTTGCAAACCCCCAGGAATCTGAGTATGAAGTAGGGGACACTTCCTGAAAACCAACTATGCTCTGCAGATACCAGTCCTGAGACGCACCTTCACCCAGACAAAATACATATTTATTTTCCCTTTTGCCCCTGACAAATAGGTTGGACAAGCAGTGGTTGCTCTCCCTGGACAGTCCCTGCAGTGAAAAGGCAGGAACTTCAGTTACAGACTGCTGTATAGAATTTCTGATTTTGTTTTCCTTGATTCCCTTTCACCACCTCTATCCAAGAAAGCCCTTTGAATGCTGCAGCAGGCAGGTCCCAGGCTAGGAGCACTGTACTGAACTTAACTGCTTTATCTGGCCAAAAGGACCAGTGTTTCCAGCCTCTGTGTGGTGGGAGGAGAGCCAGCACTGAGGCCTGCTCAGCATCCCCATCCCTGTGGGTGAGCGGGGCAGGATGTGGCTGGCTTGGGAATCGATGGCTCTTCTCCTGCCTACCTGATGCTGCACAGATTTAATATAAGAGAGATTTTATAGAAACACTGAAAGGCACATTAAAGCCAAGAGAAACTCAGGATCCTGCCACACTAGAGGAAGCAGGAATGTCCCCTGCTGTCCTTGTGCTGCCCTTGGTCCCCCTCCACAGCACTGCAGCGAGGTCTAGGCACACTGGCCACAGCTCTGGCTGATTCTGGTACTGCAAACAGGCACATTCTTTCTGAGCTCATGTTCTCTCTTTAAATGCATGATGGATATTTGAAAAGAATTAGGTACTTTTCCATAAATTTGGGGTAGGATTGCTTACACATGCCTCACATATTTTGCTGTGTGCATTTCTGCACAACTGGCTCATTTTGGAATTCCAGCAAGCCACTCACAGCCCCTCACTAGATACTCAACAAGTACTTTCCTCCCAGCTTAAAGGCCTGAAGAGAAAGTTATGAATATTTTCTACTGGCCTGACTAAATCCATAATGCAGCGTTATGGAGGGACCTTTTTACAATGAAGAGGGCAATCCTCTGAGTCCCATTAAAGGCCATGCAGGCAGATGTAAAGCAGAGGGAGTGACCCAAGGGATGAGCAAGACATTGGTAACACAGGCACAGGATTAATGGGCCCCCAGCTGTGCTGCTCACACTCGGGACAGCTCTGCATCTACAGATCTCTGAGCACCAGTTCAAAACTCACCAGAATCCAAAAGGGAGTGTGAGGTGCTAATGGAATGGTATTCCAGTCAAAAAACATGATTGTGGCACTGTAAAGCCTATGGAATGTTGCTACCTTACGTGTGCACGTTGGCCTTGTCTTGGGTTTAGCAGAGCAAGAAAAGTTAGTGAGAAAGATTGTAAAGAGTGATTATTGGTACAAAACCACATCTGTGCAAACCATCTCTTGGAAAAAAGAGAAGAAACAAATGAGCAAAGAGTACCCATGGGGGTCAGGGCTGAGAAGGTGAAGGGGCTATTTGTTTCAGCTTCTCTGAAAAGGATGCAGAAATTAGTGATAATTATCTGGTAGCACTTTCAAAGGGCAAGGAAAAGTACTTCTTTGTATGCAACACAGAAATAAATGTGGAACCCAGTGCTGCTCACCCAGGGCTGAGAGCCAGAGGTCTAATGGGAAATTAGAGGAATTAATGACTAAAAAGTTCATCAGAATGCACAAACTACCAGGCACACTGCCCAGGCACTTATCAATGACCTTATACTTTCTCCTGTGCTACAAGTTTTATTTCTATTTGTTAAGAATGGAATTAAAAATCAAGGGCTGGGACATCTTGATTTCTGAATGAAAAGGGAATACATGGCAACTACTGGTGCTGTCATGGAGAAAACTGCCAACATGTACATGCAGCTTATTGCAGATGTGGAGAAAATAGGTGTGAGTGTGTGTTCTGCATGTGTGAGGTCAGAGGAGGCGGGAAGGAAATGTGGCAGGTGCTGGAGCACAGCCCATCCATCTGAGCTCAGCCTGACTGCTGTGGCCACGGAAAGGGGAATATGGCCACCTGGAATGACCTGCAGTGCTCTTCATCTGAGGAGTCTGATGTGGCCAGAGCTCCAGCCAGGGGAGGAGGGAGCACTGAGGGAAGGCAGAGATACAGAGACAAAGGGTGTTCCACTGAGGGACAGGGTGGTCAGTCACACTGGGGTCTGAGCTCTCACTGCTGAAACCCCATGGGCAATGCCTGCAAGGAATCCCACAGCTTGCTCCAAAATCACTCAATTCCAGCTGCACTGCAAAGCCATGGGCAATGCAGCCCTCCCAATGTGGTTAAACAGCAGTGTTATCCTGGCTGGACAGCCAGCACCAGGAGCTGATGATATTAAATACAGCTGTTGTAAGGCAAGCTCATGAAACTCAAAATAAATCCGTGAATACGGTCTCCGTGTGTTTTGTGTCTGCATGCACTGTGGGACAGCTGGACAAGGTCCAGGTCCTGATTTGGTCTGGGGTGTACCTGGGCAGAAGAGCAGCTGCTGTGCACCCTGTGCAGTGGCAGAGGATGAGTTGAAGTCACGGTAGATCATCCCAGACCAGCAGTTTTGTTTACCAAACCCAGAGCTCAGCCAGCTTCTGCAGAGCACTGAGAGGAGGAACTGGACAGTCTGAAAAAAGCCAGCATCAGATGGTGCTGAGACTCCAGAGAGCACCAGCAGTGACGTGTGTGGTGACTGCAGGTAAGGGACATCTGTACTGCTCTGATGGCTGGGGGTGTGCAGCCCACCTGCAGCACCAGGAAAGAAACAGGAACTCAGAAGACATCATACACATGGGTCACTTTCTTGGAATCAGGAGCTGTTTACAAGGATTTGGCCAGGCTAATAGCAACCCAGAACTAATGTCATTGACCTGGGAATTCCTGGGAAGGGAAGTGAATTTTTCAGAGAGAGCACTTGTACATCGTGTTTCTGTCACACAAGCTTTAAGGGGAAATGCTAATTTACACTAATTTCTGTTTCTTTAAGTGGAACAAGGTTATGTTTTGATGAGTGACTATATGATTATCTGATGTGAGAGAACTGTGGTGTGAATGGCTGGGGGGAGATCACACAATCAGCTTCTGAGGGACATCCAAAAAGTACTTAGTAAAATACACTCTTTTGAGTCAGATCCATGAGTTAGCTATGGCTGGAATAAACAAGAAAGTTTCAAGTAAAAATTGGTTCTTTTTTGAGTGCATATGGTTGAAAAAGAGCACTTTAAGACCTTTCTTCTTAGGTTATCTACTTTTTGGTCATTTGCTCATAGCTGGATACTGAATTTCATCTCCTTGAACGCTAAGGATCTTATTTATCACCAGAAAAAAATGGTGGCAAACTTCTCTGGCCACTGGCAAACTTTGTCAGAAGATGAATGTAAGACGTAGGCTCAGCAGAGCTGGTCCCTATGAACAGGGTCTGAGTGACCATCTGTGCTCAGGTTTGGGGACATGGGGATTTTACTGTGGCACCTGCAGTTAGCCCAAGATGAGTAGCAGAAATGGCAGAACAAAGAGTGCCTGAGCTGTGGCACTTGAAAAAATGACACTTGAGAGAGTGTCCTCTCCTCTTTGTGGGAGGAAGGTGGGTACCTGGGGGAACAGGCTGCAGTGTGCCTCACCTGCAGCACTGCGTGGGAGAGAGTAGCAAGTTCAATCCAGAGCAGAGACACTGGAATGAAATACTGCATTTCAATAAACCAGGTAGCTAGCCAACATGTCTGAGACTTTGAAGGCTTTTTCTTCTTGTGTTCAGATACAAAACTATGAGGAGTCCTTTCAGTAAGGAAGAAATGGGCTGACTCTGTGACTCAGGGAGCTATGTCTGTGTCCAGGGAGAGAAAGACGTCATGTACATCACATTTGGGGAACTACAGTTATTCATATCTACTTTAGTTAAATAGTTTTTGGGTTTTTGTTTTTTGGTTTTTTTTTTTAATCCCGCATAATTAGAGCCTCAGGAAGTCTTGCATGTCCGGTTCAAAAAATAATCCTATCAGCAGTTTTAGCTTGGGTTTTCAACATCTTTCAGGGTGTGTTCCCCAAAACCCAGCTTCTCTTAAATTGTTTTGTGTAGGAGACTGTTTGGGACAAGGCTTCACTGCCAGTCACGGATCAGGGTGTGGAAAGGGTTGGATTTGAATCAACTCTATGAATGTGGACACATTTCCCTCTTTGAGGGACACAGCTAGCAACTTTAACAAGCGCTTTTTTGTTTGCTTGCTTGCTTTTAGGCAGGACTCAAACATTGCTAAAATCTTCTCAGGGGCAGCATGGGCAGATGGATGCAGGCCATGTGCACTGGTACCCCACTGGCAGCTGCAGCAAAGATGTCAAGAAGAAAAGTCAGCAAAAATCAAGTTTCAATGTCTTACATAGATATGCTTTGCAAGAACGGGTGTGGCTGTCTCCATCATCTTCCTCAGCAGGATGGTAGCTGGTGGCAGGGCTCTCAGAGCCCTGGATGAATTTGTTGCACCAGGTCTTGAAGCACAGCATTTAGTTTTTTGCTCCAGACAAGTTCCACCACAGCGATCAGCAGGGTGGAACTTGGAATCACAGTCAGCAAGGGCCCCATGGATGAGCATGCCTCTACCTGGGACTGAAATGAGATCCATGCAGTTCTCATTAGCTTACTGACTCTGGGAAAATGAAGATAATTTCCAGCTCTCATTACCCTAGCAGAGAGGGAATAAGCTGTCACTGACATGGAGCAGCACTTCCAGAGATGGGTTCAGCTGCAAGGTGGGTGTTTCAGCCCAAGAAGACACGTATTTGTTGTGATGGGACGAGGCTGTGGCAAAACCATCCCATTTACCTTTCTCTTACAGTTCCAGTAGAAAACAGCTCCCTGTCCCACAGACACATCTGCCTCCTGCTCAGAGATATTGTTTTCCTGGTGCAGCTGTTAGAACCATATGCTAAGGCATGGCTATTGAATAAGTCCCCAAAAGCTGCTCTACAATTAAACCACTGTAACAGAATTCACTAGGTCAGTAGATTTACTTTTATACATGTTTCTTATCTTTCTGTAAGTTTTTCTCCTTCTGGTAATAATTAGCAAGCACTAATCAATCCTGTGTATCACACCTAGATAATTCTTGGAAGTACTTTTAAAGATACCCTATAGAGCACACTCAGAATGTCCCTTGGCTGCCAGTCAGAAGTCACCTCCTTGGCAAACACAGCGTGTGCTTTCAGAACATGACTTTTGCCCATGAACTGGATTTTTGCAGCAGAAATGTGAGCTGAGAGAGTCTGTGATGCTCAACATGACCTGGCAATGGACACTTGCAGTTCAGAAAGGCAGCTGGGTCCTGGGCTGCATCAAGAGAAGTGGATGGGGATGGGGAATGGGACTGGAAAGATCCATACAGCCTTTCTCTTTCCTTCACCCTTCACCTAACTCAGCAGTGAAATGGACTCGTGATGTTTCAGAAAGAGGATCCTAGATGACAAAGGACAAAATAAAAGGAAGTGTTCTTCACTTGCTGTCTGGTCCCAGGACGGTGGGAGTCTCTTGGGGAAAGGACAGACCTGCACTTCTGGGAGAATGGGAGAAGTTGGGCGGATAGTGGTGTTTGTGATGATTTTCATCAGCTGCAACGGTGAGTAAATGCTTCAATGTATAAGAAAAAATTAGAGTACTAAGAGGATAGCAAAAATCTTTCGAATTATAGCATCTATTTTTTTTCAATTGACAAGTCAATTTGGAAGTCTTTAGCTTATTGTATTAACCACAGAGCCTGAGAATTCATGAGAGTCTCCTTTGGCATCGGATACAATGAGGTGGTTTCAAGAGTGCAGCAAATGGGGCAGTATTGGGAACGTCAGCTTCCCTGCCCCAAGGCAAGAGCAGAATACAGTTTTTTGGGACCCTTGGCGAGGATCCACTGTGGTGTCCAGCTCTCAAAACAGTCTTGGTGAAGATGGAATATGCATTCTAAATTTAATAACTCATCCTCATTGTTCTGTTAGCATGACCCTGGGAAGAAGAAGAGCTGTGAGACCAAGCGCCGGCACATTTGATTCCCCTTGGTCTCTCCTACCTAGTGACTCTCTGGTTGCATCAGAAAAGCTGGGACTGGAACCTTGGCTTCAGTTCCTATTCCCCTGATTGAATATACCCTTTCTCAGAGCATGTATGACACTGGCAGCAGCAGAGGATAGTTTTGGCAAATAAGAGAAAAGTGCTCTTACAAGTTGTATACAAAAGCACAGGATTGTTCCTGACATTTAGAAAATTGGGTTGAAATATATTCCCCATTTTGTCATTAAAAAACCCAGCTTTGCAGATTACTGGGATCTGCCTCTCAACCAACTTCTTGCAAGCTAAAGCTGCTGAATATAACCAGTGTCTTTCCAGGGAGGGAAAGGGGAGAAGAATAAGGATTATTGGGAGAGATGAGCCAAGTCAAATGAAATTCAGGTGATTTGCTACTTACAAGAGGCACTTCCCAGAGAAGATGTGGGAACCATGGGCAGGCAGCTGGAGAAATTGGGAGAATGTGTGGAGAAAATCTGCCCACTCTTCTCCTTTGCCTACTTGAACGCTGGCAGGATGCTGATCTGGGTCAGGTCTGAAGTTTTCCAAGGCTAAAGCAAAAGGATAGGCTTTGGTCCACTATTCCTATTCCAGGTTCGGTACTGCAGGGAATATCCCTAAACGTTCCTGCTCACAAGGAGACTCTCTTTACTGAGAAAGAATTAAGAATTGGCAAGTGCCCAGAGAGAAACACAATAAAAATAGACATGAGGTCAAGGCAGCTGTTCACTTCCCCATGCCTGATGATGTGGGCTGGCTTAGTGCTGTGGTGTACAGCACATCTGGGACCTGGCCACATGCTGGCACCTACTGCCTGGTGAGTCCTGTCTATCCAGAGGACATTTCCCTCCCCTGCTGCATTCTGATTTCTTCCCTTCCACTGCTGTTCCCCACAGCCCTCCTGGATCTGTCTAGTGTCCACCAGGTCACGGGCACATGGATGGGATCCACCACTGTTCCATGTACCTATGTGCCTTCAGAAGGTTTCACGCAGCAAACGCTCAGGTGGAGCGTGGAGAGGGACTCCAGCACCTCTACCATCTTCCAGAGGGACGGCTCTGGTGACCACATCTTGCTGTCTAAATTCCGAGGCCGAGTCAGTGTCCCAAAGTACAGCCCAGGGGATGCCTCACTCCTCATTCAGAACCTTGAAATGCCCGACAGTGGACACTACACTTGTCAAGTCGTCTGGAGGTCTACAGATAACAGCTTGATAACAAAAGAGGTGACCACTACAGTTAAAGTTGTCAAAGGTAAATCCAGCAGTAAAGTCCTGCTCTTGTGCAGCCAGGTTAAACCAAAAGAAGGTAGGGGGGACCAGTGTTGGTGCAAATAGTCTTTCACACCACATTAGGTTGGGGGTTGAAGCATCTGCCTCCCTTAGTGTTCATTAACCTTCTCAACACGTGAAGGTGTAAGAATGAACTGGGGAAGGGAGCCAGTTAATGTACAGCTCAAGCTGGATCTATTGATGGGCCAGTTGAACCCATGATGCTTGAGATAATATCCAGGTCTGGTTCTGTGCAGGCAACCAATATCTCTGTGGTTCAGCAAGTGGGTGTTGTGTGAGCCAAGTATGGCTTCTCCCCTTCTTGAGCATCCTCAGTGTGTGCTAGAAAAAACTCCTTCTGCAAGGAGCCACCCACCCCAGAGAGCAGGACTTTGTGAAAGGGCAGCAGCAATGGTGGCACAGCTGGTGTAACCTGGATTAACACGCAGGTTACCTGAACTCAACCTGTGCAGGGAGGTGATGCCAGAGCCGAGCTGCTTCCTCCTAGGAAGGCACCGACAGCAAGAGCGAGAACTGCTGTGCCAGGGGGACCGTGCCCACCACAGCCAGGCCTCCGTCACCTGGGCCCCTCTGCTTTGTCTTCCAGTGGCAGCCACCAAGCCCATCATCAGAGCTGGAGAGCCGGGGCTGACGCTGCCGGCCGGAGCCAGCACCAGCCTGACCTGCGAGGCCGGCGGCTCCCCTCCCATCAGCTACCGCTGGTTCCGGAGCGGCCCGGCGGGCAAAGCCGAGCTCCTGAGCACCGGGGCTGAGCTGGCGTGGCCCAGCCTGCGGCCCTCGGACAGCGGCACGTACTTCTGCGAGGCACAGAACAGGGCTGGGGCCGGGGCCGTGCAGCGCAGCGATGCTGTGCAGCTGAGCGTGACAGGTGAGTGCCGCGGCACGGCTGCCAGGAGAAATCCATCCGTCTGCAGGGCAAGGAACAGCATCCTCCTTCCCTGCCCGGCAAGAAGGAACTGCCAAACGCCCTCAGCACTGACACAGCCCTCCCCGCTGGCTCCACTCTGTGTCCTTCTTTGTTTCCTCTATTCAATTTCCTCCTCTTTGAGGAACTGCTCTTTTCTGATGCAAAAGAGGATTTCTACTTCAAGCATTCATTTATTTATTCCTCTGTGGGTTTTTTGAAGTTCTCCCTGGCTCTGTAATGCTGCCCACTGCAGTTCAGCAAGTTTAGACAAGGAGTCGGGGCTTTATTTTGACAACAAGGACCAAGTGAGTGGTAATTCAGTGGCAGAACAAACCAGACTGGCCTTTGCTCCCCACCACCAGCTGCGTGCCTCAGGGAGACACACTGCACCTCACACATGCCAGGCTCTGACACCTCCAGGCTCTGCAGCACGGAGTGTGACAGGTTGGACTCAGTGGCCTCGGAGGAATTTTTCAACCTAAACCATTCCATGATGGGTGCCTGGTGGAAAACCTGCAGCTCTCCTTGGCCGGTCGCTGGATCAGCACACCCGTGATGCCCCTGAGGGCAGAGCCAAGCACAGGCACCACACAGTGGCCTGTGAAAGAGGCAGAGCCTGCTGAGCACCGAGGCTCAAAGCTCTGGCTGAAGCCTCGTGGTGCTTCTCCCAGCAGTCACCCATTGGAGGGAGCAGCAGGGGACCAGGGCTCAGTGCTGCAGGTGCCGCCTAACGCTGCTGGCACAGCATTGCCCTCCTGTCAGCTGGGAGGGGGCTGCTTCCTCCCGCTCCCACCTGTGGGGAATTCTGTACCACAGCAGCATCACCATGGTGGTCACACCCCTGTGTAAGCCTCTCCCTCCCCCTCACCTTGCAGATCTGGCCACAACAACAGCGGCCTTGCAGAGGAGTGGGGGAACCACGGGGGGACACCACTCAACCACCGGTCAGGAAGGCAGTAGTGACACGGAGCACACAGTGACAGGTGAGTGTCCAAGCCAGGGTTATTCACCTCTGTGGCAGGAGGAGACCGAGGTGGGAAGTTTGCTTTTCCACAGCTAGATCAGACACCTATGCTGAGTATGAATTGTGTCTGGGTTGTTGCCCAGAGAGGCAACACCAGTGGCTGCCACCTCCCCTGCTTGAGAATGTGCCTGATGATGGGAGAGGACAAGAAAATGTTGTCTGTGTCCCTCTGGGACCAGAACTGTTGAGGCTGCAGAGCTTCAGAGGGAGGTCGTCTGGGGCAAGAGATCTGGCACAGACCTCCACACCTCAGGAAGTTTATGGTGCATCTGATGGCAAAGCCCCCAGGCCAGCCAGAGAGTCACCATAGGAGAGTGAAGGTGTCCTCTGGAAATCTAGGGAAGTGCCAGCAGGGCAAAGCCAAAAAATTCCCAGGCCGTGCTGGGAATGATGCATTGTATCAGCCAGGGCTGCCAGGAATCTGTGGAGCAAAGGTCAGGGAGGGGAGCATGAGTGCCAAATGCTGCCTCAGGCCTGATGGCAAGACACACACAGGATAACAGCTGAGTCTAGGCTGGCAGAGCAGACCCCATTTTCCCGATGCCCAGTGGGGCTGCAACGCATCCACCATTCTCCACTGACAGATCCAGTCCCAACGACACGGGTCTCCAGGAGGGATACTGCTCCAGTGGGGCCTTTCACAGACACAGGTGAGTGGAGTCTCATGCTGGAAAACACCAGATTTGCACTGGCAAGGGCAGGGTGGCAAACATCAACCCAGACCAGCTCCATATCTGGCTGCTGTGCTTATGGCAGATACGGCTGCAGGGAACAAACCCTGGCATGCCAAATACCAGGCATTATCCAGGCAGGAGCTGCGCTCCTGACTCCCGCCCACACGCCTGTTTGTGGGGGTGTTTGCAGCCTGAAGTTTGCTGTTTGTTTTCACGCAGGGATGCCCCATCCCTGGAAGTGTCCAAGGCCAGGTTAGGCGGCGCTTGGAGCAACCTGGTTGGTGGAAGGTGTCCCTGCCCACGGCAGGGCGTGGAACGAGATGGGCTTTACGATCTCTTCCAAACGAAACCATCTCGGCATTCTGTGACTGCCGGGAAGTGGCTGAACCCTCAGGTGGCCTCGGCCCCTTCTCGGTTAGGACTTAAAGGCCGTCCGAAGCAGCGGGGGACTGGCGGCTCCCGGCGGCCGTGTCCCCCGGCCTCAGTGACAGCTGTCCCCCCGCAGGTTCCCCGCGGCTCGCACCGTCCCCGCTGCTGTACGGGCTGCCGGCCGCGCTGGGCGGCGTCGCGCTGGGCGCGCTGCTGGCGGCGGGGCTGGGCTGGTGGCGGCGGCGGCGGAGGAAGGAGGGTGAGCAGCGACAAACCCAGGGGCAGCCCCAGGAGGAGGGGACGGGACCGTGCGGGCGGGCGGTGGAGGGCCCGGTCCGAGGTGACGGGCGGGGGAGAGTCCCATCCCCGTAACTCCCGTCCCCATCACTCCCATCCCCGTCACTCCCATCCCCGTCACTCCATCCCCGGCTGATCCCTTCCAGAGAGAAGCCTGTGGGAGGGTTATTCCCTAAACGTGGGAACACCTGGAAGCTGGGTTTTGTTCTGTGACACATAAAACGAGTCGATGCATATCTTAGATTCTTTTTCTTTTTTCTTTTCAGAACCTCTCTATGAAGTTGCTTTGTGAGTACAATTTTCTACTTGGAGCATTAAGACTGAGGGCACCGTACTGGTATCTGCTCCTAAAAAGCCTCTTTGCTCAGTGAAAAGCAAAGACTTATTTGCCTTACAGGGGGAGGATCTGAACACCTTAGCAGTTTAGTTAGCAACATGAGGACTTAACACGTGGTCACAGGAGATAGCCAGACTGTTCTTTAATATGGTAGAAAAACAGATAGATACTCTGGGTATTTTGCTGTGCCTGTCACATGCCATGGGAAACCTGTTCTCTGTGGGAAATTCTTGCCATTATTTAGCAAAGCAAAAGACAGAAATTTTCAGCTCTTCCTTTAAGTTCCCCTCTACACTTGCCTTTCTCTATAAGAAACATGTCTTACTGCTTGGCCAAGTATTACTTTGCAAAGTAATCATATTAGCATATGATTATACAAACACATCTGCCCTGAACTCATCTCAGTCTTCAACACCTTCATACTGCTTTCCTACTCAGATACACACCATAGCCATCTGTAGCAATTTGTCCCAGTTATTCCTGGTATTTACTTTCCAAAGGCTGGACTGTCTGCTGGTAGTTTTAGAGTATAACATCATAATGCCATGAGAGTTTATAGTACCAGTATTAACCAGTGCTTCTTTTTATGTAATTCTTTTAACATTACTTTCTAGTGTCTTTCAGAGCCCCCCAGGCTCTCACTAGAATAGTATGAATTTTGCTGTTCCACAGATTGTGTGGTAGATCTTGTGTCTAAGATGTAAATGAAGTGCCATCTGCTTTAGTCGCCCCTCTCACTCGTGTCTCTCTTGTCCCAGCCGCAGCACTGCAGATGTCGCCCTGCTGCACCCTGAGGTGGAAGTCCCTGTTAAGTGCCTACAGGAGGAAACGTGCTCTAGCACTGAAAAGATCACCGTGAAAGACAGGAAAAGCCCTGAGTATGAGAACCTTGTGACTGCAATGGAATCTCAATATGAAACAGAAGGAATTTAGTAGAGTACCAGCTTTTCCACATAAGCAGGCATGCAGGGCTGCAGGTACCGAATAGTGAACTTAGCAGAAGGAAACTCCTCCTCCTGTTGTCCCTCTGTTCTGCTCTCACTGCTTGCTTTAACCCAGAGGAGTTGCAAAACCTTTTGGTCTTTGGCAGACCAGGCCCTGCCTGCGGGAGCAGAAGCCCCAGCCAACAGTTTGTCTACCCACTTCTACAGAGCAAGTTGTTTCTGAGCAACCTGAAGGACCCAGGGCAGGAAGAGAGGATCTGAAGGAGTGATAACATGAAATTCTCTAGCCTGTAAATCCAGGAGTAGCTGGTGCAATGTTGCCAGTCAGTAACACTAGCAAGGGATACTCTCCCATGTGTTCCTGTTAAGACATCCCAGGTTGCAAGGAACCAGGATTGTGCTGGAAATGGAGATCCTCTGGCTTTTGCAGCTCAGCAAATACTGGTTGTACATCCTGCCTGTGCTTGAGTCTTTCTCCTTTTTTTTGTTACAGCATGGTAAAGGGACCACAGAGGGGAGGTTGATGTCCCAGGAATGCCATTTTTGCTATCAGACTGGAGCTCAGTGCTCAGAGAGAGAGGGAATGAGTCTCTGAACTGCCACCCACTAGTTTTCTCCTGGAAAACAAGAACTGATGTTGAAGGAAATGCTGGCATTTAATTTTTACAGTATGGGGGCCAGAGGCATGATAAAATAGAGAGAAATTTGAAGCATTTGGATAATTGTTGAGCAAGGAACCTCTCTGAATACAACAGACTGACACCAATTTACTCTGGGGGATGTAAGTCAATCTATGTGATTACTAATGCTGGCCATGCAACATGGATGCAATTCCTGCCTTCAGCTGCAGTGCATTCCCTACAGTACACTGTCACTCAGCAGCCTGATTTGCCTCACCATTGCTAATTGTTTGTATCTTGCCTATACTGCAGTGCTGCTGTCAGTTCTGACCTCTCTGTCTGTGCCTCCAGCCAGCATCCCTTTGTCCTCCAGGCTTGGCAGGGAGGAGGAATGCCTCCTGGCTTTAGCAAACCAAATTTGTAAGAATTACTGGCTTTTTTCTATCAGTGGGTGCAGCAAGGAAAGCATGGGGAAGCAGCTGAGCTCAAGTCACACACACTGTCCTTCTTGACCCTGACTTCACCCACAAGGCTCATCTCTGCTGCCATGGATCATCTCTTTTTGGGTCAGCAGCCTAACAGCAGGGTCACTTTGCTGTTTGCGGCCTGAGTGCTGTGTAGAGCCACACTTTTACCTTTACAGCTCTGAATTGCAGGATGTGAGGTGGGAAAGATCAGAGAAAAAAGTCTCCTGCCTATATTGTGAGGGCTTCACAAGCACGGTGACAGCCATGCAGGGAGGGCTGTGCTGGGTGTCAGGCTGCCCTCCAGGGAGGCAAAGTCTGGATCCAGTCTGTGGGACTCATGGCAGCCAGCCCTGAAGACCCCATGCTGCAGAAGCTGCTGGCATCAGCAGTTCCAGGGGTGGTGCAGAACAAAGGAGTTGAGGGGAATGGAGAGCTGCAGCCATGCTCATGCAGGGCAGTAGCATATGGTGCAAGGTCAGTGCTGGGTGGGAAAGGAACTGAAAATTTCTCAGCTTCCCCATCCTTACCTCAGCAAATCTAGGCCCAAAACACATGACATGGCACTCTCCTTTCCCCCCCAAATATAATCCTCATTCATTTTCAATTAGCTTTGTTTTTTCTGCAGATTTTCCTGCTGTTAAAAGCTCTGAGCTCCAGGTCCACTCATTGACTATGTAACACCACGGTTTTTCCATCTTGTGATTCCTCTCAGCACTGATCTACTCTGACAAGGTCTGGACACCTTCCTCGGAAGACATGAAGCCTGGGAGAAGCTACAGAGGAAAAAGGCAACAGGAGTTAAGAAAGGGGGAGCAGATGGACCCAGATGGACCAGCCCCCATGTACTCCATGTTGTCAATCCTCTGGTTAGGGCAGCAACAGGACTTTGGTCACAAGTAGCAGAACAGTGGAAATATTAGAAGCCTGTCTCCAATGCTGAGGTGTTTTTCCCTGGGTAACAAGTGTGTGATTATTTCTTTATTTTACTTTTAGCATGTTTTCCATGTTTCTAGTAAAACCTCTTGGCAGCAGAACATCTTTCTTCTGAAAGCCACAGAGGGTTCTGCTGTGTTGCATCACCATCAAACCAGAAAACTTCTCCTTTGCTTGCACTGTGCTCATCTGCTGAGCTCTGCTCCAGAACGGAAGGAAAAGCTCAGCTTCTGCCCTGAAAGGACACTGCCTCCCAAAAACACACCATCTTGAGTGGCCAGCAGAGTGTCATGAGACTCACAGTTCCCCTTGCAGTGCCTGTCCCATGGAGGGGACCTGTTGGCTTTTACACCTGCTGGGTTTGTACCATACTTCAGAGCAGGAAGGTGGGAGATGAAGTCCCAGAGAAATTTGTCCCATTGTAATTTGATGCTTGTTCTTGTAAGAGAGGAAGGGGTTTACTTTCTTCCCCTTCACCCTAGTCATCTGGAAGGATCTGGGAGCTGAAGGAGAGAGTTATCTATAAAGCAGAGGGCAAACTACTGGAAGCAAAAATTGGAAATGCGTGAGAAAACATGAATGAAGGGCATAAAGAAACCCTTGGCCAGCTGTGGTGCAAAGGAGGTTTGGTCTGTTGAAACCTCAAGGTTTGAGTGACAGCAAGGCTTGGGGCTGACATGGCTGTGTGCTTCATGGAGGATCCACTGGGGACAAAGCAAAGCCTGAAATGATAGACCTTGCTCTCTTTTGAAGCTAACCTCCATGGTAAAGATCAGGGTGTTGTCTGTGAGTCATGAGGAGGTGCTTGAGGGAGACCATGGGAGTTTGAGTCATAAGGAGTAGGGCCATTTCTGGACCACTTGTGGACCATGTTGGTCCAGAAGTGTGCAAGCTAGTCAAAAAGCAGAACACAATTTGCTTAGGCAACGATACACATTCATGGGTTCCAGCTTTGTACAAACTCCAGCTTCTTCAAAATATTTACTAAGAAAATAGTTGCAACAAAAAGCCCAAAAGCTCAGTATTCCAGTTTATTAGTACTCTCAAATATTGCAAAATTTGCTGATGGTACTGTCCTAAAACTAGTCAGTAGAGTCTTGGGATTTTTTTTATTTTTGAGTTTTCCATGTCAAATGCTTTCAGAGTTTGATTTGTCAAATTGGGCTGGATGCTGCCCCTCTCATTCCCCTACCCTGACATATCTGAACAAGTCAGTTACTGAAAACACTTAGCAATCATTACATCTTCAAGTGGGATGATTTAGAGGGAATACTTTAATTAAATAGCAGAATAGGCAACCTTGCTGTAAGTGCTGACTAGGAATAACCATACAAAGACAAGAAGTCTTCTCCAAACAGCAAGGCTCCCAGGAGGGGCAATGGACTCCATGTCCTAATTTAAAACATATTGAGCAAACATGCATTTTTCACAGGCTAATGGGCCAGAGGGAAGTTAATGAGCATCCTCATTAGTTTGTACTCCATATAAAAAAAGATTACTACATGTGCAAAGGCAAGATTCTTTATTATGGATAATGCTGCCTTTACCCATGATGATGTGATCCTTGTTAACTGAGCCAGGATCCTTGTTAACTGAGCTTAAATTACAGCTGGCTAGTTAATGCTGTGTAAGAGAACAGCATTGTATTTGGATGCAAATAACAAGAAACCAGGGCACAATTCCCTGTCTTCATAGGATAGAGAAGTTGCACCAGCACCACTTCTGCTCTGATTTAATGTTGGGAGGATACCCTGACAAATACTTCCAAAACCAAGGTGGAAGGGAAACCCGGCAGCACAGCATCAGTCAGGTGTTCTGGAACAATGGGATGGGCTGCTCAGTACCTCGGTGGGTTTCTGGAGAAGTGCCGAGCCTGGAGAGGAAGGCTCCTGCCAGAGGAGGAGGAAAGGGCTGCACCCTCGAGGTCGCGTTGCTCAGCAGTGCCTCACTTGGGGTATTTGACAAACTGACACTCTGCGCACTGAGTGTCGGACTCAGCTTGTCAAATACACGCAGTGCCACACTGCAGCTCCCGCGGTCACGGTGTCCTCGCTGGACGCCAGCCTGGGCACACAGAGGGAAAAGAAGCACAGCAGCTGTTGTTAACTTCAGAGGCTTTTCCCAGTTAGCAAAAAGCATCATTTATCCTCCCATATTTCCCCCTCCTGCACCCTTTTTGGGATGAGAGAGAACCACACCAGCAGACACTGCCTTCTGCTGAGGAAAATATCCACTCTATTAATTCCAAAGTCAGAAAAAGAAGTACAACTCTGCCCCTGGGCATACACATAGGGGTTCATCACCGACTCTGTTGGAGGCTCCTCCATTTGGCAGAATACTGTAGAGATTATGATGCTGAAAGAAAACCAAGCTCCACATAGGGAAACAATGAACTTCTTCAGAAGTGAAGTGAAACTTTCTCTTCTGTTGACAAATGAACCCCCTTCTGCTTCATTTCTAGCAAACAGAGAAAACCTTTCCTGGAATAAGTGGAACTTTCCACCTCCAAACGCTGGCATAATCCAGCCTTTAAGGGTGAACATCATATTCACACACACACACACACACACACACACACACACACACTTCTTGCACAAATACAAAATATAGTGTTATTCCCTTGTTCTTTTAACAAGAGTGTGCAGGGAATGCAGAAATGCACCTAAAGAAAAGTAAATAACAAAACATACACAATTGAAGATGTTGTACAGTATTACTCTGTTCTGTGTCCTTCTCAGATGCTGACTGTTTAGAAATTCAGTCTAAAAACAGATTTGAAATTCTGATACTGTACAACCCTCCCAGAAAAATCCATCCTGGCTCCTAAGTTACATACCCATTCTGCACAACACTGCTTATGTCATTCATACTCTTTGTGGACATGTCCAGATATAGCTGAGATTTTAGCATGGGGTTTTAGCTTCCTTATCAGTCCATGGATTTTAATTTCACATGAACAACATCACCAGTTAGTGAGAAAGTAGTCTTGCTATTTTTAGTATCAAAATAAAGACTGAAATGTTTTTAATTATATTTTTAAGGTAGACCATTAAAGACACTAAAGTAGTATTAAATTAAGTATATTAACAGTATCATACAGTGGGCAATTCATCAACCATTTCTACCTCTAACTTCTGTGACTCTATTTTACACAGATGATCATAGGATTACATCTAATATCACATACAGAAACATACCTGGAAAGGAAAAGGTTTTTTCAGGTGAAAGCACAGCAAATACATGTTCTCTGAACCCAGAAGAGAGTGGAGTAAGACTTAAGAGCAAGATAACAGCTACAGCTTTAAAGGTAAAATCTGTATCTAGACTGAGTCACTACGCAGGCTTTGCAATTCTGGCATTCCCCTGTTTCCACCTTCGCCTTGGGTGCAATGTAGATAGTGACCAGTTCTGTGTTCTGCCTGCTCATTCCAAATGCAGTTCAGCCGTAGCAGATAAAAGTATGTGGAAATGGATAAAATCAGCATATGCACTTCATGAAGATAAGGAAACTATGTTAATAAGCTGATTTAAGATCAGCCTGCTGGAGTACGTGTGAACCTGTGATCCCCCAAAAGACTCTAAGCCATACCAAAATGTGGGGAAGCCACTAGAGAAAGACTAAGCAGGCTCTTCAATAGGTATCAGTGACCAGATTGCCTTCAGCTTCAGTGCTGATGTCTAACAGATCTGGCCTTGTAGGGGGAAGAAGAAAACAAGGCAGCACTGCTTCTGCAATTGAAGCTTAAAATAATCCCCCGTTGTGGCTTTCTGAGCGGAAAAACAGCCACTTAAAATGTTGCTGTGAGGGACAGATAAGGGGTGGAGACACAATGGAGATAATTCTATCAGCAGAGGGGAATGGAACTTGCAACTCTACCCGTAGAGATCATATCTGATGTGAATGGATTTGTCATTGTCAGATCTTCTGGTTTCAAGCTAAAGTGGTATTCCCAAGTAAAAGCTCAGTGTCATAAAACTGAGCAATCTACTGCATACTCTGAAGGCCAAAAAAAAAGAATTTTTCTTGCTGCATTCTTAAGTCCGTCCCTTACCAAATTCACAAAACGTCCCCTCCAGGCTGCACATCATCGCTCAGGCATTTTTACAGGGCTGTCAGACTGTTCTGCAACTTGTAATGAAAATAAATGAAAATCAGTATTATTGGATAGATTCAACTCCATACCTAATAACAGCATGCATAGAAGTGTGACTGTGTGGTTTTCACATGCTGAGCAGCAGAGCCCTAGAATGCAGGCTGCAGCCATTTCAAGGCATGCATTTATTATGTAGGATTTGAACTGGAATCAATGTCATCTCTGTTCTCCCCTTGGTGAAACACAAATCACAGCCTGAATTGAAAGCAAGAGTCCCCATAGATCTGTGGCAACAGTATCTGCTGAACCCCTGGCCAGCTGAAACCTTGGGTCGTGCTTCTCCTAGGAGCTGGAAGCCTTTGCAATAACAGAGACAAATAAAGCTTTGCTCATGGCAGGCTTCCACTGGATGCTGTCCTGCTCCATATATGACCTTCCTATGCCCCCCAGCCCTGCAGTGGACACTGCAAGGAACTTTGCTAGACAAATGCTGATTCACTTCAAAGCCCCCAGGAAGCCCCCATTATCTTCAGGTCACCCTCACATGCTCCCACAACCCCTGCACTCCCCTTAGCCCCGCAGCCCCCGTCCCTGCACACTGGACTCTGTCCCCATGCCCAGACACACAAAGAGGGGAAGAGGGTAAATGCAGTAGACTTTCATCTGCTCTACTGAAACCATGGGGACAGTGAGAAATGGAGCTGACGAGCACACTCACACACCACTGGGACAGGGTCTCTCCCTGGTTACACCCTCCTCCAACCCACACCCTCCCCTGTTCATTGAGAGCTGCCTCATCTATGACTAATTTAGATCAAAATCTCCCACTGCCAGCAGCTCACAGACAGCATGTGTGTGTCGGTGAGCTGAGGGAGCACGCACACATGTACCCTGCTGCTGAGTAGGGCTACATATCACTGCTAATCATAATTCATCTTCATCAAGGAGCCATGGTCCAGAGCGCTGTGCTCCTTGGCTGGGACCAGTGACATTCCATCCCTGAGCCTGCCCTCCCCAAGCACACCCAGCCAAATGCCACCTCATCCCTGAAAGGAGGCACCAAAAAGCCCCTCTGGCTTAGGCAGACACAGCCCCAGCACCGAAAGGAGGCAGCCCAAACCCAAGCAGGATTAAGACCCCTCAGAGTTCAAGGTGTAACATGGGGTGGGAGGACAGCTTTCTTCATTGCCAGGAATTGTCCCACACCTTTCGGTGCCCCAATACCCACAGGCCTTTGGGACCTCCTGAGGGAGAAACAGGAGATGAACCCCAAAGGACACATCCTCCCCTGTCCCCAGCCCCTCTTCCGCGGGCAGGACCTGGCACCTACCATCGTGGGGCCATCCAGAGCTGCGGCAGGCCGGGCCGGGGCCGCGGCGGGGGTCGTGCAGGAGCGCTGTGGGGGCTCAGCCCGGGCACACAGCTCGGTTTTGAAGGGGCTGCTCCTCCTTCAAGAGGAAGCTGCGAATGGGGAAGATAAGGCTGAGGTTAGATAACAGGAAATGTCTGGATGTGAGTGACAACACGTCCAGGTTGTGAAAGCAGCTCTCCCCATCCTGCTGCGCGGCACGAGGCTCGCGAGCGGGGTGAGGGCGAGTGCCTCGGCCTTTGCCCAGAGCGGCCACGACCCCTCAGGGGCCGGGCACACAGGGCCGGGCACACAGGGCCTGCAGCTGAGCCAGCCACTGGCAGCACAGGGAAGGGCACCAGGGAAGCTGTGAGCAGCCACACCAACTGTCCCCAGTCCGGCCACCTCCATCTCACAGTGGTCAGGCTCCCCTGCCCTGGCTGCTGAGGAGCCAGGCTGTGAAGGCACAAACAGCCAGAAGGGCTCTGGTTAGGGACACAGGCTCATGCCCAGGGGTGGATCTCTTACCCTGAGAGGAGTTTGAGTGAGGCACAGGGAAGCAGAGCTCTGTTCTCAGGGCTTCAGCCATTGCAGGAGGTTTTGTTCCAAAAGCTGCCCCACAAGGCTCACCTCACTTTTGAACTCATGGCCATGCCTCAGCTCTTCTGTTCCCTCGCACTCACATGAGCAGACAGGTTTTGCTTTCCCACTTCCAGCACCCGACCAAGGAGCTGGCCCTGCTTCTGTGCCCCTGCTGGTCCCTCCACACACCCTCTGATGTCCACTGAGGTCCCCATCCTGGTCTCTGGAGCATCCACAATGCCTGCACAAAAAAGTAAACACCAGTGTATAGCTCAGAGTTGTAACCAAAGCAAGTCCCATGGTTTCTCCTCTCCTGTCCTCTCCCTGTACCACCCTCAGTATGAGGCAGTCTGAGGTGGCACCTAGAATCAGTGCTGTTTTCACCTGGCCAGCACAGCTGTGGGGACAGAGACCAGCAAGCTGCATTTGCCCATGCCAGTAGCACAGGCTGGCCACGCAAGACCAAAATGAATTCAAGTAAACCTAGGAATTTTAGAGGCATTCCTCATCTTTCTAGACCAGTATGATACACAGTATATTTTGTAAGGCCAGGATTCATTAAAAATATATTGCTGCAGACCAGTCTGCACCATCCCAGGCATGCTTACCATCAGGTAGCCCTGATGGTGTGATGGACACTTGAGGGACATCCCTCTTGTAGAATTGGTTTTCCCACTCCTAGCATTCAGCTGCAGCCCTTCCTTTCCAGTTTTGCCTCCCCACTGCTGTCTGGCTCTTCAGCCAAACCCCACAGACACCCTCCAGTGCTGATGGCTGGGGCCTGCCCTAGTCCAGCAGATTTCAGTTACGTTATCAGCATGCCAGGACTGCAACCACAGACTTTATGTTTCTGCAGCTCTGACCAAACCCCTAATCTGGAAAACACTTATTTTTGCCTCCAAGTAACTGAGCCCCCTGGGAGCACCCACAAGGTACTCCTGAGACTCTGTGCAGACATAGTAAGCCAGCCTGCTAACAGTCAAACCCATTCCCTGTGCCTGAGGAAAAGTCAGATAATGAGGAATACAGTTACTGTCCAGTTCCTCTTTCATTTGCCTGTGTTTTAAAATATACAGTAAAAGAGGAATGGACAGGTCTGAGTGGTTTTGTTCTGTTTTTACTTTGGTTTTAACTGGCTGCAAGAAGTAGGTCTGTTCATGTAGTCTGTGTAGTTTTTTTATGCAAGACAGCATGAGCTTGAGTCCATGAAGGCTTTCTAGCCAACGTGCCACCAGAAACCTGCTACTCATCAGTTGTGGCAGTGGGAGATCAAGCATCCTCCCCTAGCCAGGACACTCTGCTTTGCCTGCACCTGACCCCAGCCCAGTCCTGTGGGCCCACAGTAACATCCAAGGTGGAAGGCTCTCAGGGAAGCTGATTTCCTCTATACTTTGCAGATGTCACCACACTGCCATACTCTGTGCAACAGCCTTGAAATCACACTCAGCATTTCCCAATGAAGGGACTGTTTTCAGTGCACTTGCAGTGCATGCAGCTCTGTAGCTTGCTTTGGGAAGAGGAAGAAAGGAGGTAGAGAAGCTGTGGGTATCACAGACTGCCATCAAATAATGTTTCAGAGGCTTCTGCGTACTGCTCCCCAAGTTTTCTTGGAAAATCACTTGAAAAAAAGTGCATCCATTTGACTAGCGTGCAGCAAATTCTCTCACACTTCAGCCTCAAATTCTTGTACTTTTTACCTGCCATAAAGTAGAACATGAAGGATTAGCAGGTCTGTACTGGACATGGAAAACCTGGGACTCATTTAATCCCTGTGCTGCTCTGTGCAGATCAGTCCACGCAGACATGAAACAAAAAAGGACACAGAACTCTTGGAGCAAGTGCAGAGCAGATCCACAAAGTTGACAAGGACTGGAGCACCTCCTTGACAAAGACAGGGAAAAGAGTTGAGGCTGTTCAGCCTGGAGAATAGAAGAGAAGGTTTGTGAAGACCTTATAGGAACTTCAGTATGTGAAGAGCCTACAGATACCAGAAGCTGGAGAGGGACGCTTCATCAGGAACCGTAGTGACAGCACAAGAACTAATGGGTGCAAATTGAAAGAGAGGAAATTTAGGCTGAAATTAGGGAGAAATTGTTTACTGTAAAGGTGGGGACATACTGGAACAAATTGCCCAGGGAAGTTGTGAAAGCCCCAACCCTGTCACAGTTCAAGGCCAGGTTGGAGAAGGCCTTGAGCAAGCTGGTCTAGTGGAAGGTGTCCCTGCTCATGGCAAGGGGAGTTGGGACTAGATGATCTTTTAGGTTCCTTCAAACCCTTCACTTTCTATGTTTCTGTGATCCAAACTGACTTAGCCAAGGCTAGGTCAAGGCTAGGAGAATCTGGCTCCTGGTCAGCATGCCTTCACAGCACACCAGGAGATTTTACACTGGGACAGCTCCTTTCAGAAACATCTTCAAAGCCAATATACTCTTTTTGATGAGGGAATTAAAACTGTGTGCTACCAAGTCAGGCCCAACTCCAGTCATCAACGACTGTCTTCCATTTCAGTTTGCTCAGTCAACCCAGTTCTGCCAACCAGCAGCATCCAGCATTAAGTCCATCAGTTTTGAAGCCACCATATCAAGGGATGGAAAGACAAATTATTCATACATCAAATTAAAAAATACCAAACCACTTTTCTGAAGTTTCTCCTCCCAGGTAAAGAATACTATTATTTACTCCTGCATTGGCTAACTGTTCAAATTGTTTTCCTTCATCCTTAGTTCTTGGTGAGCTTTCAGAGTAAATCTCAGAGAGCCAGTTGCTACCAGACTTTCTCCTGAGCTATCTGCGAGAACAGCAGGCGCTGCCTTGCCCTGCAGTGAGGTGTTAATGACCCAGGGTCGAGCAAAGCCAGCAGTGACCCCTCCAGCAGTCAGCTCCAACAAAGCCAGCAATGACCCTTCCACCAGTCAGCTATAACACCACCCTTTTCGGTTAGTCCAGATGTGGGTGAGCTTTGACGCTTCTCACCATTACAGGTGCTGCTTGGGAGAAGCTGGGAGGCCCAGTGAGAGCCCAGCATGAACGCACATGGGGGAAAGGGTAAAAAGAAGGGTGTTTATGTGAGTAACCACAGCGACCATGTGAGTGAGGAGAGGAGGAAAGGGGAGACCAGGAGCAGCCTTGAGCTGCCACTGCAGCACTTCCCTGTGCCTCTGGAAGTACTCATGATGCTGGATTCTCCAGGGAGCAAGATGGGGTGAGTGTTTTCATAATTCCTTCCCTCCAGAAGATAGCTAATTATGATAGCTTAGCTCCAGGCACTAAAAGACCTTGCAATGGTGCAGGAAACTATCACAACTATTCCTTGAAGGCCAAGCTGTGCATGATGGAGGAACTCCCTTGGGAGGTCTTTAATCCCTACATCTGGGCAGGGTTCTCTTCAGCCAGCAAGGTTAGAGACATTTTATCCTCACCACCAGCCTGCTTCTAGGAACAAGACTTCTCAACTGCCATGTCTTGTCAGCAAAACTCACTTAGCTGAACCCTGCCTCACTGGCCAGCCTGAGCTTTGAGTTGTGTGAACATCTTGTTCCCATTTCCATTCTTCACCTCGTTCAGAAAGAAAAACAAATCAACACACCATGTGGACCTCCAAGTTTTGCTGTCAGTGCCATCCTCCCTTCCTGCAGGTGCACAGCAACAAGAGTCAGAGACTGAGCTCCAGCAAACAGCGGATATTTCTGTTCATGGCTGATTATGTGTTTGGCACATTTGTTTTAGACCTCTGGTTAAGGGGGGAAAGAATGAGAAAGAGAGACAGAGGCGGGGTGGGGGAGAGGAAAAGGCAGACACCAACCAAGAGATTCAAAGTTGGTTTTCAGATGGACAGTGAGAGATAAGAAAACCCCACTAACTGTCACAGCTACTGAATGACCCAGAAGACATCCTGTAGCTCATATACTATTAAGAATAGCATTCAGGGAACAGTAGTAGTGTTGATATTTAATCCTAAAGAAGTAGCAAAATAGCACCAGCCAGAGGTCAAGTAATTTCAGGTAGCTTCAATTTATTCTTATTTAATTTTAATGAGTACACTTGGATTTTTATATGAATGAAGGAAAACCAGACTTCCTTTTTTTTTCCCCAGGTCTCGCATACCTGTTCAGTTGAGACCAGTTCTCTGTTCATAGGTGCTAAGTAACCTTGTCTAGAGATTTTGCTTCAAAATAAAGTTGTATTGCAGCCACCTTAATTCCCTAACTTCCTTAATTCTAGTGCATCATTGAAAAATAAAGCTATATTTTCCACATTTGCTGCATCAAAGAACTATCTTTGTTCTTGCAGTAATCTTATTACATGGCTAGACAAAGAGTAAAGTCTTACTCTAGGTCTGAAAGATTGACAGACTTTCTCTCTTAAAGAAATTATGAGCTATGGAGCTGCCTTGTTCACTGCTGGTATCAATACAGTTATTTCTAGAACAGAATCCAACCCTAGAATTCTAAAAAGACGACCATGGATTCATATATGTATTGAGGGTTTTTTTCATTAAAAAAATTTAACAAGCATTTAAGTTGTCAAAGACAGGATTGTGCCAATTCTTTTTTACAGACAATGAAGGCAGAGATCAACTGTGCTTCTGACACTCATCACTGTCTTTTACTGAACATGCAGTAACTAATTGTTTTTTCGCATATTACTTTCAGAAACCACACATCAGCCAAGTTTCTCTGCTGCCACTTTCTGGAGATCCTACCAAATTAATATCTTGAGTACAAAGCACTGGTGATGGCTACAAGGCCTGTGGTGAACCTGCACACTCTTGCTCTGCAACCACAGTCTCTGTGCCATGCCAGACTCTCTCCACATGGGAATACAGCAGGAAAAGCTGCAGTGGTGCTCTCAGACTGCCCTCCCAGTGCTCAAGGGGCCAGTGCTGGCAAAAGCAATTGGCAGTCAGGAATGAAAACCACATCAAGCCTTCCATATTTGGAGATACCACTTCTAAAGGCTCCTAAGACACAGATAACTGGAAACTGGTTCTGCAGCTAGAGAGATACCAGTTGCCCAGTCTTTCCATTCTTCCTTTAGCATCTGCTGCTGGTGAACCCCAAGTGATAGGGTGCTGGGTCAGCCAGCCCCTACTCTGATCCTGGGCAGATGTTCTGCTCTTCAATTAAGCCTCAGAACTGACTGCAGGAACAGCAGGGACCAACATACCAGGAACACCTAAATGCCAAGCTGATGTGTTTATCAGTCCTGCACTCCACAGGCAACTGCTGCAGTGTCACAGAGATGTCCCTTGAGCAATGACCACTGTCAGACCCTTCAGTCTGGGCTTCTGGGAGGAGGCAGATGTGCAGTTAGTGCTCACCCCCCTTTTAGAACACAGAGGGCATTTCAACACTGCTGCCTCTGCTTGCAGAGTCGCTGTCAAAGGGAAGTACGTGACCGCGGGGCTCTGGCTCCCAGCTCGCCTGCTGTGTTGCTCAACAGTGACAGTTGGGTTTACATCAGCCACCTTTCTCTGTGGCAATGAAGAGCTTCCCAAAGACCATCATAACAGAACAAAAGTGGGTTTCTGTACAACACATCTCTGTCTCTCAGTACATGAGGTATCATGCTGCTAGGCCACCTCGTAATCATTACATGAAACCTCCACATTTGGGACACAGAAGATGTTCACAGACAATGTGAAAAAAACATCTTTCACAGCAGGATGGCCTGCTTCATTAGACCTCTTCAGAGTGGCACAAGAAAAGCCAAAACAGAATTGTGTGGCTTGGTACAACTGCCAACGAGTTTGCAAAAGTGGGAACCCTGATTTTCATAAGGATTGCCATGGCTGCTGCAAGGCTGCTCACCCTTCCCAAAGGAAAACTGTGGTTTGAGAGAAGGCCACAGCCCTCATAACTTGTGCGGCCTTTTCTTTTCTTTTGGACTCTTAAAGGATTATTCATTAAGTCATATGCCTTCACACTATAGCTGAACTGGGACAGACACACTAAACAGACCAGGACTCTTTCCAACACCCATTATCTATTTCCATCATATCTTCCCTCCTGTATTGGAGCTTTTGAGACATTGCAGGGTGTTTTCCACTCCAGTGAAATTCTACCAGCACACCTCTTCCCTTTGCAGTGCCTCATGTGACAGCCTAGAGCAGTGATGCAGGCTGAAAGGCCAGCCTGTAGCAGTTGGGGATTTCTCCCCCTTCCCAACGCAGCTGAGTTGCTTCACATCCTTTACTCAGTCAGGTATGAATCAGAGATCCCTTCAGGCAAGAGCATGGAAATGCATGGAAGGAAAGAGGTTTTATTGACCCTGATGGCTTAATCTTATCCCAGGATGTGAATGAGCTTTAACAACACTCAGACTGAAAAGTTCAAATGCAGACACAAATGCCTCTTTCCAAAGCAGCTTACGGAACACTGCACAAATCCAACAAGGCATATAAGGTCTATTTTAAGCAGCACCCCAGCCTTATCCAGACAGTGAACTTACACTTGGCACCAAGAAAGACAAGAAATTGCCCATCAGAGCACATGGCCTGAGTGAGGTGTTAGTGTCAGAGCACTGATTATCCACTGAAATGCCCACAGGCAAGGAGTCAGGCCATCTCTGCCTGCAGGGCTGGTGGGGAGGGCTGGCAGGGACACAGCTGTTCTCGTGGCTTTCTGTCAGAGGCTGAGCAAATGTGAATGTTGAATCTTAAACATGGAGCAGACAGGATAACTCGAGGCTGGGCCACTTCTCCGATGGGCAGGCTGGGCAGGGACACGGCTGTTCCAGCAGTGTCCTGTCGGGATAGCCTCAGCCGGGATTTAGGCAGGCTACAAAGACACGTGTCATTTAAAAACTGTTCTGTTGTGTATCAGAGGTATGTGTTATATAAAGGATTTAAAACTTTTTAGTAGATACAAAGTCAAATTTAGCGTGACTAGCGCCAAGGAAGGGGGGAGAGACTAACAGGGAGAGATGCTCCCGAAGTCACCGGCACACCGGGGAGAGCGGCGTTGTCTCCGGAGGTAGCAGGGGAGAATGAACCGCCCCTCGCAGAGCCTCCTCTCGGGACCAGACCGGGCCGGGCTCCCCCAGCACAGAGCGGCTCTTGCTCAATGCAGGGCCCGGAGCTGCGGAGGGGCCCGGAGCTGCGGAGGGGCCCGGAGCTGCGGAGGGGCCCGGAGCTGCGGAGGGGCCCGGAGCTGCGGAGGGGCCCGGAGCTGCCGAGGGCCCGGAGCTGCCGAGGGGCTCTGCCGGACCGGCGCTGGGGCGGAGCGGCCCCGCCGCCCGCGCTGCCACCCGCGGCCGTCAGGTGTCGCTGCCGCGCCGCTCCCCGCCCGGCCCGGTCCAGCCCCGGCCCCTCCTGGGCTCCAGCCCCGGCCCCTCCTGGGCTCCAGCCCCGGCCCCTCCTCGGCTGCAGCTCGGGGCCCTGCATAATCCATCCCCGGCTGCTCGCTGGAGCGCCCCGAGGAGCCCGCGCCCCAGCGGCGGGCAGAGCCCCGCGTTCCGCGGCGGGTGGTGCCGTGGCAGCTGCGTGGGAACATTCTTGGCTGTCCTGGGCTCGCGGCCTCTCCAGGGAGATGACTCCTGGTCAGAACGGGACAAGGACGACTTTCAGGCGGGGGGGCGGGTTTTATTTTTAAAATCCGTGTAAAAATACTGCAAATAAAGCCCGAGCCGGCTGACGGGCCCGGAGGCTCATTCGCAGTCAGCGCCGGGCAGTCCCGCTCAGTTACTGCGGAAAGCTGCAGCACCGCAGAATTCCTTGTCCTGGGAATTGCCTTCCTGACAGCCCTGCTGTGGCCCTCGATATCACTGTGTCAGCTACAGCTTTCTGCTGGGACCCGGTTGAAAAAAAAAAAAAAAACTGCAGGGCTTGCCATTGTCAGTAATGGCAAGGACCTGTTCTTGTCAGCCCCAAACCGTAACCAAACTCCCGCTGCTCTGCCAGTGATCTCCATCACTGTCCCAGCACTGCTGCCAAGCACAGTGTGCGCTCAGGGACTGTCCCTAAGCGTTTCTGGGTACTGTGTGCACACAGCCATGACCTGATTCCTGGGCACAGGGCACCTCATGCCTCTGCACAGGATCACAGTGACCATCTTTCCCCCACTGGTCCAACTTTGCATCCTTCAGCCTGACCCAGCGAAGTTCTTCCTTGCTATCCGGCAGTTTACAGTCCCTCAGGTTTTGCAGGTGTTTCCAGTTGGGATGAGCACTGTAATGAGTTTCATGCTACTAATGCCTTGAGAGGAGAAACTTGAGGAACAAAAGGGATGGGTGAGTGACAGACTGCATCACACAGCCAGCACTGGGTGTGTGCATGTGGCATCGGTCAGGGTGCAAGTGAGTACTCACCACTGGAATGTCTTACAGGAAAGGGGCCTGTGCCAGGCCTGAGAGGATGCGAAATGAGATGAGGAACTGAGCTGACCCACAGGCAGCTCACGTCCTGAGGAAGGGGAACCAGCCTCAGGGAGAGCAGGGACAGCGGGTTTGCCTGGGCTGGGAAGAGTGATGGCAGTTGCAAAGCATAGAGGAGCAGGGGCAAAAAAGGAGCTGTTACTGCTCTTCAAGAACACCTGAGTTGAATCATCAGGAGTACCTGCACTTTGCAGTGAGAGTTGGAGTTTCTATGACCACGTGGTGGGGAGAGCCGAAGTGGATGCAGACAAAATATCAGTGCCTGCTCTCTAGCAGTGTGGCCATGCCGTGTGCTTCACTCCTGCAGCAGAGCCAGAGCTCCCTGTGCATCTCTGCAGGGCTCTGGCTCCCACCAGTGTTCCTGCTCACAGCTACACAGAGGTTGTTCTTCCCCTTTGAGCAGCTCCCAAGTCACACTGTTACTGGTGCAATTTGTTGATGAAAATGTGGTTATGTCATTTTCTTAGGGAACGAAACATTTTGTTTCTTTACTCAGGGACACATTTTTTTGGTTTAATCAATCTTTGGGAGATAAATAAAAGTGTATATGCATACTGAGTGTGGCATGTTCCTTCTCACATTTCCTTTCATTTATTTGATGAAGTGAGAGGGCTCTCCAGTTTCTTTACATATGTAACATTTTTCACTTGCAAAAACATGGGAAGAATAAAGTAAATGCATATTTCAGATACTTTTTCCTTTCAGCCCTTGGTTCTTAACCTTTTGCATCATGTGCCCATGGGAAAGATAAAAAGTATTTCTTACTTCATGTGACCTGAGAATTTGGGGTTTTCTGTCTCTTAAACCTTTTCTCAAACACACACACACTTCCCTGCTTGTACAGTGTGACAATAGCTTGAAAGCAAGTTTGTCTTCCTCAATATTTTTTTTTAGCTCACATAAGAAAAATTGGGAGCATTTCATTCTCTCAAAGTCCTGGCTTTAGGCTCTCTTGAGCTTGCCACACGCTGACAGCATTTGGTTAGACCATGCCTGTCCCAGACCTTGCCAGCAGTGGCACCAGGCAAGCTGCCTGGCCAGTGAGAAGAGAGGTCCTGGTGGGTCCACTGCAGTGAAAACTCTTTCTCTCAGGAAGAACTTGAAAGACACAAACCCCAAAACCTTCTGCATTTCAGCCCTACACCAAATTTAAATGCATTTGCAACAAAGTTCGAGAAGGTCCAATAAAGGCTAATCTGGCACAGTGGGACTGCTTCCCATTTTCTTTCATTCCTGTCTTTAAAGGAGTGCTTTTCTTCCAACAGAAAAGCTTCTTCCCTCCTAACCTGCAGCCCACAGCACAGCACAGCCGTGCCCTGAGGGGCCTGGATCACAGAGTCTGCCACAGAGCCTGGTGCCCTCCGTTGGCCGTGGTCCAGCCGGTGCCACCCGGCACAAACAGGGGGCAGGTGATGTGGGGATGTGCCCTCGTCCTGCCCTGCAGCTGGAGAAGAGGAGGGGAGGGCAGCGGCTCTCACCCAGCCTCCAGCCCATCCACAGCACGGCATGCTCACACCTTCAGACACTGCCCTTCCCCAACCCTCGGCTCTCGCCCTGTCCTGTGGGGAGCAGCCAGCTCTGCCCACACCTCTGAACAGAACAGGCCATTCCTGAGCCCCAGGATCAAACAGCAGGAGTTTGGTTGTGTCCACATTACAAAGCCCTCGAATCCACATGTGTAGTCTTTGTGTTCCTAAAAGCATAAGCCTTAATTTTTCATGTGGTTTTTTTTTCAGTTCAAAGCACATGAAAGAAAACACATCCCATGCTGCAGTTCATCTGAGCAGTGTTTGCATAGCATGGAACTGTACACTTGCCCATGCTGCCTATTGGCAATTGTTCCTGATTTATGATGTTGTCCAAACAGTGTTCAGGCATCATTTAGGAGAGTATTATTAGCAAAGGCTAAAATAGTGCCAGGGTGTGAGCTAATAATTAAGTAGGATAGCACTGGTCCAGTGCTGAAGCTCTTAAGCTGAGAATGTTTTGTTCACAGCATAGCCACAGCCTGAGAATCAATGGAAGCTGGAGGGGTGTGATTTGGGAGATATGCAGTTTATCCACTGCTCTGCCAACAGGGATATCCCATAACATCAGGAAACCTTGGTCCTTCCAACACTGCCCTGTTTCTTCTTTTCCAGTGACCATCAGCTGCCATACCATAATTCAAGCAATGTAATATTTATATTCTTATATAAATAATCACAAAATCAGTTCTACTATGAAGGTTGTTTTGGTTCAAAAGAGGCACATGAATGAAGTGTTGCACACTGTGTAGGGGCTCAGGCAGGAATGGGATGCAATGGATGTGCTGGCTCTGTAGCAAGCAGAGGATTGCCACCTGGAGAGCAGGAGGAGGCTTTTCTCCAAGGAGAGTGACACATCACAGGTAGCATTGTGGCACCATTCTTAGAGATTGTGGGTACTAAAGCAACTGGGATCAGGGCTGCATGCACTGATAATATGGTTTTGAAGAGCTGCCTTGGTTGTTCTTCAAATGCCCAGCAAGCTTCTTTGCTCCTGCTATTTGTGCAGAATACAAATACTATGGGAGCAGTATTGGGATCAGGAAGGAATCAATGTGGATTATTCCTGAAATCAGGGTGGTCCACATTTCCATGGAAAAGTAGTCAAAAACATCTCAAGGTCATTAAGTTAAAAGAAAAGCATTTGAAAATAAAGACTTTTAATGTGTTTTGAAGTACATTAGAATCTCTTAAACAGCTCATTTTCTCCTCTTGAGCATAGCAGAAATTGCTCATAGTCAGTAATTGATCCAATGCACTTCACCCTCTTCAAGTTTTCTGTTCTGACATTCCTCCCCACCATTTTCTTTATTTAGTCACTGTTTAAAACTATTTGTGTTTCCAGCCTGTGATCACATCCTCTGCCACGGGCAGCTCCCAGCTCGGGTGCACTAATCAGCCCCTGACCTTCCTAATGAATACACCTGGCTCAGCTGGGGTGAGACTGCTCCAATGAGATGGCCACTGCCAAGGGACTGCCTTTTTTGCTGTCCTTCCCTGAACTATTATTTGTTCTCAGTGAGCTCTACATTATATCATGATTTCTTAGATGTTTCTACTTGTCAGTTATTCCAGGGACTTTTGATGAAAAGCAAGGGCAGAAGAAAATGAAACTGGAAGACTACAAAGTGCTGCCTGTACTCCATGGCACCTCTTCCAAGCCTCACATCTGAAGTGGGAGTAGTTGTATGCATGGAAAGGTACTTTGGCCTAGCAGAAGTTGGTTCCCTGCAGCGCATTCCTGAGCTGCAGACCAAGCCCAGACTAATGTGATTTAAGTGGCAGGGCTTCCATCCCCTCATGCTGGGAAGTGCTGCCAAGGTTTTACAAATCTTGCTGTTAGGGCATTTTTCTTACTAGGTTTCAATTTTAAGTATCCTTTTGCACAGTTGCATCCCACTAGTTTCAGATACAAGTTAAAATGAAGAAGAATGACATGAAATGAAGCCAAGGGAAATGTATTAAGTGATGTTTGCAAAATACATTGATAGAAGGGGACAAAATGTCCTTGGGAGAACAAAGAAATTGATTGTTAATAACACATTTCATGATGCAGACACCAAGGTAGTTTTGTAACTGCTGTGAAGTCCCCATGCATTAACCTCATAGTGCAGCCCTGCAAAGTGATCAGGGTAGCTCAGGGTAGGGGATTGCAGGGTGTGCATTTGGATCTCATGAGTTATCAAGCAGCCCTGTGCCTGCCCCCACAAGTCTGGGTCATCTCCAGTGCAGAGCATCCATCCCCACAGGGATCTTCTGGACCTGCTGGCTTGGGCAATGCACAGGCAAGTGGGGAGCTTCTAGGAGCAAGACTCAAACTCAAGGAAAGGGCATTAATCTGACTCTAAGTACCTGACAAACTTTGATTGTATGAGAGCTGAACAGCATGGAGGGAATTTTAGTGACTCCTGCACTGAAAATGGATTGCTAGCCTAAACCCTGAGCAGAAGATCCAAGCCCAGCAACATCTGACTGAGCCGTGATTGGTCCACATACATTTGGCAAACAAAAAAGAGTTTTAAACTGATTTAATCCTTCCAGCTTTTTCTAATAATCAGGCTAAGATGAGAGCCATGCTGTTGACAGAAGGAAGGTCAGCAGAACCCCAGTATCTGTCAGGTGAGAGAATTAAGTGAAGATGGATAAAGAGGAGAGATTCGATGAGGGTGATGGGAAAGAGGACAAAAAAAGTTAATACCAAAACTCAATAACGACAAATTGAATGAAGTGAGGATTTCTCAGTGAGTGGAGCAGCACCAAAACAAAGTCTGAACATGCTGGGACATTGGACCTGTCCTGAAACCTAAACCATCCAAATCACTGCCAGCAGATTTCTTTTGAAAGCTTCTGCTACCAGGGGAAAAGAACTGGGCAGCGATTGCAGAGGAGGAGATGCAGAGAACCTCACAAGCAGGTACAGCACAGATGGCTGTGAGCTCTGTATCTTTTAGGTGATGTATTGGAGTTCTAATGGCAGCAACATGTATAACAAATGAGGTCACCAGACTAATATTATTACAACAAGTTCCACATGAATTAATCATGTTTGAGCCATGATAACAGAGGGTTGGTTAGTGTATTATCTCTGAGGCTCCCATCTCTCTGGCACTTGCTCTAAGCCAGTTGCCTTGGGATGGAGCATGGACTGTTTTCTTTCAAAAGAAAGCAAGCATTTCTTTCAAAAGCAGACTCATTTATTCTGAGTTTTATTCTTGGGTAGGTCCAGCTTTGGTAGCAAAGCAATTCCAAAACTGCAGTATGATATTTTTTGTAAGGTTTTATGTTGGGTTTTTTCCCTCCTTTCTGTGCAAGATACTGTAAGGGACCCTGGGAAAGTTTCCCCCACCAGCCTTCTGGTTTAGAGATAAATCTAATCTGTTTATAAAAACACACAGTCGCATAGCTTACAGCAGCCTTGTGCTGGATGTGGTGTTCACCATAAATCACACCACCTCACTGCCAAACCAAGTCTAAAACAAAATGAAAGAAACTTCTTAGTGAATGTCCAGCTTTATTTCTGTCCTCAACAGCAGGAAACTCATGTGAAAGGTTTTTACTAGTCCTTGCACCAAAAAAAAAAAAAAAAATGTTTGGGAGATCTCCAGATAAAAGTTTTCCTGAATTAATACACACATAGGTTAGCATACATCAATAAATAGAAACTCTTATGACCATGAGAGGGAAAACCTATGCAGGTATGGAGCTGCTTGGGTGCATGTATGTGACATTGATAGGTCTGTCACAGCACTGGCTTCCAGTGTGACCATCCTCCCTGATGCTGGGTGGCTGCCAGGCTGCTACCAAAGGAATGAGAAAATAAAGAGAATGAGAACTTTGACCAAACCCCTGGTAATCAGAGCAGTTTTTAGCTGACTTGCACATCACAACAAAAGTTGAAGTCAGGTTAATGGCAGTGGGTTATCCATGGGCTATTTTTCTCGGTCTGGTCATCCCAGAATCACTGCTGTGCTTTACTTTGCAGTACAAAAGATGTCTCTGTGGCTCACATGTAGCAAGCAGGAAACCAGCAGGAAAGAGTGAAGATTCCACAAAAATTCCGCCTTTTCCTGTATTACTGACTGTGCTGATGCTTTCTCTGTTCAGTTCTTGTTTGGTTGCTGGGCACTCACCCAGACTCACCCTCTGGCAGAGACAAAAAGTGCCATTCATGGTCTGAAAATTGGAGCTTTGGTTCTGGGTAACCATTTGGCTGACAGATGTTTCTGCTTGCCTGTCTCCATCATCACTTTTTCTCCAACTACTTCCTATCCTAGGAAGTGTGTGGCACTACTACAAAGAAGGAAGGGGGGAAACCTACAGAAAATTAAAAACATTTTAAAAGCCTTGGGGGTGTGAATTTCCGACCTGTTGGCTGATGATGTCGGGAGGGTGCGCCTGCACCTCCAGGTATGGGTGGGAGCCTGACTGCAGGGGATATTTCATGCAAGTCAAAGGCACAAGTTACACAACATCTCCCAGCTCTTGTTTCACAGGTCAGGAAGTGCCAGCAGTCCAACGGTTCAGAGAAATGCTGTCTGGCAAAATGTGCAGAGTTGAGCCCTGGTCCTACAAGGATAAGGGACACCTCTGCCCATGCAGAGCTCTCCCCTGTGTCCAGGCCTTCGAGCTGAGACCAGAATCTTAATGAGGGCTGTGGTAAAGCAGGAGGTTGGTAAAGTACTGGGTAAAGCTCAGGAGGAATTACGCTTTCTTCATTCCTTGAGCAGATCAGATCTCATCTTAATTTTGCTCCCTTCAATGAGTCCCTGATGGATTAAACTGGCCCATAGAAAGGAGGCACCAAGCTCAGTATATTTTGTCTTTTGAAACCTTCAGACATCCTCACAAGCCACCTTTCCCCCCAAGCTCCTTCCTGCTGGAACAGGGCCTGGATATGGCTCTCACAGTCCTTGTAGACATTGTTGAGAGCAAGGCCAGAAGGCAGAGAGCTGGGTCCAGCAGCAGTGTGCAGTTCCTCACACCCACTCCCCCAACACCATCCTGCCCACACCTGCTCACCAGCACCCCCTGTTCCTGTCGTTCTCCCATCAGTGTTTCCTTCCAGTGTTCCCCAGCAGCTCCTCAGGCAATACTGGCCCTTCCCAGCCTTGGCTGCTGGGGTGAACTGATTGATGAGCTTTAAACAGCAAAACAGAAAAAAAACTGCTTCTCCTCAGCAGTTTCCCCTTTCCCCAATGCCCCCATAGCCCCACACTTGCTGCCATCAGATGTCTTTCTTCTGACACCCATCGACTCAGGGATTGAGAGTTTCAGAGAGACCCTCACATCACCTTGTCCCTTGGACCAACCTTGCTCCTGACAGAGCTCCTGGGCTCTGCTGTCCCCTCCTTGCCATTTCTTCCCAAGAATTCTGTGTGAGCTCTCTTTGCCAAGGTGATGAGCATCTCCAGCCAAAGTCCTAAAGGCCAAAAGGAAGCCAAAGTCCCTGGAGTTTATTTCTCTTTTCTCCTCTGTTTTCTTCCTTTATCAGCAAGCAACAGTTTCCTGGTGAAAATGGGCAGAAAGAATCAGAAATATTGAGCAAACTAGGAACACTTGTTCAGACCAAATGCCCCCAATATTTCCAGCAAGCAAAGCCCCCTGTGCCCAGTTTATTTGTCCAGAAAACCTGAAAAAATGTGAGAAGTCAAAAGACAGTAGGTTTATATGTTTTAATAGTTTAATTTCAAGCTAACCAAGGTTAATTTGGGGAAAAAAAAAAAAAAAAAAAAAAAAGAAATAGAAAAAGAAACATATAATAGGTTTCATTTGTTTGTTTTTACCTGTTTGGCTTGTTTTAATTTTGTTTAATTTCTGAAATGTTTTGGCCTTTGTGCAAAAAAAAAAGTAAGAAAACAGAAAGAATTATGTTATTTTCTTTGTTTATTTGTCATGAGAGTCACAAAAATCCATTTCTGAGATTGTTTTATTCCTAACTATGGCTATTAACTACACAGTGTCTCACAATGATCCCATAAAATCCTTGGGAACATGGACAGCAGAAGAGCTGCTCATTCTGTCCGAATGCCAGTGTGATGAGGGAGGGTGGCACACGACTCTCACGTCACCAGCTCTGTGACGTGGCTCAGAGCCTCATTCTCTGACCCATCTCATGCACACAACTTGTGCCTCATGGTGTCCCAGGGCTCGCACAACGATGGGTTTTTATTTCCCATCAGTGAAGATGATGGACCTCGCTGTTCAAGGAGGGATGATGGCAAACTTTTGTATGTGGGCATTGCTGCATCTTAGTAGAAATATTTTGAGGATTTCTCACTTCCTGGAGATCTCTCTAAGCTGCTCCACCTTTGGAAGCACAGGACAATGGTGTTAGAGAGTAAGATTAAAATCTTGGAACTTTTACATGCACTTTTACAGAAGGAGTGAGGTCACAGGAAAATTACTAAGTTGTAAGAAGGAGACTGGGACTGTTTCTAAACATTTGTCATTTTCCTACAAGGGATTTTTGCCACCTCAATAAGCAGCTGTCCAAGGCAGGAGGCAGTTGAGGGAAACACTTTGATGACACTTTGGCTCATCTGGTCCTGGTGATGCTTCTAAGGGCGAGACAGTTTTGCAAAGCTCCTCCACCCAAGTCAGAGCGCTGTGACTAACTCTCCTGCACACAGCCCATTTCCTCAGAACAGCAATCACGGGCTGCAGACAGCAGCCGTGTCCTGCCCCAGTACAGCCAGCACAGTCCAGCATGTCTGAGGGAGCCCTAGCATGGGTGTGATGCCCGGCCCAGGAATTCCAGTGTCACAAAGTAATTATTTGTAATAACTCAGAGTAACAATTTCCATATGTAGGACTCAAAAACAAGAACTACAGGTTAGGAGATAGATACAGCTTGTTAGATGAGAGCAGGATTTCCATGTCCTTTAAAATAAAATCTGTCCTGTTTTCTGTTTTGGTCTCCATCACCCTACCAAAATAAAATCAGCTGTAAAGAGATGTGTCAGTGAGCAGAGGCGGAATTATTGCTAGAGGTGTGAGGTGGGGAGGGTTTGACATGGACTGAACTCTCAACACCATGATCATACTTTACTGATTAAAGAGCCTGAACGGATGCACCTTTCACTTCCAGTTTAGATTAAAACCTTGGCTGTCCTCCAGGTCAGCAAGTTTGGTGTTCAGGTTCTTTCAGGACTGTCCAGAATGTGGAAATTATTCGAGTGAGACAGACACAAACTGAGGTGTCCCTAAAAACTTCCATGTAAAGAAGCCTGTGTGCTTCCCTGCTTGGAGGGATGGGATTTTCCTTTGCTCATCCCTCAGAGCGTTCCTTTGTCCAGCTGGGCAGAAAAAGCCAGGAGGGTGAAGGTTAATGGCAAGGAGGTTATTTAGTTGAATGGTGGCTTTTTTTTTCTCCTCCACCCCCATTCCAACACATACACACACAAACACACACACAGGGTCTGGCACACACATCCTGGAGTAGGGAAAGGAATTCCCTGCAGGACAGCAGGACACAGGCCAGGACCTCAGATGATACCTGCAGCTGGTGCGTCCTTGCCCTCACCCCGCAGAACCTTCAGCCCTCCCCAGTGCTCAGAGCTGGGTCACCAGCCCCACACACAGACCTTGCTCTGTTCCTGGGCACAGCATCACCCTGGCTGTGGCCAGCACAAATCCTCTGGCCCCCAGCCAGCCCACAGGGTTTCTTTCCCCCTTTCTCTGCCAAAGCAAATTGACTTGTGACACCTTCCCTGATGTTTTCATCCTTTAAAGGGTGGAAAGCTGAAAGCCTGGCTTCACTGCGCTCACTTCCATGCTTCCTTTGTGCTCTCCCACCTAGATGTTAAATAAGCTCTTTCAGGGAGGACTGGCCATTGGAGTCACTGTGGGCAGGCAGGGGCACACGTGTGCTGTACCCACTGCCAAGCACAGCCCAGGGTGCCCTCCCCACAGCCCAGGGGGAAGGTGCTACCCCAGCAGTGCATCCTGGCTCCTTTTGCTCCCACTCTCCAGCATTTCAGCTCCCTGGACCTTGGCCATGCTGCTGTTTTTATTTCATATAAAAACAGCATATGAAAAGCATATAACCTAGTTCATGCCTTCTCTGACATTAAAAATTGCAGGGTTTGACTGAAAGATAAGAAGAATTTTTGTGCCCTGTTGATCATGGATCTTATTGTCATCTAAAAAAAAACATTTATAACTTCACAATCTCAGACAAGACCTTGTGCTGACAAGTGGATACCTTCTTCTAATTCCTGCACTTTAGCAGAAACCTAGTCCACATATACACTACAAGCTCACCTTCTCAATCATACATGGTTTGCAGCATTCTTCCCAAACAGAATGAGAAAAGGCATGTCCATGAGTGAACTCTGACTCTTCTACTGCTGACTCTTCTATTGACTCTTCTACTCCTCTCGTTACACGAGATTATGAGGGACCACCTTGTGGCTTGTGCTTATGTAAAATATAACACTGAGGTATTACAACAATCCAGTCAAAAATAAATTGTTTAATAATAAAGGTGATGCCAAAATAGGTAGGATCATCTGACAATTTGTTTTGCTAACAAAAGCACAAAGAACCAAGTCCAAAGCCCAGTGGAAGGCACCTGTGCACTTAGATGCAGTGCAATGAACTTGGGTGTGGCCAGCAGATCCATTACTTGTGCTGTGACAGTGGCCAAGGTGCACGGCACCAGATCTCGTGCACAGGTGATGAGCACAGCGCCCTCTGCCAAGATCAGTGCAGGAAAAGTGCCTTGCCAGGATCTCCTCTGCCTTTTTTTCCTGCTGCAACTTGCTCTATTCCCACAGTGGTTACCAATAAGAAGTTCCTTAGCTGTGCCTTGGTGAGGGCATCTCAGCTCTGTTTGTAACAAATTCAGAGCCTAGAGGTAAAAGAGCCACAAGACACCAGAATGTGTCATCTGGCCTTGGAAACTGGGAAATAAAGAGCTTCTAAATATGCAGGGACCTCCCTGTTTTCCTGGGACCACATAGCAAGAAGACAGAAAAGCTCAAACATATACAGAGAGGAAGGTCTGCCCTCCTCCCTTTCCATGTGCTTCAGCCAGGATGTTTGTGCAAGAAGAAAGCCAGTTGAGCAATAAAACCCATATGTCAGATGGAAGGAAAGTCTGGAATCCAGCAGACCAAAAGAAAAGATTGACATGAGTTCATCCTCATGATAAATTTCCCCTCTCTAATAAGGATGCACATCACAGCATCTTTAATAGGAGGCCACAATGATAATTGCAGCAGTGTGGTACTTGGCACTTTGAAATTTTCACCAAAGAATTGTGAAGCACTTTACAATTAAACCTAAATATATCTTTATATGAGATGGGAGTGGCTGTAAAGAGATAGCTTTGCTTATTTTGAGCATGAAAAATACATAATTCCATCACAACACAAACCAGAAGGCTCTAATTCACCTGGACATTGTGTTTTTAATGGATTTTAATGGAATTATGCCCAGTCAGACTACAAAGCCAGAGCACTTGCATGTCTTCATGCTTAGAAAGTGTTTTTGTGACCTTTTATAGTTACATTTTTAGTAGTAGAAATTATATAAAACAATGGAACACAAGAGTCCTCACTTTAATAAGCATTATTAACTCCTCAAAACATGGAATGGGGAGAAAAGTATCGTGAACCAAATCTGGCAAGCCATGAGATGAAGTGAGGTCTAGGCACTGGGAGGTTTTACATCTGAGTACTTGCACATTTTCACCACATTTTCATCAGATTCATGAGTTTGGTTGGGAAAATGTTGGCCTCTCATCTGTCTGTGTGGCAAAAGTCCCTGCTAGGGTTTCCTTTTACATATAACACAAAAGTAATTAAGCTCCTATTAGTTAAACTTTGAACAAAGTCCTGGCAATGACTTCCCTGGCAATGAGAGTCAGCAGTTCTTACTGGACTGGGGCTGTCTGACATTTCCAGAAAGCAGCACTGAGCACCTCAAAGCCTACAACTACTCCTCCTGCTCTAGGCAGCTGACAGAGGTGTTCATGTCCCAGAAGTGATCCCAGTGCCAGGTTTCTCTATTAAAACCATCCCCAGGGCAATCAGGTTTGCCACATGCCCATGGTCCTCACCACTCTTGGGTAGCTGTGGTGTATCAAGGGTTAGGGCTGGTGGATTCAGTCCTGCCACTGTCCCCAGTTCAGGAAGGGATGTAATGACATTGCCATGTCATTCTGATCCCCATCATGCTCGCACATTTCTGCAGACCAGGTGGATGTCCCAGGATCTGCTGGAGAACTCCTTGTTGAAGCTGCCTGTGCCAGGTTTGTTCTTGCAGAGCAGAGCACAGAGGTGCTTTACAAACATTCTCAAAGCCTTTGAGCAGCCTTTGAGTATCTCACCACCACGTATTCCAAGCCTGAGTTAGCCTCTTCCTCTGGGACCACAGGCAGGAAGTAGTAGTCTACAAGTAGAAGCAATTTGGGGTGAAGACAGCTCTCCTGTGTTGTCTGTGTGGCTGCTCTGAGCAGGATTACTTCCACTCCCAATGTGTTATTGCAGGGAATAGACGGGAGCTGGGTGGGGCTGCAGGGGCTGCATGGACAATGGAAGGAAATGCCTCTGCTCTGCATATGGTGTGAAGAGGGAGGGTGCTAGTGCCAGGCAGGAGGGGACGTTGTGCAAGACAGGGTCCAGAGGGGAGGCATCTGCATGAAAACCAGAGCAGAAGAAAGTATTTGAGAGAGAGTGGATGTGTGGGTGTGTGGGTGGTGTCAGGGGAGTGGGAAGGAGACAAAAGAGGCTGTGTATGGCTGTGTGTGAGAGGATTGCAAAGACGAGATGAGAGGCAGAAAGTCTGGGTGGCGTGGAGAAGGATGCAGTGCCTGTTCCATGCTGCCAAACTGAACAGTCCATCCCAGATGCTCTGACCACCTTTTCGACCCCATCAACTACACCCTTATTTTACCCTGTTAATCCTCTATATCCAATGCCCTTGTCTGAGGAAGAAAAACTGTGGTAGAAGGGTCTGGGTAGGGTGCCAAGGTTCAGCAAGAGCTGTCCATCCCTTCAAGCAAACAAACAGCATCTTTTCAAAGCTCCCTTGAGCACACAGAGAGGCTTCAGAGTTCCTGTAGTGTTGGGTCTGGGGGTCATTAGAGAACAACCTCTCCAGAAATGTTTCTCCTGATTTTTGAGTCACATCTTCTTCTTACAAAAAGTATTCACTCATATCAGTGTTGCCACAGGGAAAACAAAAGCTTCATCCTTCATTGCAGTAACCTTCCAACTATACTCCTCCCTGTAATTTCAACATTTTGCAGTTCAAGTTTTTGCTTCTTCTGTTAAAAAAAAAAAAAAAAAGCCTTTGTTTGGAGACTGCCTGACCCACATGGCTTAGACCAAGATGCAGCTGACCCCCAACACCCTGAGGTGCTAGCAAGTGACATTTGAAATCACATCCCTCACTAAGCCAGGTTCCTGAAAAACATGGGCCAAAGAGGTTGATAAATAAAATTAACAGGTTTGAAGACAAAGTAGAGGGAAAAAAAAAATCAAGCTTGTTCATAAATATCCTTCAGAAAGTGAAAACATAGAAATAGTGACCTAATGGGAGGCTGTGCTCAAAATTCCAGAGGATCATGGTAATCTGATGTGTACACTGACTTCATGAGTTAGGAGTCCTGAAGAATCAGACCACAGCCACACACACTTTCTCTTAGCCCCTGCATGCCATCTCCAAACCCTGCTGTTAGGGCTCTGGTTTGTAAAGGGTTTCAGTTTGTTCCTTTGGTGGATCGTAATTGCCATGGATCAGCTTCAAATAGGAGAAAAAATGTTAAAAAAAAAAAGACAAAAGGAGCCTTCAGAGGTCCTGAGCACTGTGCCTAGGTGGTGATCTCATGGCAGTAATGACCTCAGAGGTGTGTTTGGCTTGGTTCAGATTCACAGAACTGCCTCTTGCCAAGGGTATTTTAAGTGGGCCAAAAACATCTGTAAACACACCCATGCAAAAACACATGCTGCAGCCATGCAGTTACAAACACACATGACGTGTCTCATGTTAACTCATTTGTGCTGCACTTGGGAGATACGGGGTCTGCAGCCACGGTCAGCCTCTTGGTGCTGTTTATCTCACAGCTCAGTTTATCTCACACCTCAGTCTATCTCACAGCTCAGTTTCTCTCACAGCTCACAGGCAGTGAACTCAGCCCATCAGTTGTAACCTGTGCCGTGCAGTACAGATGTCTCCTGTGGAGTTCCTGATCCTGGAACCCAGATTGGGGAGGCTATTCCCAGGTCTTATTTCTCTTATTTCAGGTTAAAATAATTTTTAGGTAAGCCATCTGAACTTTGCTGTGCTCCTCATAACTAATCCGTTTGAAACAGGAAGGAAGGTGCTCCTGGGGGTCCAGTTTTCCAGGATGAACACTGTGCTCCTCACAGCCGTGGATGTTTGATGGTTGTTGCTCAGAGCTGCTCTCAGCAATGATTGCAAAGAGCTGTGGGTTGCCCCTGCAGCGCCCTCAGTGCTCTGCCTGCTGACATTCTTGGTGCTCAACACATGCAGTAGATCATTTTCACAAGCTGCTGTGCATTCCTCTCCAAACACACGTGGGATGCACTGATTACCTCCTTCTCCAAAGGCTAAATCATGTACACAGGACTAAGGCTGGAAGCTGGCAAGAACAACCCTGTCTGCATAGGCAGATGGCAAAAACTCATACTCTCAAAAGCACATATTTTCCCATAAATGGCCAGTCACAAAGAACCAGCAAGCACAAGCTGATGTGGGCATAGGGAGGAGCTCTAATGTCCATTAATGATGAGGAGCAGCTCTGTGACGTGATTGAACTGCAAGATAAAATTGTGGGTGACTTCACAGCCAGTGCAATGTGCACTGATGGTACTTGGTGGCCTCAGCTAGCACTTAGAGCTTGGGACTTTCACTTGCCCCCCAGCCCTTGGAGGACACAGAGCAACAAAAGCCCCTTTTTAGCACACTCAGGTTTTCAGCAGCTGCTGAACATACACACCTCTGACTCCAGCCTCTCTTGGGCACTGACAGCATCTGAGGGGAGCTAAACAAACTGTGTTTGAGGAGATAGAGTGCACTCTAACAACCACAGCAACTCCTTTTAAACTATTTCAGAAAATACACAGCTTTAATCACCTGTTTAAACTATATTTCAAAAGCTATGTCACATAGGGCCATAGAAAAGGCTCCCTGAGCCTGCCAAAATTTAGGATATTTTCTCTTGAAGTGACCCTGTTTCAGTGTACTGTTACAGCAGAGGCCGGACACCACCAAGGTCAGGTCACACTGTAACATTTTCTGTCATCCTGAGTTTGCTTCCATGGAGTATTTGACCTCATATTTTCCATGCTTGGTCCCTCTTAAGAAAGGTTGTTTTGTTGGTATGGAATCCCAATAGGTATTTTCAAGTTCCAAGGAAAGTGAAAAGAAACAAAGGCAAGCCCCCACTGTGCAATCCTCCCCTCTGTAGCAATACAGAGGCTGTGCTTTTTTCAACAGGCCTCTATCAAGGAGAGATGAAAGGCAGAGTTCAGGACCAGGTCTGAAACCTGGACTTAATCCAACAGCACTAAATCTCCAGCTGCAATGATGTTATATCGCAGTAGACAGGAGGGTGGAACCCGGAGGGAAATTATTACCAGTGCTTGACAGTTTCCCCTGAGTGTGCTCTGTTAGAGTTTTGTAATGGATCTTACCAAGGCTTATTCTCCATCACTGTATGGGACAAGTCATTGCTGCTTCAGTGTTTCTGCTGGGGTTGTTTGCATGAAGAAGACTTCAACATCACCTTCACAAAGCAGAATTCTCAGGTGACCTGGCCTTTGTTCAGGAAAAAAAAAAAAGGAAGTCACAGGTCTCCCAGAGAGCTGGGAAGGTGCCCTTTTCAGCTGGGAATCAAGCCCTGAGTTCCAATCTTCTATTCTACCTACAATTAAGCAGTCCCAATGCAAATAGACATTCCTGCCCTTTCAAACCAGCTTTGTGTCAAGATATTTCCAGGCAGGCAATGACAAGAACAGGCAAAGGAAGAGAGCCTTCCTCATGCCATTACTATGAAAGATCTAAAGACCTGTTCTCCAGCTCTTTCCCTTTCCGGTCCATCCCACATCTCTGCAAAACTGTTTGGAAAATACAGCTTTGCTAATCCACAGGCTTTCTCCTCTGAGTCTGCAGGACTCTGAAACAGAAGCAAGACAAAATTAATTATCACATTGATTAAATCATGGCCCAGTCTCGCTGGGTTTATTCATGTGATTAAAGTTCCATTGAAATAGGAGAACAGGGGGCAACCAAGGAGTTAACCCACCAATTTCAGTGGATTGTGGATTTTTGCATGGGTATTTACAACTAAATGATGGTTTAACCCCACTGGAACTGGCTGGTCTTGTGTGCATGGAAATGCAAAAGATGAGATCACAAAAGCAGCAACACCTTGGCCAAATAACTTTGGCCAAAACAGGAGTGAGGTGTTTTCTAATCCTGCAGCAAGACACGCTGTGTGTTTGTATTGCAAACAGGAGCACAGCCCCGAGCTGGGGGGGAGAGGAAGGCTGTACCTGTGGGAGAACCTGTGTGTGTTGTAAATACATTTTTTGCCTGACCTAGAGCAAAACTATGTGTCAACCCACTGTAATGAATACTAGGCAGTCAGTGAGGGAATAAATTGCTAATTGGAAAAAAAATCTTTCACAAAGCAGCAAGTCAGCCATGGGAGCTAAGGGTCCTAAGGCTGAGGGTAAGAAAGGCAGTGACTGGCAACAGTGTCCTGGGAAATGCATACCTGATGTGGGGGTTCGGAGGATTGTGGCAAGAAATCCTGTTGTAAAACTGACTTTTTGCCCTGAAGGAGGAAAGAAAAGGAGTATCTGCCATTTAGAAGCATATTCCTTTTAGTAGCCTTCATGCTCTTCAGACATGCCCGATCATTGTGTAGAAACCCTGATGGTATTTTCAGCCCAGAATGAAGCTACAACACACAAAGGAACCAGGCAAACAGGATGCCAGCAAGCCTTGCTAAAGGAAACACCATGTAAATCAGGGAGAGGAGGTCACAATGACTATAGAATGTATTACTTCTATAGAAGGGGCCAGCTCAACCTTTGGCTTGAGAACAAGATTAAGCCCGGGCAACTGTGTTAAATGACATTGTGTAGGGAGGATGTCATGGGCTGGCCTTCATACATCAAAGCTGCCATCCAAGTCATGGCAGAGGAGCACAGATTTTTTTTTACAGCTCTGGCCCATGCCCCAGCTAACCCAATCTCCTGCTGTCAGATGCAGCCCATGATTTAGTGCTTGAAGCATTAGGGTTAGGGTGTTAGAGCTAGGGTTAGAAAAGGAGGGTCCTCCCTGGTTTCACCTCACTGACAGTGCAAGGCCAGACTTGATGAAGTGTCTTAGCTAGTTCCCACATTTGTTCATGCAATTAGGGCCACTGGCCATCAGAGCATTACATGCACAGGTAGCAGTGTCAGCAGCATGGCAAACCCTGAGTCACGCTATGTGTTTGCAGCACTGTGGTATGGAAAACAAACCCAGAAGCATGGTGAAATTATTTGTTGATCCTGTGTGTTGGCAGACTCTTTCAAATAGTTTATCTTCACTATCAAGTAATAAGTCCAAAAAATAAAACAAGATATTCCTATTGGTGTATAAATGTTCTCCTTCTGTTCAGCCCTGGTCTGTCTGAGTGGCTCTGTCAGACAGAGACTTCATCGCTGCTGCTCCCACAGCAGCGTCACGGAGATCTGACAGCAGCAAAGTTTCCAGCCCTGTCCCATAAACAAGCAGAGTTTTCCAAGCCATTCCCTGCTTGCACTATGTTCTGAAACAAATCCATAACCAGCAAAGGAAACAATTGCATTGGAACGGAATCCCTTGGCTTATTCTTCATTTTCTAATGTAAATGGAGCCAGAGGTGTGGAATTGGGTCCCTCTATGATGCCTCCCATGGGATAATGCACAGTTTGCATTTCTCCAAAGCCAAGCATTTGGAATAACAGTTGTCAATTAATTTATTTTTAATGCCCTTTTGAAAACAAATTCCAAACTGTTGGGGTTTTATTTTTTGGAGGGTGCTGAGTTCTTCTTTTAAGAAGGTTTTTCTAACTCTAAGAGCTATAGTTATAACAAATCAGTTTTGATCTGTTTTTTTTAATGGGCTTACCTGCTAGAAAAGGCTGTTTCAGTGGAGCAGTGATATTCAGGGCCCCTTTGAAAGACACCAGGGACCTAAAGACCATTGATGCTGTCAGATTTCCAAGCCTGAATTCCTCCCTATAATATCCAGGCTTGCAGCCAATTTAGCTGGCTTCGAGCAGTTGTAGCTTTAAAACATGCTTGATGTGTATTCAGATTTCAAAAAGGAAAAAAAAAAGAAAGGAAAAAAACAAACAAACCCAGCATTGCAGTGATTCAGAAAGATACACAGATGATGGAGTGGAGCAACAAAGTCAAACACGAGCAGGCAAAGCCAACATAAGCAGAGATGACCTTTCTGAATTCCACAGCACTAATTCTGCTCCTTGGAAAGAGTGCCTGAGCATTTGTACCCCAGCCCAATACAACTATTTCCTTTCTCCATATCTGATTCCCTACATGGCTGCTGTGATACCATAAAAAATAACTTGAAAACACAGTGGGCTATTTATGATTCTTTTTTTATGAAGACACGCTGTTCTTCAGAAACTGATCATTCATGGATGTTTCTTGGGCAGGAGGCAAACAGGAGGGAAAATGATTCTCTGTTTAAGTTTGCGAAAAACTTTAGGAGAAATGTTTCCATTGTTCCTGACACATTTTTCTGACCTCTGGCACACAGATACCCTGAATCCCCTTGCCCATGCAGTGGAAATAAAGGAACACAGCTGAAGTACACCAAGCTACCAGTGGGCATGTAATAAGGTTAGAGGCTCTAAAGCATTTTTATCTAGTATAATGAGTGTTGTTAAACTCAGAATTCAGAGGAACTTACAACTGCAGAGGAAACATTTTCTGCTCATAGATTAGGAAATACGTACTTTGGAAAGAAAAGAACAAGAAATTTTATCCATGGGAATCCATTGGAAAAGGCTGTGCCGTTTTAATTACTGTATTGTTGCTACAACAGTAAGCAGAGCAATATTGAGACTGTGGACACTAGACATGGAAAAATATGGATGAAAAGCACTAACAAGCACTAGTCTTGACTGCAGCCTTAAATTAGTCTGTCCCAGTGGTACCTTTTGCTTACAGGAAATGCCTCCTGTGGTATTTCCCAGGAGAATGAGATTTGATGGGGAGGGACTGCATAGTTTGGAATACTCCACAAATGTGTGTGGAGAGTCGAGGGGGGCAGGGGGGGTAGGCGGGAAGGAGGAAGGGAAGGAGGGGACTGGCTGCTTTATTTTGTCTTTTTAAAGGCAAATCAGATTTATGGGGGGGGAGGGGGATACTCTTTCATTTTCCGAAAATGTCTTTTATATATCTTACATTCAAAAGTACTTGTACGGGTTGTTTAGAGACAGAGGAGATGCCATTCCCGAAATTTCACAACTTGTCAAATCTTGTATGCAAAGAGAAAACAAAGATCAGATCACAGAGTACCAGATGGCAAATACAGTATTCCTCATATTTCTTCATAGTTTTCAAAAATCTTTTGACCTTCCAAGACAGTCTGTGTGACTGAGATGTGCTGCACTCTCGTTTTCTAAAGACTTCCACTTATTTAACACTTTAAGTAGCTGTTTACAGGACTGAACCTGTGACGTGAAAGAGATCAAAATAGCTTAACATGGATTAGAGTACATTTTTCTCATGTAATATATCCCTTTCAGCACATCTCCAGAGAGGGTTTTATAGCACAGATATTTCTTGAAGTGATAGAACTGTGAAAGTGTGTGCCCTTGGAATGTGTTTACCTTGGAATAGTCTCTCAAGAGGCTTCTTTCTCAACACAGACTTCTTCATAGACAGAAAATTTCCCTGCAGTGCAAATAGAAAACTTTCTAAAGGAAACTTCCTACACAACAACTAAAACCCACAAATGGGTTTGGGGGTGGGATGAGGGGGCAAAAAGGGAATGCACTCGGGTCCCTATTGCTTTTCCTGCCTTCTCTATGATAACCGGTACTAGAAGCCGACATCGCAGACAGCCGCCCGGGCAGACCCCACTGTAGGCAGCACCAGAAAAAGAGCACAGCAGGAAGGAGCTCGGGCCAGTCTCTGAGGGCTGTTACACCCCACTTTGCTCTCTCTGGCATGGCAAAAATCCCCATGAGAGGAGCCTTAAGAGTCCTAGAGTGGGAAACAGAGTGCTCAGGTGCCCTGGCGTGCAGGAAGAGCAGCCTTCCAGAACACACGTGCTCGGCTGTCCCGGCTCCTGTCACTTCTTGGCTCTCCTACCGCGTTTGCCCAGAAAATCGATCTCGTAGCGTCACTTTCTGGGTGGCTCTTTCTCCGTACCAGCTCCGGGCTCCCGGGCAGCGCCCAGCGTGGTCACCGCTACCACCGCGAGCTGGGGCAGAGGCAGCTCCGGGGCGGTCTCAGACCCCTTCCCGTGCCCGAAGGGGCTCCCGCGGGGCCCCGGGGCTCGGCACTCCGGCCGTCGGGGCCGCGCTCGGGGCGGGGGCGCCGCGGCCCCGCCCGGCCCGGCCCCTCCCGGCGCCGCTCCGCCCCTCCCCGCGCCCACTCGCCGCCGCCGCTCCGGGACCGAGCGCTGGGGCCGCCGGCAGCCACCGGCCAGCAGCCACCGGCCACCGGCCATGGGCCGCGCCGTGCCCCTGCCGCGGGCATGACAGCGCGGCCGCGCCCCGAGCTGCGCCGCGGGCTCCGCGCGGGGCCAGGCGAGTACGGGCCGGGAGCGGGGCGGGTTCGGCAGCGCCGGGGTGGCCGCGCTGCGGGTCGCGGCAGGAGTCGTTCAGCTCCTGGCGCCGGGGCCGCGGGAAGATCTTCGGGAGGCGCTGGGCGGGCGGGGGGCGGCGGAGGCGGGTGCGGTGCGTGTGCGGGGCCGCGGTCGCGCCTGCGGTCGGGACGGGAACCGCGCGGGCTCTGGCAGCGCCGGTGCGGGGAAGCGCGTCCGCGGAGTCGCTGCTGCGTCCCGCCGCTGGTCCGGGGGAGCTGTCGGGGGTGCGAGCCGTGCGCTCGTGTCGGGACAGAGGCGCGGGCGCGGTGCCCTGCCACCGCTGCCTCGTCCCTTCGCCTCCCCGGCAGCAGCTGCTGAGCGCAGCTGGCGGCACCGGCTGCGGCCGGACAGGGGTGCCCGGGCTTCACGGAACCGCAGCTGCCCTTGGTGATTTTTCAACTCAGCAGAAAGAGCATAAGGTTTGCTTGAAATAATGGAAAATAAGAGGGAAAACTGTAAGCATTTCCCAAAATGCCAGTTGGAAATTCTCAAATGAATCATCCAACACAAACAGTAGCAGAGTGGAACAATTTTCTTTGCAGGGAGTTTCCACTGGAATAAATAGCAAGTTCTGTTAAAAAAAAAATAAAATAAAAATTTGCAGCTAGTTGCAATACTTGTAATGCTTGCCAGGGGCTGGAATGTGCCCATGAAATCCTTGTGATTCAGAGTGATGGTTCATTGCAGCTTTTGCTGCCAGTTCTTTAGAGCCACTTGAAGTTTTTACCTATGAGCTCTACCTAAGACACAGGTGGCTGGATTTCCCTTTACTTTCTGATGGTCTTCCATATTTAGAACATTCCTTAACATTTGTTTTCCTAAGCAGACCCCTGCCTATTGATGCCTTTGTGTCACCTGGAGTGTTGCTGTGGTGGCAACTCCGCATTATCTGCAGGTGATGGAAAATGAGGACCTTTAACAGAGTGCTCTTTGCCTCAGCATCACAGCCAGGGTCTCACCTGCACAGCCTCAGCAGCAGGGCCATGAATGCCTGCTTCTGCAGGAGCACAAAGCTCTGCATAGATTCTATTCCCCAGCTGCACAAAGCAGGACCAGGCACTGCACCTCAGCCTTCCACCGATGCCTTCAAGGACCTGGTCATTGCTTTGCCCAGCATGACTTTCAGCTCATTTAGCCACTGGTACTTTATGGGTTATGTACAAAGGGGAATGTTCTTGGTCATGCCACAGCTGCCAATGCCTCACTGAGACCTGGCTCACACCCATTCCTGGGTAAACTTCCTGGGGCCCTGGACTGGTGCTTTCCAGTGAGCAGCTAAAGAGAAGTAAAATATTTAGTGTGTGAACCAGAGAGAGGTGTTCAGGGGGCTGTTTTGGTAAGCACAGACGTTTTAAAGCTACCCCCCGAGCCTGCAGCTGACCAGTTTTCTCCAAGATCTCACTGCCTGCACAGGCAATAGCTTGGTTGTAGCCCATCTATTTATCGCCCTCTAGTGAGGTCTTAAAAATTAACATAGATTCCTTCCACGAGGGAAATAAATACTAGAGTTTGTCTGTTTAAAAAGATTTACATTTTCCGAGAGTCAGTGGCTTCAGGGAATCCCTCTCAAACATCATACCACACTTTGGATGGTTGCATAGCCTGATTTTGGATAGGCATGGATGCATAATGATAGTGTATGTCTCCCCTGCAATCTCTGGGTGCTCAGCAAAGGTCTTTGCAACAACAGCACTGGACACAGTTCCTCTTTTTAACCTGTCTTTAAGTACTGGTGCACTTTAGGTTTTGGCTGAACCCACATGTAGATCACTTGACGGCTCTGGTCTAGGTGATTGCTTACGCTTCTTGGTGCTCCACATTCCTTAATTATAATTCAGCTGGGCTGGCCCCAGACTTGGGAAGTGGCCTTGTCTTTGCAGAGGAGCTAGCTCCAGGGGCTGGAACTCTTTTAGGTTGTAACCAGGGGATGTGATTCAATCACCTGTGTAGTCTGACTGGTTTTACTTCACAGCTGTGGGAGATGATGAGGAATGTACCATGAATGTGGCTTCCTGAAGATGTAGCGGATGCTTGTTCTTCATGACCAGTGATGAGGGACCTCAGATCCCCTCCTGCTTGCAATGCATAAGATTCTGATTTGCAGCTCTGATGCAGGGATCCTTGTGGATCCTTTCCTAGTCCCTCATGGACAGCCTTACCTCAACACACCACACTCCATCTTCCTACCTGCCCCAGGCTCAGCACCCCTCTGTCACACCAGAACCCTCCAAAACACCCCCAGATTCCTGTATTTGTTCTGTTTACCTTCATCCATGCACTACTCACTCCTCTACTCTTGCCAGTGTCACCATTCAGCTCTTGCTGGAGCAAGAGCTCCCAGCAGGTCTGGATACAAACACCTCTGAGAATGCCCACAGCAGCACTCAGCCCCTCAGGCTGCTGCTCACCTGTGTCCTGCATCACCGGGGTGCAGTCACACCTATGTCACACTGCACATCTCAAACGAGCACCCTCAGCAGCCTCTGGAGCATTGGCAGCACTGCTCAGGGGACACCCCAGGGTGTCTGCCTGGGAGCTGGCTCAGGGGACACCCCAGGGTGTCTGCCTGGGAGCTGGCATGCAGAGGTCCCCCAGGGGCCGTGCTGAAGTGTGATGCTGTGGTACAAAGATGGTTTCTCAGCTAACTCAGGAAATTTTCCCTGGCAGCTCCCCACCCCTCTGTGCGCTGCTGGGGAGGGACTGACATCTCCTCAAGGCAGTGTCAGCACTGGGGGTGCTGAATTCTAACAGAGCAAACAGAAAGTCTCCTTAGCAGCACCTTCTCCACTTCATCCAGGGGCTGTAAGTGTGACAGTCACCGTGGTTTAAAATGAAGCTAAAAACCAATAAACCCCACTCCTTCTATCTTCCACTTCTCTGCATTCCTCCTGAGAGATCTCAGAGCTGTGGGAAGATGAACTGGCACAGGGATGGGTGCTCAGTGCCCATGCACTAGGGATCAGCCCTTCTCTGCTTGTGCACAGTGCTGCTCTCCTCATGTTCCCACAGAGCAAATGGCAGGACAGATAAGGACATGAAAGTTTCCAAAACCAGGCACCCATAGTTAGCCCCTTGGAAAACAGCTGGGGTGGAGCCCAGTTTGTGGCATGTGAGAGAGAAATTGAAGCAAAACAGGATGTTTTTGTGATTTAAAACTTATTTTTCATAATTCCTATTTAAAGGCTCAGTTTGGTTTGGTTTTGAAGTTGTCTGCTACATTTATTGGGAAATTTATAACCCAAAGAGCTTTGTGCATGTATTATGTGTGTATGCAGATGTGTATGTGCACATGTCCTTGTGTAGGGATTGCTCATGAAGAGGCTACTGCTCAACCTGAGGAAAATTTTCCTCCTGAAAATTAGTAAAACTAGTAGGTACTAACAGCTAAGTAATGTAATATAAACAATATAATAAGTAATATAAATATAATAAATATATAAGTAATATAAATTCTATGCAGCTCTTCTGTAAATCTTGCTAGATAATTGTTTTTTGCTCTGAAAACCTCAGTATTGGAAAGGTTGTGTCAAATTATAAAGCGTTTACCAAAGACTCATGAAAATACTCACAACTCGAGGTATTAGTTTATGCATAAACATGTTAAGCCCGAGTAATGGGAAATGGGGCATAAGAGGCAGATCAGGAAGCCTTTGGGGTCGTCTGTACCCCACAGTATGTCCTGTATTTAGCCTAGTTTCAGCTGATGCAGTTTTCACACTGTAGATGTTAAGGCAAAAGTGAAAAAGAAATACTGTGAGAAATTAATGCGGGGAATAATATATGAATAGAATAATTGTCTTTAAATTGAATGTTTCTTGGAGTTTTCCATTGCCTGCCCCTTCAGGCTGCACTGGAAATGGAGGCACAGAGAGTAACATCTCCAAAAAAGCCCCCCATGGCCACTCTCCAGGTGCTCCTGGGGGCAGGTGAACCTCCATGCCTCTGATCCAACCCCCAGAACCCCAGCCTGTGCCCTTGCATGGGGCATGAGGGGTCATTACTCTGCTTTAGCCTTACTTTGGTTGCCAGGGGATGATATACCCACTCTCACCACCCCCATCCCCTGCAGAACACTGGTATTTTATTACTGCCTTCAAGGGAGCACGATTTTCTGCCCTTGTTTCTTTTCCTTGGCTCATCTCTGAGTTCCTGCAGTGGCTTGCAGCAGTTGCTCCTGTGGAATAATTATAACAGCCTTGTGTAGGGAACTTTATGTGCATAGTAGTGATTCCACTGCTTGTATTTTTCCACCTCTCACGCCATCAAAGAACGGGACGTGTTCTTTAAGGCCACACAGCCTCACTTGCGTTGGTTCATAGCATTCTTTTTAGTAAAGGAATGTGCACATTTCTTTGCTAGCCTTGGCAAACTCTCCCATGGCCTCCAGGTTATTTGATCTTCAAGCTCCTCATCAGCTCTGGTCAGCTTCTCTCCCTCCCTTTCTCAGCCCACTGGCAGCTCTTGAGGCTATGTTTTCAAACCTCTCCTTTGCATCTTCTTTTTCACATGGGCTCAGCTGCTTCCTCCTGCTTTCCCTTTCTTGACCTTTTCTCAGCTGTTGAGCAATGTCTCTCTCTTGGCCTCTATCACTGCTCAACCCTTAATGCCTTCCTGCAACTCCAAAAACTGGCAAAAAAGCGCAATTGTTTAAGCCAAAATCTACTTTTATTTGCCCAGCTCATGTAACTTTAGACTCACAGCTCCACTGAAATTCATGATTGGATCCTCATTTGAGGCTAGGATGTCTATTTTTCATTTCAATCAACTGCCGAATTCTGTGGAATTAAATCCTGCAATTCAGCACAAACCTATCCTGGGGTTTGAGAAGTAGTTTGACAGTAAATGCTACTATGATTGTGCACACACTGATGCTGACAGGCAGATGAGCAAGCAGCAGAAGGAGGAAAATGCCTTTCATGGTGTGTGTGCTAGCAGAGATGCTGCTGATTAACCCATTTTTCAGGCAGCCAGCTCTGCAAATGCCATTTAACAACCGCCGCGTCTGTAGAATGCTAACGGGATGCTTATAAGGCATGAAGGGATTAATGTTCAGCTCTAATGAAACCCAGATGCACAGAGCTGCCTCTTCTCAAAGTCCTTTCTCTGGCCAAGCTGCAAATAAAATGATTTAATCATTGTAAATAGATGAGAAGCACCATCACTCAACATGAAGCAACACTCACTGGGTACTTAAGCTCACAGGCACTGCTGGCAGTGCTGGTGGAGGGGCCAGGGTCACCCACTGCCCCTCTGCCTGCAGGGGCATCAGTCCTCTGGGGGGAACTTGGGACCTTCCTTGGCGTGCACAATTCGTGCAAGTTTCCATCAGGGCTGTGGGAGGCTGGCTTGGAAACCAGCCTCCTTCTATCCCTGAGCACAGTCCAGGGCAGTTCTGAGGGTGGTGAGTCTCTGGTCACCTTGGCCTTGCCCTGGCTCTGTGTGAGAGGTGAGGATTTGAACCAGTGTCACGTGGAGCTGCACAGGAGAGCTGGAGCATTTCTGCCTGGTAAACTGTTTGTGGTTTGCACTTTCTCTTCCTTGTGCAGTTTATGTTTTCCTTTGTCACACACCAAACCTGGGTAGTCTGCATGTCAAGCACTGGGAGTTAATCTAGACCCTAGCAGGGTCATGCTCAGAAGCCCTGCATGGAAAGGCTGAAGTAATTCTGCAGCTGAGCAGACCCAGCTGTCTATGAGTTTTTTAATTTTTAATATGGCAGGAGGAGGGGTTTTGAATCAAGAGGCAGGGGAAAAGGAGTTATTTTAAAGGCACTAAGGAATGTGTTACATTTTTCTCTTCCTCTGGTTTGGCTGCTCTGCAAACTTTTCATTTTGCCAAAGCTCAATTCAGTGGACTGTTTATTTGCATTTTTAAAGAAAGAACACAATTCTTAATTTACTTTGGCCTCATTGATGAATTTTTATACTGTGAAACCCAGTAAGTTCCCTTCCAATGTTATGTATATACAACTTCACAACAGAAAGTTTTACCCCATAGTACCAACCTAAATTAAATGGTCCAAAGGGCTTTATAAAAGTGTGCCTGTCCCCTCTGATTTCCCATGTGAGTAGTATCTGTAGTCACCTTCTGATCACTGATGTCAAGCTCATCATCAGAGCATGCCCCAGCTTAGGGCCAGAGCCAATATATGTGTGTACAGCTGTGTAGAGGTTTTCTTCAGAGCTATAGAGGCAAGAATTCCTTGTGAGATGTTCCTGGGCTGGCTTTCAGCATTGGTTCAAAGGAAGGATAGGAATGAGGAAAGAGTCCTGATATAAAATTATATCAAAATGTGTAGGGGCAATCTGTTGTGATGGGTTTTCACCATGGGAAGAAGCACTTCAGGAAAATCCCAACAGGTACCAGTGTGTGGTCTAATCCATTGTCAATACCTATTTCAAATTTACTTGGCCCTGGACATCAGAATTGTGACAAAACTATCTGGACCTCCAAGAAAAGGTGAAGATATTTTGCAAAACAAGGTTTTACATTTCTCACTGCTTTCCTCTAGCAGCTGTTCATGTCTTGCCAAGCCAAATGCTTAAAATTCAGAAGTGCTTCTGAATCAACATCAATATTTATTGATCTCTTCATTTTCCATCAATTAGTGATTTCCTGTGGTAGTGACACAGAAGAGACTTGCATTTGTGTTGTTCAAGGTTTTTCAAATTGATATATAAAATACTTTTGAGTGTATCCTTTGGATGTTCAGGGCCTATTCCTGCTGCAGGTGATGACTAAGGAATCACCTTCACCAGGAGTAAGCATTTTTCATGCAGAGCTTTTTTTTTGTTATTGTTGTCCCAGAACACATAAACACATATGAATACATAACGACCAGAATACATAAACACCCCTCTCTTGCTTAAAATTTGCAGGGAAAACACCACCTATCGGTGTTCTCAGCAGAGGCTGCCTATAATTTTCAGAGATTCTGTCCACCAACACTGTATCAGGGCTGAGGCTTGAAAATAGCAGGATATTTTTTTATTCTTGTATTATTCAATTTTCCCCTCTCTGTCTGGTTCTGGGACCTCAGTGAGGGAGCACAGAGCTGCAGGTGGGCACTGTGTTTTTTACAGAGGCACAGCTGATGGATGAGAGCTGAGGTTTGCCTTCCTTAAAGCTTTTGGGCCCCTTTTCAGGTGCCTGTCTTTGAGTGACAGCTGAGGGTTTTGCTCTGTTTTGGGACCCTGAGCAGTGCCCTGTCATGGGATAAACATTTGTGCTGTTCTCCAGGCATGGGCACTGCTGGTGGAGGACAAGGCAAGGCTTGTAGCCAGTAGCCAGAAACACAGCCCCAAGCCATGACAACTTCCAACTGTCCTTATTTGGGTTCCAGCCCAGTGCTATTTAAGAATATCCCCATTAAATCAGCTGCTCAGAAAGACCTGCTTCAGTCAGGAAGCCTGGTGCTCTGCGTGGTGACAGTCCCCTCCATGCTTTGCAGGACATCCTCCCTCATTGCCATCCACTGTTGGCATTGCTCCAGACTCCAAGGAAGGCACAAGTAATCCATGAGAGCAGGGAAAAAATATGGCATGGAACAGATTAGTGTGAATTAAGCTAATCCCCAGCCACCTCTCTTTCCACCTCCAAGTGGAAAACCCACTTGGCCCTTGGCAGATGAGAATTGTTTCTCCCAGTCCTGCTTATATGGGACACTTTAAAATAAACCAGCAGGGTTCCATTTCTTGGAAGGAAAAGGAAATATTTCAAAGTGTGTCCTTGCAAACTGATTTACTGCTACCAGGCTCTGCATATTTTAAGAAATGTTTTCGTTTGTTTGGAGCTGTGTATTAGCAGTAAGGGAGAGGGAAGCAGTTAGTGAAACATGACAGGAAGATGAAGTTGTGTAAAATGGCTCAGATAAATATTTACACCCAAGTTTCTTAGCTCTGAGTTCACATCAAACTATGGTTCCTACATGTTTTTTGCTTGGCCTGCTCAATTTTGGAGCCTTCTCCCTGTTGGGTCATGCTGGCCTGCCTGGCTGGCAGTGAGCTGGAAGGAAGCTGGTTAGCAATGCCTGGTCATGACCACTATCATGGGACCACTATCTCTGCTATATATGGCATCTTCACAGAACCACAGAATGGCTAAGGCTGGAAGGGACATTGGTCCATCCTGCCTGCTCAAGCAGAGTTGTCCCAGAGCTCAATGCACAGGATTGTGAGCAGACAGTTCTGGAACATCTCCAGAGAGGGAGACTCCACACTCTCTGTGGGCAACCTGTTCCAGTGTGCACAGAACCTGCACAGTAAAGTTCTTCCTCATGTTCAGATGGAACTTCCTGTCCTCCAATTTCTGCCCATTGCCTCTTGTCCTTCTGCTCAGCACCACTGAGCAGAGCCTGGCTCCAGCCCTGACACCCTCCCTTCAGATACTGATAGATATTGATGAGGTCGCCTCTCAGCTGTCTGTTCTCAGGGCTGAACAGGCTCAGCTCTCTCAGACAGTCCTTGTAAATGAGATGATCCAATCTTCCCCTGGCTGAGAATTGTGAAAAGAGAGGGAAACCAGTGCAGAAAACAAATCACAGACCAGGCTTTTGTTTTGCTCCTAGAACTCCAATCATTCACCTTTAGGAGACACTTGGAGAAGAAGTGGAAGGTTTTTAATCTTATTCTGAGCTGGGCAGGAAACCAAGGCTGAGAAGAAAAGACATCTCTTTTAAGGAGCTGATGGCATGATGTAGGAAGGAGTGTAGCTTTTCAAGGCAGCATAGCCAAGAGCAGGCTGGCAGACTGGCACAGCACCCTGATGAGACTCGGGGCAGACAGCTGGCCCATGTCCCAGTGGGTGCCCTGTGATGGATTTCCCATTTGAAGCAGGGGGGAATTGCTGCAAGACAACAGCTGCTGGAGCCCCTGCTAAAACTGTTCCAGCTTGAGGGGTCACATTCAAACTGTACAGATTGCTGAGTGGCAGATGAAGTCTGGGGGCAGGGTGAAGGAGACAGCAGCCATGTGAGTGCACTTTTCCCTAAACTCAGTTTAATTGTAAATCCACATACAATGGCTTGCTCTTTTTTTTTTTCAGTTCATGTTACCTAATGCCTGATTTCCTTTTATGCACTGAACGATTTTCTCTTCTGTTTCATTATCTTTCTCTAATGGCATTTTCTAACTGGAAATGCAACAGCAGTGTGACATGGGTACATGGTAGGAGCATCCAGCACTCACATGAACAGGGCAGGAGGCAGCAGTGCCCACATTATCTCATTTAGATACTTTTGTAGGCATGCCTCTGCTAATGTAAACTCATTATTGGAGAGAACAGCAGCAGTTGTTTTCACATGGATGGATCCAAGTCCAAGTGATGAATTGTTTCTCTACTCTTAACTGGGTTCTTAATGTTTTTTTAAATGTTGCCTGAGAACTAAGTGGCCATGTGCTACATTTATATAGTAACTTTTGCCCTGTTCCAGCAGACCACTGAATTGCCCTGTTCCACTGACAACTGTGCTCAGCTGATCAATAGCAGTGATCTGCTATCTGCTCTGACACCACATGCTGATACTGTGAGAAGAATATTTGTAGGAAGATAGTGTTTCACAACAGTCATGCAAGAATAAGAATAATGTTGCTGTTGTGGGCTCTGAACAATCTGTGATGCTCCAAATAATCAAAGACATTGTGGTCCATGTTTTACTCTCTCTGACCGTGTCTTCAGCAACATAAGCCTCCCTGGCAGATAAAATTATCAGCATGAAATGGACTCTGAATCCACGATTATAAATATTGGTTGGGTTTTTGATGCTGGCATTGCGCCAGTGTCCAACCATGACATTTTGGGGTTTTTTTTTGTTTGTTTGTTTGTTTGTTTTAAGAGTATATGATAGCCTTTAATCATCTTTGCAGCTGGGAAGTGGACCGTTTGCCTAACGAGGGGAGAGTGACACTGACAGCTTAATGCTCCAGATAAAGAGTAACAGAACCTGGCAGCTAAGAGCGCTGGGAGCAGCAAATTTCCCTTGGAAGTGTGAGCTGGGTGCTGCAAACCCACCCTGAAAAGGTGGGATTGAAGAAAGCACAGTGTGGTTTCAAAGAAACAGTGTATCAGTGTTTCTGAAACAAATATTTCAATTTATATTTTGCAGAAAAATAGCCCCGTTAAACAATTTTTTTTTCATTTCTGAAAAAGCAACTAAACCAAATGTTTGCAGTGCCACAAGCATTGCAAACTTTGATCAGCTATTGTCAGAAGGAAAATCCACCCTGTGTTAAGCAGATGTCATTATTTTTCAGCTCCATCCCACCTTAACTATTTGGAGAATAACATTCAAGTGCAGAGGTCAGCAGGGAAAAAAAAAAAAAAGCCACTGCTGCTGGCCAGCTGAGCCGATAGCATAGACCATACATGGATTTGGAATGAAGGGCATCAGACTCACAACCTCCCTGGTGCCAAGAAATACACAGCTAAAATCAGCAGCTCAGAGATGAGTAATGCACAAACATGGTCCAGAGTGTTAGAAGTGTTCAAGCACTTCCAGAGTATGTTGGGTAAATGAGTATCTGTTTCCATGGCACCAAAACAGCACAGAGATCACGCCATGTCCTTCAGCAGTTCTGTGATTCCATGCCCAGTGAATGAGAGCAGAGCTGACCTCCAGGAAAAGCACACCCTGGCTCCAGCGTGGAGGAGCACAGCGAGGTCCCCTCTTCATCCAGAAGCAATGCTCCTGGGCAAGGGCTGCCCAACGCTGCTGGCAGCCAGGTGAGTCTGGCTGGGAGCCACCCCTGGGAGCCCAGCCAGCTCTGCTCGAGCCCAGCCCTTGGGCAGGAGGGTGAGGGGGCTCCAGCATCACACAGAGGACTTGTAATGCTGCTTCTGTGTAGTGAGATGGGAGGGGGTATTTGCAAGAAAACCATAAAACTGTAGAGCTTAGAAACATGCTGGATTCAGAGTGCATTTACATGGCACTGTGAGAACAGACAAGGTGCTAGGAGACTCTGTCCTGGTGCAGCAGTCTCTTAAGAAAATATCTTGGAGAAGAAGTGCTGGTCCATGCACAATCAAATTGTTTAAAATGAGATACACAGCTAGGTTCTCCCATGCAGCGAGGGAGTACACAGGCAACTGTTTTACTTTGTGTGCCTACTGAAACTAAAGGCTGAACATTTTATTATTCCTCTATTAAATATGCAAATTAAGTATGTTAACCCTGAAATTGTGCCAATTAGCTGTATTAAATTCCCTCAGTCAGATGATTGTTTTAGAGTGGCCAGAATGATTGCCTTACCTACAGTAAGGGATTCCTTAATCTCAGTGATATCCTGCCAAAGGAACGTGACTGGCTAGGATCAAAGAGAATGTCTGAGGTCTTGGAAAGCAATTTTTTTGTTTGCCTAGAGTCTGTTTGGAGTCAAGCAGCTGGACCTCTGGATAGCTGATGATCTCTGCATTTTTTTTTTCAGATAGATCAAGTATGGGGAGTACCTTGTGTCCTGTAGTCACAGCATTTCACTGGAAACTCACAGTACTGTCTTTGTTGGACTTCCAAGGGTAGCTCAGTGCCTGCTGGAGGTGGTGCTATAGGACAGGTCCTCAGACAAGGTTGTTTGGAAGGCATTGCTGTCACCATTCAGAAACAGTGGTCAGAAGAAGAAATCCACCAGCACCGACTCCCTGAAGTTTATTCTGGGATAAATGCCCTCCTACACTAAAATTCCATCATGTCTGTCTTTAGCACCACTTGTACCCCAGAAGAGAATGGCTTTCAAGTGGCCAAAATGATTGCCTTACCTACAGCCAGGCATTGTGTGCGTGGGATTCTTTGGCACAGGAGATTATCACGAGCAAGGGTTTATTACAGTGCCATTGAAGACATTGCTGCAATCTCACTGCCCCTGGCACAGAGGTGCATCAGCTCACCCTGTCTTCATCAGTGACCTCTGCAGTGGCAGCTGCTGGCATTTGCCCCCAGGCATCCACACCCATCCTTGCTGCCCACCTTAAGATAATGCATGACTGATGCTTTGCTGCATTATGTTTGTAGGAACATTTTATCCTATTAAGGCACTTCCAGAAGCCAGATGTTCTGTTTTAGTAGGGACTTCCTTTTTTTAAAATAAGCATTTGTGAGCTGATGTTATTTTTATTCAGTTCTCCTTGTGAAACTTCCAAAGACAGATTTTTGCTTGGCAATGTCACAGCAGGGTATGAGGGAAAAATTGTTGTCCATCTGCCTCTGTCTACATATGTACATGTACCCAGGGAACCTACTTAGGGAGCACCAAGGATACTGCAAAGCTGAATATTCATATATTAGGAAATTGATTTATTAAGTCACACTTGCAGGCCCACTCCAGCTTCAAGTTATGTGATCATACATTCTTTTTCACAAGGTCATCTGTGCTTTGGAGGCCTCTGTTGGACTTGATCAGGCATGGAGTCAGGAGTCTGTGTTGTAGAAAGCTCCAGCCTGTAGAATTCCCAGGACCTTGGCTGCAGAAGTCAAAAGGTGTCTTGTAAACTAAATGGGAGATGAGGAAGATGTCCCTTCCCTGGCAGCTGGACTCCACTCCAGCCTCTGCCATGGATTCCCTTTCTGAACGGCATTAAATCACTTCCACCAACTTTTATTTTCTCACACAAAGCCCTGGAGACAGACTTGCAGCCATGCTGAGCTCCTGTAGCTCCAGGGAGGGTAAGCAGAAGCAAGCACCTCAAACCAGCCCCAGCCAGCCTTCCAGTTTGCTCTGAAAAACCTGACACAATATGGTGAGCACCAGTCACACAAATTGACTGAAATGGTTCTGTCCTTTGCATTTCCATCACTGATATGAGGATAGTACCTTCCTCTGACATCACAAGAATGGTAATGTTGTCATAAGGTGCTGAGCTGTAACAGCCTTGCATTCTCAGAGATGAGACCAGTGAGCTCACATGCAATGAATGTTTTCACTGCTCAGCACAGACCTTGAAAAGTATACAGTTAACAAAAGCAACATCCCTTCCCCACAGGAGCCCTCCCTCATCAACCAGCAATCATGGTTTCTTTTATTCTTAGAATTTTGTAACATTCAGAAGTCAAAAGATCAGTAAGTCTCAACATGCTCTGAACTTCCTGGCACTTAAAGCTCTAACATAGGCAAATGCTGAAATTAGAAATGAGCCACGGGACAGATTTTCCCATGCTTACTAATCAAGAGTCACTGATATAAGGATTTCTCTCCCAGGCTAAAATCTCTCATCTTTCTCCAGCACAAAATTTACTTAACAAATAAAATGAGACCTGTGACCTCTGTATATGCTGACTTGGATTGTTATAATTGCTAACTCGTAGGTCTCACGATTACAGTCACCCCCGTTCTGTGTTACACAAGTCTTGGTGGCTGTGGCTGTTATAAAAGACACAAGTGTCTTGAGGTTAGGCTGCCTGGAGAGCGGCCTGGTAACAACCTGTTTGCTGAACCTGTGAGTCATGGAAAATGAAAATAGAGAAAAATCTACGAAGGAACATCATCCATTCCTACAGCTGATAAAGTACAACTCCCTAGAGTATTATATGCTCTTCGTATCTTTGTCTGGTCCAGTTTTAAATTGTATTTCTATACCTTTCCTTAGAAACTTTTCCATGGTATGAGTGTTTGGAAGTTTTTCTTGAACTTCATACTTTGTTTTTTTCCTCTGTTTATTCATATAATTACTTTGAGATTTGGCTGTGAAAACATAAATGATCAGCAAGGGGAGGGAGGTGTCTGACAGCACAGATCATGGCTTTCAGTTCTGAGGTTTCATATTTATTAGCTAGACAAAAGGAGAATTTGAAGAGTGCAATGAGCAGGTCTGCTTCCAAGGTGGCCAGGCTAACTTGAATGTCTTTTTGTCTTGCAGAAGATGAAGCCCATCGTCCAGAGAAGACGATCTACCTCATCTGCCATTACTAAAGCTCTTGGAAAATCAAAGTCTCATTCCAGGTAGAAAAAATACCTGACTCCTGTTTCCATATTTCTGCCTGCACAGACTGAAATCAAATTGGTTTTCAAATCCATTTAACCACGTTGAGGACAATTTGGTCCTGTGGCAGGGGCAGGTGGGGGTAGGTGGAGGAGGACAAGGCACCAGACAGACGTGGTGGGTTGCAGGACATGGGCTGATGCAGATTTAGCACCCCTGAGGAGCATCCTGGCCTTACACCTCAGAGTTTCCCTGTGCAGCCACCCCCAGCTTACTCACTGCCAGAGCCCTCTGCAGCCCCTGCTCCATGTGCTGGGCTGCCAGTGGGAAGGATAGTCCTGAGAAATGTTTCTGGCTCAGCTACAGGTACACCTGGGCAGGTGAGGGGGCATGAGCTGCTTCTGGAGATAGGAAGTGGTGAGAGGCATGCCCAGGCCCTGACAGCCCTGTGCAGGATGGCATCAGCTCAGGACACTTGTTGGAAGAGCTGCCAGACCCAGACATGCTCCAGGCCAGCCCTGTCCCTGTCAGGGGCAGCAGCTTTCCCTTACACCAGCTCGGGTAGTGGAGAGCTGCCCCCATGCCTGCACCTCCATTGAGTGTCTGCTGATGCTTTGCTCCTGCAGTGTGAGGCACCAGGAGTGTCAGCAGAGTCAGGGACATGCCAGACATGCACATTTTCTGCTGAAACACTGAGTGTTCTTACTTAGCCCTGAGCTGAGCACCTCAGTCCAGTGAAGCTGAGTCCTCCTTGACCTCATCCCCTCCTGCAGCACTGTGTCATTGCTAGAGACAGATAAGGGGATACCATGGTCCTTTCTGCCTTGCTCTGATAGCAGTCTTGTAAACAGCATTTCCTGAGGGATTTGTTCAGTTTGATTTTTTCTTTCTTTGCAAGAACTGATTGACACTTTGATCTGGACCAGCCCTCCTGAAGAATGTCCCTTTTGTATCCCACCGTTGGCGATTGATGCACAGCACAGCCCGCTTCTCTGGAATGAGGGGGCAGTGTCAGTCTCACAGGACCATTTAATATGAAGGGCAGGACTGATTTTCACTTGGTTATCATTTGACAAAGTTATGTGACTTCTTTTTTGTTCCTCCCACCCCCTCTAAATTGCAGTAGGAAAAAAAAAAAAAAAAAACCGTGAGGAAGAGAAACAAATTCTTGACTTTATTTGGCTGGAGAACATCCTCATGAGGGAGGGAAGCTTTAAATGTTTCTTGTGATGAATTGCTACGGAGGGTGCTGGTCCAATGCCATCTTTGCTCAGGCCATGAAAGCATCTGTGAGATTTTTTTTGCTATCCTGCCATTGTGTTTATAAAGCTGCTTTAGAAAATCCACTGCTTGGGGTTGTGAGATGCTGTGGCTCCCACTGCTCAGCTGATGGACATGGAGAGCTTTTAATATCATATCTGAAGGTGATTAAGCTTCTCACTTAAAACCCCACAGCTGCATAAGTCAAGATTGGTGGCTGTGGAGGAGGGAAGAGGGAATTTCTGTTTGCCAGAGTGCAGGTGTTCCTGTGACTGGGGGAGGATTTTAGTAAAGCAGCTGCTGGCTGGTTTTAACCTCATTCCTGTGAAATCAAGTGAGTTCAGTTATGAGGCCAGTGGAAACTGAGTTAAGACCAACGTCAAAAGTACTACAATTACAGCTTGTGTGGTTTTTTATTTGTTTGTGTAGAGTGTCCTCAGACTAGAGGGTAGAGGAGTAGAGCAGCAGAGGGTAGAGGAGAATTGCTGAAGGGTGAAGGGAAGGCAAGTATCCTTGCCTGCAAGCAATATACATATCTTTGTCTATGTGTAGAGACAGGAGGATCTCTGTGAGGTTTTTTCCGTGTCAGTCTAAGGCCATGTCTCAGAGGTTCACTAATTAAGTCAGGCTCAGGCACACAAACACACTGTGTGAGCAGGAACTCTTCCATGCTCATGCAGCACATCCCACACACTGAGACCCAGAAATGGCTGTGGCAGCTGCTGTGTGCCAGCTGACCTGAGCCCAGAGCAGTGCTGAGGAGGTGCTCTGGGGGTGCTGAGGTACAAACGAGGAGACTGCACTTGGCAGAGCTCTTGCAGCTGGGGACAGCACAGGTCTGGTTCAATCTCCATGCTGCCTTGTTGACTGAAGTCAGCATGCAAAAACCCTTAGGGATTTTTGGAAATGGTGAGTACCTCTATGAATCTCAGAGGAAACAACAAGCTGGATGGCTGCCAGACAAGCCAGAATCAGATGTCTGGAATTAGATGAGTACATGCAGTTAATTTTCTTTTTGCTGCAACTCTTGTGCTGACAAATTGTTCAGTCTGGATGGAAAACATGCACAGAAAGGGCAGTGCCCCCCACGCCCAGCTGAGCCACGCCATGAGCCACTAGCTTTCCACATTCAAGTCATAGCTCACACATATGTGCAGGACATAAATCTTTTACCTGAATGAGAAATTACTCAAAAACTACTATTTCAGCAGATTAATCTCACAAGATTTGGTATGGGCTTTTAGGCAGTTTTCCATCTGTCTGAGGCTGGTAAAGTTAATTGTGCAGAGGCGAATGTGGGTCATAATAGAGAGCAGCAGGGGCTGGGAGAAGCAGAGAGCTCTCAGGCTCCTCCAAAACAGATGCCTGTGTCCCATCACAAACCCTTCTAAGGAAAGCTTCTGACAAAGTCTTGTGCTTTTTCTTGCTCCTCCAGGGAAACTACTCTTTCCTCTTCCCATTCAGACAATGGGCTGCCAAGTGGGGTGTTCAGTAGCCCAGGCTCCACCTTCATCCTGGACGAGCGAGTGCAGCTAACAGTGGGCCTGCAGACCCAGGAAAGACATCTGATTTTGTTGAGTGATGTGCTGGTCATTGCCAAGTCCAAGTAAGAGGAATTTCCACTCATTTCTTTTCCCCAGTAGGTGCTGTTGAAGCTAGGCTCAGCATGTGGTGGGGTTTTTGGGGCTGTCCTGTGCAGAGCCAGATGTTGGACTCAATGATCATGTGGGTACCTTCCAACTCATGAGATTCTGTGAGGCTCTGATCTGTTTGTGGAGCACCTGTGGCATTTCCCCTTTCCACCTTCACGAATTTTTCTTGGTATTAATGTTTCACTCCATTTGTCTGAAGAAAAAGGTTGTCTAATCAGTTTTGCCCATTTCCTTATGACGTTGCTTGAAGATACACTATGGGGGCAAGAGGCAGAAGGACAAAGCTGACTTTCAGTCTGATTCCTTCTGTCATATATAAATTAAGAGCTCTAACTGCATCTGCATGACTTGAAAGGAGCATGACCAGACTCTGGAGATCTAAATGGCCTAAGGAATTAATAATTTCCATTGTAGATCTTCCTCCAGCCTGAAGCTGAAAAAGCAAGTGCATCTGAGTGAAGTGTGGACCGGCACCTGTCTCAGCGAAGTGACAGAGAAAAAGATGAGTCCTGAGAATTCATTTGTCATTGGCTGGCCTATCACCAACTACGTTGTCACCTTCAGGTATCTTATCAGACATCAGACCTCCCTCTGCATCCCAGTAGCTGCTCAGGTCTCCCTGTGTCAAGTGAAACAATGACTGAGGCTAAAGGACCCATTTCCTTTTCCATTTCCTTACCCTGGAACCCGGGTAACCTGAGCTGGCAGAAATAGTTCTAGGAACAGCAGACATTGGGAAGGAAATACTAGGAGAAAGAAAATAGCAATTAAAGGTCACTGCAAAAATAATGAGGGCCCACAAGACGAGTTAACTCAAACTTCACAGAAAGGGATCTGTCTCTTATCTGAACACTCACCAGTCTGACAGGAAACCTGGTCCAGTTTGTTGCTGGGATTTTTTTGTTATTATTATTTTTGTTATTTGTTAAAATAGAACAGAAGAAGGAAAGGACTGTGCTTTTGTTCCAGGGCTTTGCAGGAAGCAACTTTGACTTACAGCCATATATAAATGAAATTGGGTAGAGTTTCCAAAGGCTGTTACCCATTCAGCACTTATTTGATGATCTGCCTCCCTTTTTGTCTTCAGCTCAGCTGATGTGAAGGAACGATGGCTGTCAGTGTTACTGTGGTAAGTGACCCTCCTTTCATCTCCTTCCTGGTGGTTCCTCCACAGGCCTTAGAGAAATTTGCCCTTCAAATTGTGCTCTGATTTTCAGCATGTTAAGTGTCTATGTGCTGTTTGGAAAATCCACCTTTGAAATCTGAATATAGATGCCCCTAGGAGAGTGCAAAATTGGTGTCAACAGATGGGAAAAAAAGGGGATGCATCAGAAGATGGTATTATTGGAGCATCCTTTTCCCTTTGGAGCTGGAGGTTGACTTTGCTAATCACTGTTGAAATGTCACAAGTGTTACTGATTCTTCAGATGTTTTTCGATTAGAACTAAAATTGCTATTATGTTGCATCTAGAGGCTACAGTTTTTTCTTTTTCTTTTATGTTTTATATGTTGCTTCCGCTAACACCCAGACTAAAGTGTTTATATAGAGACAAAGAGGGGAAGAACTCTTCTGATTTGTGGAGAACAGTAGTGATCCTGAGGGAACACTGGAAGGTATCATGCAGCACACATCTACCTGCACTGAAGTACTGCATGTGGGGGATTGTTAGTCTTTGTGCTCCAGGTGGATAAAGAAGTCAGTAAGAGCATGTGGCCTCACTATGAACATTACATTCATGTATGTCATAATTAATCTGTATTTATTACAGTGCCAAGGAGGATGTCTCATCCAAATTTTAGGGTTCTTCTCAAATTTGGCTCAGAAATTACATCCCTTTTTCTTTGACTTTCAGGCATATCAATGAGGTAAAGCAAAATGAGTATCTGAAGAATCTGACCCTTCAAATTGTTGTGCTGGATGATGACAACTCTTCTTCTGTAAGTACCTGCCCATCAGATCAAGACTACCCAGGGCTCTGTGGAGTAGGGGAGGGAATGCAGGGCTGTGCTGGTGTTCCAGTATCTGGGTATCTGCATCCTTCCCACTTGGAAGCCCACATGGAGGGTTTTGGTATGACAAATGAGGAGGTAGCCAGACCCTTACCAAACAGCACTTAAGATTATTCTTCGCCTCTAACTTCTTTTCTCTTTTCCTTTTGCTTCAGTTCAAAATTCATGACAGTTTGTGGCTGAGTGCCACAGTCAATTCCTATTTCCAGTGCTATGAATTGAGGATATTGATCACAGAGTCACTGGTGTGTTGTCCTGAACTAATTTACTGGAATGTGTCCCAGTCTAGCATACATTTCTTGGCTTCATGCCGAGCTTGGTGGGTCACATTTGCCTCCTGGGTGTTCTTCCTTCAAAGAGTGACCCCTGACACTCATGGCTGATGAGCCATGTTCCATGTTCATCCTTTTGAGTGACAGTGGCACTATAATCAGCCAAATACTGATGGGATCAAACACAGCATCTAAGCACCACCCACTTCCTGTGATTTCTGCTGGATGAAATCTTTGGATGGTATAATAGACCCATGACAGAAGAAGTAGTGGAGAATAGCTTTCATGTTTTACACACATCATCCTTTCTGGTGTAGGTCAAATTCGTACAGCTCATCCAACCATGAACATTTAGTAAAGACTGTCATTAGACAGAGATGTGACATTTTCCCCAGAATTTGAAGCTACAGGAAACTGCAACCAAACTTCTCACCTTTGTCTTAGCTTCCTGTATTTTCTCTGTTTGCCTTTCTAGACTACTGCAGTCAACGTGTCCAATGTGGAAACTGCAGAGAGTGTGATGAAGAAGACCCTTCTACTGCTTGGGCTCCCTGTAAGTGGCAGGTGACAGATGTTAGCTAAGGATGCTGGCAGCATCTGCTTCACAGGACAGTGTGGGTGTGGATAAGTGTAGATTTGCTGTCTGTTGCTTTCTGAGTGAAGGGCAACCTCATGGACCCTCACTCTGGCCCCTCTCAACTAACATTTTTCTCTTCTTTGTCCCTCACCCAACAGGGCAGGACCAGTGAACACCACCTCTGGGTGGTCTCAGGAAAAGATGAGCCTGCTTACCTTCTCATTGGTAAGAGCCCTCCCATACTGAGCATCATTTTGGTGCTTAATTCTGGCACCAGAGGAACAAGTAATAAATTTTATTAGCGTATGTGGCAGAGAAACATCACAAACATTGCACTCTTCACTTAAAAAGCAATAGTAGGGACACTGTACTTGATGTAAGATATGACATCAAGTTGCTGTGAGATGTCACTTGGCTTCTATCATCTCAGCATCCACATTTAATCAAAGAATGGTAATATCTTTGGAAAACTTCACACTTACCTCCCTTTTCCAAGCAAACCTGTGCACTTCTGGGTGGGAGCCCATCACACTTTTCAGTAGATGTTCCAAATAAATGGGAGATCTTTAGGCTGGTCCAAGAAGTTCCTTCTTTGCAGCAGGTGTGGTGCAGGGGTAGGACATGCCTCAAAGCCTAATTCAATCCCTCTGACTGCTGGTATGAGCTTGCAGGGCTACAGGTTTGGAGGCTGGTCCTACTCTCCTGCTCAGCTTTGCAGGCGTCTCCTCACGGGCAGAGCAGGAGGTCAGGACCAGCCTCAGCTGTCTGTGACAGAGGTGTCCACTGATCTCTGTCAGACAGAGCATCTCCTGACACTTCCCAGGCCCTTTGCCTTTGGGCTCTGTCAGAAGCAAACCAATTGCTGCAGTCAGGTGGTCATTCAGCAAGAGTGTTTTAGATATAGAGGAAAGCACTTTGGCAACTGAAAGAAGCAGAATTTTTCCATGGTCTGTTGGTGAATTACAAGCCTCTAGTTAGGAAGCTAACATGTTTATCCTACTTGTTTGGTACTTACTTAGTTTTCATTGCATTTCAGTTCACAAATAATGAAACTGCTTTCCACACAAAACATTGCACCATATTGAATACCCAGTTTGTTGCATATGGGTTGTTATCTTTTGAACTGCTACCTTAATCCAGTGCTAAACTGACATCACGAGCACATGTAGGCCACTTGCACCAATGCCTCCACAGGCTGTTTATTTGAAAACTTTCCTTTCTAACAATTTGTGTTTAGGTTTTAGAAACTCCTCAGGCTTGAGGGAGGGTAAGTGTGTATATGGGGGCCTTGAGGACAATCACAGTGGTGCTTGAGTGCTACAGATCTGTAGGGGATGATTTCAGAAATAGAAGAAACATTTTAAAATAAACCACTGAATTTTGTCTGTTAAGTTCTAAGCATTCACCATGGAGATCACCAAAGCTGGAATTTTCCAATAACATTTTTTCCTGCTCTTTACACAACTCTGCTCAACAGGGCATGAGCATCCCTTCAGCATCGCCTTGAGCTGTCTCCAGAACTCTGCTGACCAGCAACAAAGAACCAACAATAACACTCTCCTGGCTGATGGGAAAGAGTCTTCCTTCCTTGCTCAGCTCCCAAAGGAAAAACAGTGTCAGTTTGTCCTGAAACCCAGACTCCAAGCTCCAATGCAGCTGAGGAGAGGTAGGGGCTGCAGGAGTGTGGTACAGCCAGATAGAGACTTTCTTGCTGTCCAGTCCAGTGCTGAACTCTTCTGGCATCAAACATGTATCCCAGAGTTGCTCTCATACCTGAATGTAATGTAAAGAGGAAGAGATTGCAGAGAGGTGAAATTTTTCTGTGCAAATGTTCAGACTTAGCTTTCAGTCCTTCATTAGTCTTCAACTGCAAGTCATTGTAATAGAATCATAGAAAATGCTGAGTTGGAAGAAAACCATCAGTATCATGGAGTCCTAGCCCTGTACCCAAGAACACCACCATCCACCTGAGAGCATCGTCCATATGCTTCTTGAACTCAGACAGCCTTGATGCTGTGACCACTGCCCTGGCGAGTCTGTTCCAGTGCTCAGCCATCCTCTGGGTGAAAAACCTTTTTCTGAGATCTAACCTAAACCTCCCCTGACTCAGCTTCATGCCATTTTCTCAAGGCCTATCACTGGTCACAAGAGTGAAGTGATTCTTGCACTGCAGAGACAGCAAGGTTTCCTGAAGAATGGTGATTGAGAGTTTTGCTGATGGTTGAGAGATGAATAAGTGGTTTCACTGCTGAATATTGTCTAACCATGCCCATTAAGAGTGCAGTTAATAAACAGGTGAGGGTAGAAAGTGCTTGTTTTGCTGGGAACTCTGCTTCCTCTATAGATCACTCACTGTCCAGAAGGACAGACAGGTGTGTGATGAAGGTCTCTGTTTGGTTTCAGAGTCACTGCAGAAACACACCAAGAGGAAGAAGTCCTTGATTGACTGGGCCCTGCGCCGCAGCACCAGCACCCCCTCGGGCAGCCCTACCACACCTCGGAAACTCTTCGGCCTGTCCCTGTCCTCTGTCTGTCCTGATGGAATCCTTCCCAAGCCAATCATGGTAAGCAGCAGCCTGGACTGCTTGTCTTGATGTAAACTTGATGTGTTTAGCCCAAAATTTAAAGCCACTTGAAGCATTGATGAGGATTGAATGGGGAAGAAGACCATCGTTTACTTGTGATCCAGACTCAGCTCAGTAACAAGGGTGGGAACAACCCTCTCCTGGATAATCCCTATCACTTCATTTACAGATGTCTGTCCTGTTTCAATGGGTGTCTCCAGGTCATCACCAGGTGACAAGGGGCAATGCCAGTGGATCCTGCCATGCTATATAGCCTAGAACTCACTCACTACAAGAGTCCCCTGGGCTCACATTTGTCACAGGATAAGTGTGCCCTCATGAACTTTATCTGCGGCTTGCCTGTCAGATTTTTGTCCCTGGTTAGATCAGGATAAATCTCTTGTATTGTTTTCTTTCCATTACTGACTTGGTCTTCTGCTAATTATATTGCAACACATAATGTATAATATACACAAACAAGAGGGTAAAGTGTTAGGTTCTGAAGTACAACTGGGTTTTCTCTTAGGATATGCTGCTCCTCTTGTACCATGAAGGTCCCTCTACTAGGGGCATTTTCAGACGTTCTGCCAATGCCAAGACTTGCAAGGAACTGAAAGAGAAGCTGAACTCTGGAGATGATGTTCAGGTGGATGGAGAGTCAGTCTTCGTTGCTGCAGCTGTCATCATGGTATGTGTGGCCAAGAAACTCAGCTGTCTGGGCTAATGGTACCTTCCTTCTTTAAGGAAGCAATGAGTCTTTATGGGTAGGGAGGATTTCAGGGGAACAGAAAGCATTTTCCAGCAAGGAACATTTTCACCTGTTTGTGTACACACAGGTGATACAGTGACCTGGTTTTCACATGCAGACATGTGCAGCCCCTCAGGACAGGGCTCCCTTTGGCACTTCCCATACCAAACCACCCCCAGCAGGAAATACAGTGATGTTCACCTACAAGGCAGCTGTGATGTCTGTACAGTGCCAAATAACAGGACAGATGCTGCACTGAAATATGCATAAAACCCTTTGGTTGCAGCAGCACAGATGTTCTTTGTCATTTCTGAATGCAAGGAAGAGACTGCAGGAGGTTTGGGAGGACTTGTGCCACTTGAAGGCAGCTGCTTTGCAACCCCCAAAACAGGAGCTGAGCTGTGCTCTCTGGACCCCCAGCCTTTACCCTCTGATCAGCCAGCAAGCACAAGGGAAAGCAGCTGCTAAATCCAAGAAGAGGGTTGTGATTGGGTGAGGGATGAAGCTTGTGATAAGACCCATGTTTCAGTAAGGAAAAGCCTGTATTTTGTACTGGCAATTAAATCTGGTCAGAGTAATTTAGGCACCAAAGTATAAAAAAAAATCCCCTTTTTTCTTGTTGGCTTGATATTCAGGCACTTCCCAACACAAGACATACATTGAGTTGTTGAATAGTCCTCTGAGAAAAACCAGCAGTCCTCCTAGCTGAGAAATGTTACAGAGAGATCTGTGCAGAGCCCTAGGGCTGAGTCCTCTGCTGGATTGGAAAAGGGACAGTCCTGCTCTGGAGAAGGGGCAAAACAGAAGTGCTGCCTGTTCATCCTGCAGTGCTGCCATAGAAGAGCCTGAGGAAGCCAGCTTGGTGGGCATGGGAGGGGAGAATAAACATGTTTGTGTAGTGTCTTGTTTTATCTTGTGCTTAATATGAATAAACAGTGACTATATGCATTGTGAAACTGAAACCAGGAATTCAAAACTGACCAGACTGCTCTGCGTATATATATTTAATTCAGGATTTTCTCCGAAATATACCTGACAGTGTTCTATCCTCAGACATGCACGGACTGTGGATGGAAGCTGTGGACACAGAAAATCGGGCACATAAGATTGAAGCTATCAAAAGGTTTGTAAAAGCCTTTGTAAAAGTTTCTTTTGGTGGGAAAAAGGGGATCATATGGGCCTAAGAATAGCCTTTATTTTCTGTGAGATTACTGTCAATGCTCCAGGCCACAGTGGAGGAGCTATTGCTGATTGCCAGTGTCACTGATCAGAAAATTTTCTTTTCAATGGTCTTTTTTGAACATCCTTAACATTTCTGATAATCATATTGGCAGTTAGAAGAAACCACCCTGTCAAGGTGGAGACATGGACCTTGAAAACAGCTTTACTGCCTTGAAACTGCTGCCCTGAGCACAAGCAGTTTATCAGCCTCCTGTTGGATATCCCGTTTATTCAACCATGGCTCAGCTCAGTTTTTGAAGCTTACCATTTATCCTGGGCCTTCTTTATCCATGTTCTCCACAGCACATGACACAGTGGCATGGTCTGGCCTGGAGCTGTCTCCTGTCTCCTCTGGGCATTGCCTGTTTAGTCAAGGCATTGTGGGTTCCCTCCCACATGCACTGAACCCAAGTCCCTTGTCCCTCCAGTTCTATTACCAGAGCAGGTGGGAAATTTGGATGCAGAGCTGTGGCTCTCACATGAGTTGGTGGAGGGGAGTGACACAGATTCACCTTATTCTCAAATGTGGATGTCTCAGGCTGGGTACAAAGGGGCAGGAGGGGGAAAAATATTTGGGTTGCTACTTCTGGAATTCAAAGAGCAGATGTTTGTGAACAGCACTGTTTTCCTTTTTTCCCACTCCCTGAATAGTCTCGTCAACCAGCTTCCAGAGGCCAACCTCATCTTACTCAGACACCTCTTTGGTGTCCTCCATCATATTGAGCAGAATTCTGGAGAGAATCAGATGAATGCCTTTAACCTGGCTCTTTGCATAGCTCCCAATATGCTGTGGCTACCGAGTCCCACTGGGCCTGAAGAGGAGAGCCGCTCTACAAAGAAGGTAATCTTCCGTGAGTTTGGCCTCACCTCTGCTTTCCTCTTTCACTGCTTTTTTTGGGCACTGCCTTTTGTAGTCTAAAGGAGGGCATTGGGCCAGTTTGGCCTCACCTCTGCTTTCCTCTTTCACTGCTTTTTTTGGGCACTGCCTTTTGTAATCTAAAGGAAGGCCTAGGGCCAGTGGCAGTGCTGGCTGAGTGGCACCCAGGCCCCATCCTTTCCTCTGTGCAGCTGTGCCCATGCTGGGCAGGGTTTAGCCCCTCAGACTGTCCAGGGTGAAAAGGCAAGCAGTGATTGCTTCACCAGATGAGCTTCCTATACGGTCAAGCAAGCACAAGAAAACTGGAGCAGCTGAAGTTGGACACTGCTACCTCAGCTGGAACAAAATAAGCAATGAGCACAACAGTGCACCAGAAAGGAGGAACGCTTGCTTGTAGCTTATGAGGTGTAAGCAATAGTGAGGAAAACTGTAGAATGTGCTATACCTGGCTCACAGTACCAGTTCACATAGTTCATATTCTTGCCTCAGGTGTTCATGCAGATGCACTGCCACATTATTAACAGCTTCTTGAGGAAATTACATCTTTGTAAAAAAAAACATGAGACGATCTGGGTATGATTTTACTTGCTCTGTTTTCATGAAACTGAATCTGTGAATTCCTGTCTTTTCCAGGTGGCTTTGTTAGTGCAGTTTCTGATTGAAAACTCAGGAGAGATTTTTGGGGGTGATATTGCTTCCTTGTTCCAAAGACCTGACATAAAGAAGTCCAAAAACTCAGCGGAATCTCTGGGTAAGTTGGTGGTACTAAATCTTCCAGAAATATTTAAAATATTTTAATAGGTAAAGTCCTCAGACAAAAGAGTTTGCTTTACCTTCATGTTTCTTCTAAGGAACAGCATTGAAAACCAGTTGGGTTTGGTTTTCCCTTTGCCTGTCAAGCATAGGCAGGAAGAGATAGCAAAGCAGAGGGCTGAAGTGCCAAAACTCCCATGTGTCCCCAGAGATGGCTGTCTTTCTGTGTGGCTGCTGTTAAACCTGCTCTAGCCATTGCAAGAATTTAGTGTAACCTTAGCACTGCCATGTCCCAGCAGTATTTTTATTTTCCAGGTTAGTTCTATGAGCTAAATCACATAGTTTGTATGGAAAGAGATGGAGTTCTCTGTTAGCTATGCTACGAATACAGGCCATTGGTGAAAAGTAGTCATAAAGCCAGAATTTTTTTATTATTTCCTGTGAGAATAATGGATTATCTTTGTTTTTCATATATCTTCCCTGTTTTGGTTGTGAGGTACTATATATATGGCAACAAATTAATTTGTGTCCTCTGCCCCAGACATAGGCTTGGCTCAGCATGATGATTCCTCTGATGAGCTGGAGTTTTCCACTTGTGATCCAGAAGGGCCAAAGAACCACCTGGAATCTGAAACAGATGCCATTTTTGAAGCGCCCAGGAGCTCATTACTTGATGAGGATCAGGAAGACTGGGACTTGTTCAGCGAGATCACAGCCTGCTACCAAAGCAAAGCCCAGACCAACGCCAGTGCAGACAGCTACGAGCTCCTGGAGGAGGACGGCTCCTTCTGCTCCATGGGCTCCATACGCTCGCTCAGCCCGGCCAGGGACCGCTGCTCCTCAGAGCCCAGCGTCTGCCTCAGCTCCCAGCTGCCTGCACAGGGCCACGAGCCAGTGGCCCGCCAGTCCAGCTGCGATGCCACCATCATGAGCAGCCACACAGACTACATCCACAGGCTCAGGCAGCTGCAGGTGGAGAGCCAGAAGCTCATTGATGAAGGCCTAAGCCCTGGGGTTAATAAGGCCAGGCAGAACTTGTGGCAATCACCTCAGACCACCTCCAGGGTGAAGCAGCTCAGCCTTCAGAAGTCCAGCCTGTCCAACAGGTCCAGCTTCTCCAGCCTGTCCTCTACCACCACCTCCCCATCTGCCTCCTCACTTAGCTCCTTAGACAGTGCTTTCTCCTACTGCTCAGAGTCATCAGCCATTAGTCCCACAGATGTCTCATCACTGCCATTCATGTTTGGCACTTCTGCCAGGCTTCATGCTGTGTCTCCCACAGCTGCCAAGAGGTCCCAAAAAGAGTGGCATAAATCCTTCACATCTCCTGTGCCTTTACATCTGTGCAATCTGGACAGTTTTCATGAGGGTGAACCCAAGGCTGGAGAGACCAGTCATTGCGTTGGAGAGCAGAAAAGTTTTCCATGTGTCAGCAGAGCTGCCATGGGAAGCCCATTCACTGACATTGACTGGGAAGAAGAGGAGAGACAGCTGAGTTGTTCAGGGTGCCCTGGCCCAGAGCTCAGGAGCCAGGATTATACCAAAGAGTTTGAAGAAAGCCCTGAGTACCCAGCTGCCAGCCTATCCAGCGACACATCCCCACAGGCCAGCCACCAGCAGCACAGGGAGAAGACAGTGAAGAACATAGAAATCAAAGGCATTGATGACCGCCCTCTGAGCCAGGAAAGCCTGAAGCGCACCAAGATAACTTTTTATGTGGCCCCAAATAAAGAAAGCTCTTGGGGGTCTCAAGTGGGAGAAGAGGAGAGATCTGGGACAAACACCAGCAGCAGAGACTCACCCAGCAGCAGCAGTGAGCAGAGCGTGTCCAAGAGCTTGCAGACTGTGAGAGTCCACATCCCCCAGACAGTTTTCTATGGGCAGAACACCCCTCTTGTCCTGCAGTCCATCTCCAGGCGCTACCACCATGAACCAACAGTCCCACCCCTGCAGGTCAAGCACAGAGAGAGCCCCCAAAGTGCCTCTGCTCCCGAGGAGCTGGAGAGACAGCCAGTGGAAATGGCGCAGGCGCCAACCCAGAGCAAGGGCTTGGACACATTCAGGCACACCATCCGCATCATCCTCCCTGACTCCGTCCGGAACACCATCAGGGACTATTTCAAGCACGATGAAACCGAGCCCTGTCCCACAGCAGAGGTGGAAGCAGTGGAGAAGGAACTCCTCCGGAGCAGGGTGGAGTGGCTCAGGAGCCAGCCTCTGGCAGAGGTGGCCGCAGAGGAGCGTGACACAGCAGTGTTGGCAGAAGAGACATTTGTCTAAGGCGATGGTTGTGGAGGAACTAAATATTTTTTTGTGTATGTGCAACAGAAAATATTCTGTAATATATGATCAGGGTGTGAAGAATTTAGCAGGCTGCATGGGGCAACAAGTGTAAAGTGACACTAATGTGTATGTAATACTTATTTTGGTGGGAGGTGGGGGGGGGGCTGTTCTTGTGTTTTCTTTATGCCCTTTTCTGATGAAAGAGACTTTGCTGGCTGGGTGTGGAATTGAGTGAATACTACCAAATTCTCCCTGTCCTTGAAGTAGCTGACCTGTACAGGGCCTGACTCAATTTTTTTTTTAATAGCAGGAAAAGAGAAATATTGCTTTATTTTCTCCAGTCAGCTGCTGATGTGGGTGGATGACTGGACAACAGGGACAGCTAATGCTTATTAAGAATTAGTTTAAAATCTTTACACTTGCACAAAACCCACTATTATTCACTATTCATCACAACCATTCCTCCAAAGGAAAATCCTTCACCTTCATTCCAGAAATCACTGCTGCTTCACTCTGCTCATCTATTGTCTGCTCTGGTCTAGCTCACAGCCCTCAATCATTACTGGTTGAGGCTGGGTTCCAAAATCAGCAGCTGGAGCCCAGAGTCCAAAGTCCAGCATTCACTGACAGACAGCATGTGTAACATTTTAAGCCCAAGATTGCTTTATTCTGGAATTAATTACACAGTGATCCTTTCTTCTCATACCTTCCCCAAGCTAGCATTTGACAGAGAGACAGTTGTCATAAAGGATTTTAGGACTGTCACATTGACAGGGCTGTGAATGTTCTTCTGTGTCCTCTGGGAGTAGCTCAGTAGCTAGGAGTTTCAGTCCTAGTGAAAGGTGACAATTTTCTGTCAATACTGATGCCCCTTTCTAGAGGCAGTGTGGATGAGACAACTGACTAAATTCCTAGTCACGCTGAAAGGTACTTGAGCAGGGCTTGGTTTTAGCACGAGGTCAAGGGGTTGTGGAAGTTGTCAGGAATGTTGTTGAATAGATGCTGAAGCAAAGTCACATCTTGCCAGAAAGCTGTCAGTCCATAAACTGAAACTGTCCAGGCTTCACCACCAATGCTGGCTCAGAGAAACACTGAGTTCCCCCTCAGCAGAGTATGTGGCCCTGTGCACTCCAGCAGAATTGAATTTGGGGAATTCCAGGCAAGGATGTGCTAAGCAGGCTGCTGGTAAGGACCACCAAAGAGATGCAGCCAGTGGAGTCCTGAAGCATCCCTCAAAGCCATGCTCAGAAGTGCCACAGACATAATGGGACTTGTTAGAGGGTTGTTACACTGCCAGCTGAGCTCTGAAAAGATGCTGAGAGCACAACATTAGTGTGACAGGTTGTTTTAAGAAAACAGTGGGAAAGGTCTCAAAGGTTGAAAGGTTTGGGATGGTTCATTTGAAAGTCACATGAGAGTTTTCTATGGTGGTATCTGTCAGAGAGACAATCCTTTTACTCAGTCAACAGTGAATGGGTGAAGGAAAAGAGAAATACATGAATCCTAATGACTGAAAGGTTGTGCTTGTGGAATAATTATCCCTGCAAGCTGCTGTCTGCAAATAGCCAGAGCTGGAGCTGCATGACAGCTGCCATGGTTCAGTCCTTGCATAGAGGGGAAAGCCACCTCTGTACAATTATCTAGTGTCAGATCCCTCCACTCATCTGCCAGGTGCCTGTGAGGGTCAGTGACAGGAACCTGGCCCAGCACTCCAAATTCACACCATCAAATACTAGGGCAAGGGAACCAGGGGGAAGCCCAGAGCCCATTTTCCAAGGTGTATACAGTTTGTTTTGTTAGATGAAGGGTGTTTGCCTCTCACATGTGGCACTCTCTGTCCCAGATCACCTTTGTGCCCCTTGTATAATGAAAGGTGTATATAATCATAACACAACTCCACCACCAACATAATTTTCCTCACACATGAACAGCAATAAGGCACCCACAGTCTTTTTTTTCCAGAGCTACAGTTGTAACTGTTTTAATAAAAGACACACAAGTTGTCGTTGTGGTGTTGTCACCTTTTGTTCCCTTGCTCCCCTCTCCCCCGTGTCAGGGTGGTGGCATTTGCACTGAACTGCTGCGTGTGTGAAACACACTCACCTCCCAGCCCAGGTCTGCCAGGCTGGTCATGCTGGCAAGAAGCCTTCTGCCAGCACAGCAGTCTAAGCATTGCTCCTGTCTTTTCAAGAAGGTGAAACAGCACTAAATATTAAAAGAAAAGTCGGCCTATTCTTGGAAGAGAGATGATTCTGTATTCTAAACATACTAACAGGTTGTAAAGTCAGTGGCTGGGCTCAGGTCAAACAAAAGGGACCTGAACCAAATGCAGAGTTAAGAGCTCACAATTTGCATCACCTAAAAGGATCACAAGAAACTCTTAGAAAGAGATTAGTTTAGAGAAACACTGAGTGAGGCACAGAAAAACACACAATTTTCTTTGCCTCATCTTAGGCTGCCTAATGTGGGCACAGTTCCCTGGGTAGCTGCTCTAACCCAACTCTGCATTATAGCATTTTTCTTTATTTTAAACAAAAGTCTTGCAAAACATAACACAAACCAGAGTTCTGGGCTTGGAAATCTGCAGCCCTCATTTTCCATGAGCCAGATAACAATGGAACTCAGAGATCAATCTTGAAAATGTTCCACAGCCCCCAGCTTGCTCGTAACAAGAAATAACAAACACACAGACACTTGGTTGGCTTTCTGCCCCAGAAAGGCCACAGTTTCCCTCAATGTATAGCCCTGAGATGCAAACAGGTTCCCTTTTTTCTCTGCCCTTTTTCAGATCATTTAGACCACGCTGGCCTGTCACATACTGTTGCAGGCTCTTAGGAAGTCGTGTTACATGGTCACCATCCAGGAAGGGATGAGCCTTCAGGGCCTGCTCCCAGTTTAGACCAAGGCCAAACAAGTCCATCTCATCTGCCTTGAAGAGAAGTGACTCATGCAGTTCAGCCTCATCTTATTTCTGGTCAGGATATATGATTTCTTTCCTTATCCTGCAGGCTGACAGAAACATGACAGAAGTGCCTGAGGCAGCTGTAGTTTACTTTAAACTTTCCAATTCTATTTCTGATGTTTCAACTGTCAGGAAAGCCAGTCTTCCAAGACATACTCTCCCTCATCCTTTGTAGTAGCTCCTTTGTGCAGAGGCCTCTCTGTTATCCCATGGCACCTTAGAGGGACAGACAGCCCCACCAGAGTAGCACGGGCTACTTTAACTCCCTGCATTTCAACGCTAACAGCTTGTCCTAGAAACTCTTTCTTCAGAGGTCACCCGCACTCTGAAGAGGAATACAGCAGTCCTTCAACCCTTCCATGCCAGAAGCTGCTCCCTCCCTTGCCATGCTGTGTGCAGAGCTGACATCTCCCAGCAGCAGCCTGGGCTCCAGCTTCAAGCTCACAAGGTGGGGACCGAGGGGTGGGGCTGCAAAGCTCCAGATCACCTCGGCTTTGCAAGTGGCGGGATCAGGAGGGGGAGAGACTTGAAGTGCTACTGAAGGTGATGGCTTAACTGCTTTCATTTAATCCATATTTATTCTCTTTGCTTTTTTTACAGTAAACCTGGGACAAGTTGGAGGAGATTTGGGAGAAACAGGCACAGCCAAAGGGCTATTCTGTCACATGCCAGTCACAAGCCTGAAGCCTTAGCACATCACCACATCCGTGGTCCCCAAACAGGGCTGGGACCCTACAAAAACCCACCCTGCTGCCGTCACCTCTTAGAGCACATGGTTCTGGCCCATGCCAGAAATCCTTCCTGCAGGTACCCTTCTGCTAAGGATAAAACTCTGACATGGATAAACATTTGTACCGACTTTTGCATGAAGGAGGCGAGGCAGACAAAGCCTATTGGGAGGATTCAGAGTGTCACCCTGTGCCCACAGGGAGAGCAGGCCACGCCGGGCGCTGGGCTGGTGTCCACGGTAGGAAGGCATGGAGGTGCACAGAGACCATTAGACACAAATGGCAACTGTGGCTCCCCGAGACAGGCCCAGGCACCGGTTAGGGCGAGGGGAACGAGAAGGGACGGGCACAGCGCAGCGGCCCCGCCGCCTCTGCGGCCTCCTCCTCTTCCTCCTCTTCCTCCTCGCAGCCGCCGCCGCCCCGCGCGCGCCCCCTGGCGCCAGAGCGCCGCCACAGCAGCCCCCGCGGCCTAGCCCCCGAGGTCGCGCTGACATTTCGTAAATCGCAGACCCGTGGAATCACAGAGTGCTCCGAGCTGCAGGGACCCTTCAGGATCATCGAGTCCAACTCCAGGCCCTGTGCAGGACGTGCCGAGAATCACATAATGTGCCGCGGAGTATTGCCCAAATGATCCCTAACTCAAGCTGGTTGCTGCTGCCCTGGGGAGTCTGTTCCAGTGCCCAGCCACCCTCTGGGTGAAGAACCTTCTCCTGAGATCCAACCTAAACCTCCCCTGACTCAACTTCGCCATTTTCTCGAGTCCTGTCACTGGCCATGAGCCTGAAGAGATGGGTACCTGCTCCTCTGCTTCCTGTCGTGAGGATGCTGAAGAACACGATGAGGTCTGACCTCGGTCTCCTCCAGGCTGAACAAAGCAAGTGACCTCAGCCACTCCTCTCAGGCTCCCCCTCCAGACCTTTCATCATTCTCATGGTCCTGCTCTGGACCATCTCTAACAGAATGATATCTTCTTTATATTCAGTGCCCAAAACTACCTGCACTATTCCAGGTGAGGCCCCACCAGTGCCGAGTACAGCAGGACAATCACCTCCTTTGATCAGCTGGCAGTGCTGCACTTAATGCAGCCAACCAAATTTCCATCCATCTCCTTCTGTTCCAGCCAGCCTCATGGTACCAGAACAGTGCATCTTGTAGGTCTAAAAGGCTCATTTTTAGAATTTCATTTGATGTGTGGGGTAGTACAGCAATGAGAAAATTTAACATTTGGAGAAAGTGGCTGCTCCCAGCACAGAACAATTCAGGGACCTAAAACATCTCAAGTTCATAGAAGTGGTTCCTGCTTACAGGAACTGTCAGCACACAAATGCCCTCAGTATGCTCTTGCTGACCAAACTCAAGTCACCTACATCACCAAGCCCATCAGTACACTGACTTGCAAACAGTAATCTCTTCTTAAGCTTCCCAAATTGGAAAAGTCTGCTCCATTTTTCAAGAGCCAAGCCTTGCAAAATTCTCAGCAATTACTCAGAATAGCAGAATTCTTAAATTTCAAAGGAGAAAGCAAGTCACATAGAGTAGAAATATTTACTGACACCCACCCAGGGAAATATAAAGCCATACACTTTAATCCAGTTGCATTCAGCAGAGCATTTAAGCACTTAAAATGCATACCAAAGACCCTATTAAGCATGAAGCCTTGTTTAAATAAGAGATTTGCCAAACACGCCTTTTATACTGAATCAGACCTTTATGGCCTTCTGCGAGCCAGCCACAAAAAGCAGTAGTGTCAACCAAAAGCTAAGTACCCCGTCACACCTAAATGAGGGTGTAAGCTGTGCAGCAGTCATTTCCAGTTACTGTTTGCTTTGCTTTCCAACCTCCAGCTGCTTCCTCATGTCCGACACATCCATGGGGACCCTCACTGTCAGACCATCCATCGACTTCTTAACGCACACCTGGCAGCCAAGGCGTGATCTGAGAAGAAAACATGAAGTGAGGCTCCTCTGTTCCCAAAGTAAAGGGAGAAATCCCCCACCCACACTGGGATGTCCAGTTCAGGATGAGTTTTCACTAAAGCTCCTGTTAAAGATCTGCTGGCCCACAAGAGAAAGCAGCTCTCAAGGCACAGCTATAATACAGAACAAGCCCCATCCCCTTGGAAAGAGATGCCACGTGGTGAGAATCTGCCTCAGAGGCTTGAGGATCTGCTGTGATCAGCAGGGAGGCTTACGTGTCAGTGAGTCCGTATGCCAAGTCCAGCATGTCTAGCTCTTCATCTGAGATGGCATCAAGCTTTTGGAAGGCATCCTTGTCAAAGATGAGGTGACAGGTAGAGCAGGCTAATGTCCCTTCACAGGCACCTGGTGGAGAAGCAAGGAAAGGACAGCAAATCAGGAAAAATAAGGGGGTGAGAGAGACCATCTTCAGCAACAGTGTGAGAAAAGGCCCTTTAACAGATCTGGAGCATGTCAAAAGAAATGCTAGGAAACACAACAGATGGATGCAGTTTTCAGCCTGTCTCTTCTCAAATTTTTACATCAGCTCTATGCAGCCAAAAGCACTGACAGGCTGCTGGAATGCCAGTGTGACAGTGTGAGGTTACATTGCCATCTCAGCATGCTGAGCCACCCAGCAAGCAGCTGGTGGGGAAGGGAAGCTTGTTTATGATCTTGGCAGAACACAGTGGCATATATGCTGTTGCACTATTCCTAAGTACCCACTGGCCCTAACAGCACTTGCACATATCCTGCTGCAACACCTACCAAATCCATCAATGGCCAAGTTGTGATTGACTACCACTTCCAGCAAACTCTCCCCTTCTTTGGCTGTGGTCGTTAGTCGCTCTCCATCCCGATTTATAAAATGCACTGTCACCTGATCCTCAGAGCTGTAAGACAAATTTGCAAAAATCACCTTTTCTGCACATCCACAACTGAGGTCTTTTGGCTGAGTGCTAGAGACATGGCACTTAGAGGGAAATGTACATACAAACACTTTCTTGAAGGATTGTGCCATGCACATAAGAAAAAATTCAAATTATCAGTTCTCAGTGGCAGGCAAATCTGAATTGCCCCAAAGTATTTCCCACTTTATCAAACAGCCCACAGAATAAATGTCTATCTGTGCACAAACAAGTGCAGGTGCTCTTCACGTGCTGCCCCTGCTTGGGCTGGCTGGCAGAGGGAGCATGTGTAGGCAGGCAGAGCATTTGCAAGTCCCAGGCCTGGGCTGTTAATCCTGGGCAGAGTGCAATTGCAAGCAAAGTGCTCAGGATCAGACACTAATCCAGCAAGAAGGGCTGTTGTCCTTTATGTTTTGCTTCCCCTTCCCTTCCCAAGGGGATTACTTGATGATTGTTCCTTTTCTGCTGCTTTTTCTTCCATGAAGTGCCCACGCCTTTCCTTAACTCCATCACAGGGAGCCTTCTTGTGGTGAGACATGCCCAGCCCCAGCTTTTACAGAGCTACTGGGCTGGGTAACTTTCTCTGAGCTGATGTGATCCACGCTCAAGAAAAATTGTTACTTATTTTGACAGCCTGCAAGATTTAATCTGGCCAAGAGTTAACATGGCCATCGGCTTCTCTTAATGATAACTTGCAGACAGGGCATCTACAAATGAAAGGGAAACAGCATCCAGTTCATCTCCTCCTGACCAGGCTCTCACACCAATCTGGAAGAAGGCTGCTACACTGACAGCAGTGTTCAGGATTTCTCACCAAGACAAGTATATTCTTCAGAGGAAGCACATGAGCAAACAGTGTTTTTCTTCTTAGTGTACATACCAAATGCTCACTTAGATATAGGAGGTCCCAGTTACCCAAAGGCCCCAACTCCTGTGCTGAAAGAAGGCAGCACCTTGGAAGTGGTTGGGCCTTTTGTCCAGTAATTCTCAGTGTGGCACTGCCCAAGTGCCCATCACCCCAAAGCCCAGGGCATTCTCCAGTGTCCTTGAGCTTGATGAAAGAGAAGCTTCTCTTTCATCAGGTTGACAAGATACACCAGTTTCTTTCATATAAACACCTACAGATATTTCTAAATACACAATTTAAAGACTAGTCCTCAAATGTCAAAACAAAACAATCCTCCTCATTTTTGATGGATCAGAGTAATTTATTCCATTTATATGGTAAATAGGCATGTTTCTAGGCAATGTTTGGTTTATCTTTATGGGTGAAATAATTTGTTATACAATAGAAATGGTAAAGTGATAGAATTCCACTTAGTGCTGCAACCAAATTGATTTTTCAGCTGGATAATGGTCAGAGGTTTGGAAAGATCTTACCAGGATGTGATAAACTCAACACTGCAAATTCAGTGTATGCCAACTGATTATTTCCTCTTAAAAAATAAAATCTCAAACCTTTTGTGACACAGGAAAGTGGTGAAGGAGGTTTCAAGAAAGCAGTTCTTCCCCCTGTCAATGTTTTCCCTAAAAGATACTTTCCAAGGCCATACAAACCAACCAGATGCCTACAAGTACTGCCAGAGATAATTTCATAAGCAACAAACCAATTAGAAAGAAATCCTATTGATAATGAGTCTTCATAAATCCCGCCAAGCAGGGTTATCACTATGACTTTTCTCTAAGGTCAGATAGCAAAGTAGTTTATTGTATTTTCTGTGATGGTTGGATCTCTCTCTCAATGCCTAGCAGATTACAATCTCACCCAGATCATACTAGTCTAGCAGATCCACAAATTACATTTATTTTACCTTCTCTTCCTGAACTATCCCTAAAGCAGAGAAAGGAAAGGCTGGCAGGGAGTCTGCAGTAGTTCCTGCCATGGAAATGGGCCAAAGGACTCTTTGTCACCTTCATGAGCCGGTTCCCAGCCACTAGCTGTGGCCCCCACGGCTCTGGAGGCAGGACTAGCACCTCTGACAGGTCCCCACAGCTCCAGGGATGGGAAGTAGCACCTCTCGGGCTGGGTCCTGGCACCACCTTCCTCCCCATCAGCATCTGCTCACCTCATGTGGTGGTCTCATCCTCCACCTCCCACAGGCCATGGCTTCGCTGGCCTCTCTCCTCTTCCTGCTACAGGGCAAGGCAGAGGTGCCTGCCCATCCCTTTGGATGCAGCAAGGCAGCATTTGACCCACCTCGATTCCCCAGGGGCATCCTGGAACCCTTGCGTGGAGCTGAAGCCTCTTTCTGCCCACCGCTTTGCTGGGCTGTGGTGCTGCTCAGTCACAGCACAGAGGAAAACGAGGCGAGTCCTGCTGGTGTTCAGTCCCCTCCGCAAGGGCCGCATGAGCCCCAAGATGCCGTGAGCCATCCTGCTGCTGGGACCCGCTCCGTGTCCCCCGAGCTGTCCTTTGCTGCAAGGACAGCTTGATTAGGGACTTTTACGTACAGCTGGGAGGATGGGGGGAAGGAAAAAAAAAATATAGCAGGACAGCCTCCCTGGGGGTGGAGGGAGGGAGAAGGGAGGGGAAGCAGGAAGGAAGGATGGACAAAGGGATTGTGCTTGGATCTTGCTGCAGTCCAGCCCATCAGGGCATGGGAATTAGTTGAAGCACAGGAACATGTGAAACATCACCTCCACATGCCAGTTTCCGAGCAATGCTCTCTTTGTTCTCTTTACAGATTTCCCTTTTAGGAGCCAGAACTAAATCAAATTTCAGGAAAAATATTAATTGTGGTGTCTAATCATACAAGGAGTTGCAAGTTGAGGGCTGGAAGAGCAGAGAGGCAGGAGTGCCGATGACTGCTGCCTTGAGGAGAGGGGCACACAGTTCCTACAGCAATGGAGTGAAAGCAAGACACGTGAATTCTGCTCTTGACAAGATGGCATCCAGCCACGTCATTGCCTTACCCAATACAGCAGCCTCCCATCTCTAAAATGTGAATATTCACTTACTTCACATGGTGGTGGTGAGAAGCAGCCACACTTAGCTGCTCATTTGCTAAACTCCCTGCAGAAAAATACCATAAAGGTGCAGATAACTAGCATTCATTTCATGCTAACTGATAATCCACACTACTAAGCTTTGAAGCCTTGCAGAAGAAAACTCTTCACTTATTCCCAGAAACACAGTCACTGCTTTAGTCTACCCTCTTCTACAGGGTAAATGGATACGAATTTGAGGGCCAAAAATACAACAGCAAAGACAGTTTCAGTTCCTGGTTTCTGTGGAGTTAGGGAACAGCTCTCACCTCAAGAGAATGAATGGTTCCTTCCACCAAATTTACAGCTCACCATTTGGTAGGATGTTTGCTTTAATCAAGGTTTTTAGTGCAATAACGTATTGGTAGCCAGTATAAGCAAAAAAATTGTTGATACTGGACTCTCTAAGCAATTTGTACAGGGAAAAAACCACAGCATAAGATAGAAAATGTCTGCCTCAACACAGACACACACACGCAGAGCATTGGATTCATAGTTCTGAAGATAACCAGAAAGTTCTGGCTTTTTGCCGCAAAATGAAAGTTTTCCACCCAAGGCTTTCAGGTTGGAAGGTTTGGAAAGAGGTGTTTAGGCTTTCTGAAAAAAGCATCAAAGACATTAAGGAATGTAAGTATTTTCCACAGGCCAGGAGGGAAATGTATTCTTCAGTTCAAAGGCAGGTGTTCAAGCATTCAAACACACCTCCTCAGACAGCTCCAGTGGAGACAAATTCATGGACAATGCATAAAGGATTAAAAAAAAATAATAATAATTGTCAGGTCAACTTTTCCAAGTGGTTTGCTCTCTCCTGCAAGCTGCCCCAAATGCTTCAAACTTCAAAGGCAAATTCTTGAGCTCCATCTCATCCCCCAGCTTAAAACCACTCTGTTCAGCCTCTGCAGCTGAGAGACTCTGGCCAGTTCTGCCTTTGCTTTTCAGGCACTACAGAGATGCAGCAGACAGCCCAGTTCTGTCTCTCAGCCATTTCCTTGGAAAGAAAGCAAGGCTTGCCACGAGAGACACAAGGAGAGGGGCCACAGCACATACAAACCACAAAGCATCTTATCTCTCCAGAGAACCTTGAGCTGAGAGAGATACATTAGATATATGCACAGCAGTTTCCACAGCAAGGACATTTGTGTGTTTGTCTGGCACTGACTCCTCTCCCTGCCAGGAACTCAGAGCACAGCAAGTGACAGGTCAATGTCACCTGATGGAAGAGAGGCCAATGCAGGGAGGGAAGTCAGGGAGACTTTGAGGTGCAGCAAAGGGGACAACTCCTCCCGGATGAAAGCAAAACAATTCTGCTGGGGCAGGAGAGAATCAGGCCCTTACAGATTTTGGATAATCTGTTTTAAGGTCTTTGAAATACTGAGAAAGGGCAGAAGCAAGATCTCCTTTCTAGAGTAAATTATTGTTCATTTAGCCAAGGGCACAAAAATAGAAAGCTTTGCAAATAACCACCCCTCCCACAAAAAAACCAAACCAGCCAATAAAAAACCCAAACCAAACAACCAACTAAATCAACAAAGAAAAAATACCATTACTTTGAAAAAAAAAAAAACCCTCACCTGCTTCACAGGTCAGCACATATTCTATAAGAAGGCCAGACACAGCTGAAGAGAACCCTTAGCTCTGTTTCAAGTATGGTTTGGCAGAAACCAACTTCCCAGCAGTGCACAGAGGCACATTACCCCCCACCTCCCTGGTTTCTTGCCAGCAGGCCACACTCTGTCAGTGCAGTGGCAATGCCCACACATCCAGTCATGTGCTCACACACACTGCTAAGGAAGTGCTTTCCTGGCTTGAAATACCTTGTCCAATATCTTCTGTAGCACACACCAAACAATGTGGTACTCCCTCCCCCCAGTCTAGGCACTCTCATGCAAATGTCCAAAACACCTGTGAGCTGCCTCAACTCCACCTCAGCCCCAACTTCTGCACAAGGAAGTGAACACTGAAATCAGCACTGGCCCAACCCAACCAGAAGCTACACAACATCTTTGCAGTCCTCCACAGCAAGAAGCATACTTGGATTTTTGAGATACCAAACCCAGCTCCTCTGACCACTGTTAGAGTTTCTTGCAGGCAGAGCTGCCCTGGCTCAGCCACTGCCCATGCTGTTCAGGTGTAGAGAGAGGCAAGCTCGTGCTGGTCCCATGGGGGAAGTCTCAGGGACTGTAGTCAGAGCAGCAGGCACACAGACCCAGGAATAATGAAGATTTCCAGAAGGCAGCCTTCATTAATTGGAAAAGCAAGAACAGCTTACCCCTCCCCTCCTACCTATTTGTGCCTCACAAATACTCCTGTAGGGAAGCAGGTATGGGCTGCTTGCTGACACAGAACTAAAGCGCTGAACAAAACTAAAATTCACCTTTCCCATTGTCACTTTAAAAACCCATTAACCACCCTTCCTGTTCCAGAGCAAGTTGCTAATAAAAGCAAACAGAACAACTTGTTCTGGTTTGACTTTTTGCAAGCCTACAAACCCAGACAGAGTGCTTCTGCTGCCTCACAAGAGATGCACTGAGCACAGATGCAGGACAAAGTGCACAAACCAAGTGAGCTCAAGTCACAGATGCTGCCTCAGAGGCTGGGGCTTGGGGAGAATGCAAATGTGCCTCAATTTCAGCATCTCTCAAACAAGACTGTTTGCTGCATTCGAACCTTCCCTAGATGTTCAGCAACCTTCTGAGAATGACACAAGCAAAAGGAGCAAGAGCCATATTCTCACCACTGGAAGCAGGAGGGCAGACATGCAGTCAGAGATGGGCTGGCACTGCAACCAGAAATCACAATGAATTCACAACAGGGCTTCTGGACAGCAGCCACATCTGACAATGCAGCTGCTGCCTGGCTGCGTGAAGGCCACTAAGAAGTTACTGTGCCCCAGCCAAGACCTTCACTTGCACATGCTTCTCCTTCAAGCATCCAGTCAAGGATGCTTCAAAGATGGATGGGAGTGCAACAGTGCTGCATCTGGGGTATAAACAGCCTTCACCATAACCTCCCAGCTCAAGAGCAGCTTATTTCACACCCCCTTCAGTTAAACTCGTTGACTCAAGACCAATCCCAGCCTGCATTTCATTAAAGGATGATGCACAACCACAGGCTATAGCAATCATGGGGGCTTGTAATTTTTAAATTAGCTCTGCTCACCAGAAATATGTGTATTAACACCTGCTCTGCACATTCTAACCAGAAGCTGAAGGTACAGTCTCTTCAACAAGCATCCAGTATTACTTTTTGCAGTTTCAGCACTACTTTTTTCTCTAATACCTCCTCATTCTTCCACTTTTCACTGTACTCCTCATCCTGACACCTGTCCTGAAAAGCTTAATCTTGGAATTGCTAGTAACATTTAGAGATTCATTTGACCTGGAGGTAGATACTCATTTAGGCATTGTTCAGACACAGGGAGCTGCTCCCTTGCCTACAAACTGCACTTGGAACTGCAAACCTGCAAGACAAAAGCCAGCCTCAGCCTAGCATTTCATACATTGAGGCCCAGACTTTTTTACAGAATGCTTTGGGTTGGAAGGGATAAAGATCATCTAGTTCCAATCCCCTGACCATGGGCAAGGGTGCCACCCACCAGACCAGATTTCTCAGGGCCTCATCCAACCTGACCTTGAACATTTCCAGGGATGGGGCATTTTTCTTCCAGAAGTAATTTTTCTGCAAGGGGGACATTAACATCACATGTGGCCTCAATTTTCATATGGGTATGCAACAGTTATGGGTTGATATTAGTGACAGAGGAATTCTGTTCTCTGCCAGTTGCCACATGCTCTGAGATGATATGCCCTAGTATAAGACATTTAAATTTTACAGCCAAGATTGAGTTATGCACAGCTGCAAAGCTGGCAGGGAACAGAGCAGTCAAACTGATGGTACAGGGCAAACAAGGCATGCCTTGGGTGCTCTCTGCTTTCTCATTGCAGTCTGTCTTTGTAGGTGCTCCAGCAGCTGCCATACGAGTGCCTACAATTATCATACCTTACCCTGTACATTACCAAGCTCAGGATGCTGGAAAAATGCTTGTGTTTCCCTCCAAACATATTATCCTTAGCAAGAAATTAATAAGATGTTCATCTACCTAGAGGAATCTCTACAGGGCTTGTCTGCATCAAAGCAAATCAGAATTTGGAGACCATGCCCTTGCAATTCCCTGCTTTAGAAAGAGTAAAGAAGAGGAGGAGGAAGCAATCAGTCTTATTTTCTGCAGTTACTTTGTTCTACTTGGAGTCAGTGCATCTCAGGCCAAATACATTAGTCTACTAAACAGATTGAACTCAATGAATATTTTACTCTACAGAGTTAGTTTGGCTTTTCTTTAGAGTTCTTAATAAATTGCACTGCTTAATAAAGCAACATTGCAGAGCCTGCAAAAAGACAGCGTTTCTAGTCCCCCAGCCTTCTGAGAGCCTTTTATGCTTTAGTCTTCCCTGGTCCCCCAGACAAAAGCAGATGGGCCCCAAACATTTGCAGATATGGCTTAAACTGGATCCAAAACATCCCAGACCAACAAATCCAACAGAACCTCTACAAAAATTAGAGGTTAAACACAAATGTCTGATCCTAAACTACAGAATGCCTTACAACAAACTAGAAGAAAAGGGTCTGTACAGGACAATTTTTTTTCACGTGGTCCAGTACAGTAGCAGTCTTCAGCCTCTAATGCTTTACACTTCCATTTCTTCAAAGACAAACTGAATATAGATATGGATAATTAATGGAGAATTACTAAGCCTCAAGCCTCTAAGGTAATGCCCATTGAGAAGCAAGGGCACTAGAAACAGCAAGAACAGGATCAACCTTTCCAGACCAGTGCAACCTTCCTTTGAAGGCTGCTGGAGCATTAAAGAAGAAATGCAATTCCTCCGGTGCTCAGGTTTTTTGAATCCTGGCAGGAAGGAACAAAAAAGAAAAAAGACTCACCTGTAGAAACTGAATCCAAGCCATGCCTGGGGATTGCAGAAGCCTTAATTGCTCCACACTTCATGTTTTTTTTTACAGGAAGTTCAGGTCTCTTCCCCAGCACCAGATCTCTGAGCACTAACATGTTCCAATGAAATCTCCACCTTATTCTGCAGTGCAGCAGGGATTAGGGAGAGGTTCTCTGAGGCCCCGCTTCACAACCACCAAGAAAGCAGCTGCAAATAAAGATCACACAGTTCATTAGCAGAAAGGTGGCAGCAGCCACTCTTCCATTGCTGGAACCCATCCCGAGACACTGGGAAACAGGTAGAGACAGCCACAGCAAGGCAGCTGTGAAGCAAATTGTGCCCAGATCCCCAGAACAGGCTGATGGCAGCACAGACTTGGCAGGGTGTCCATGCAAGCAGCAGCACCAAGGCCCAGCCAGCCTCTCCAGGCTAACCTGGATGCACACAGGCCTGGGCTGAGCCCTGCAGGAGCTCACCCACAGCAGCTCCATCCCCTCCCTCTGGCCAGTCCATTTGCAAGTTGAACATTTATACTCAGTGCCTCCACAAAGAAGTGTCAATTCCAGTACTGGCTCCAGCTGGACAGCTGGGGGGGCTGGGGAGGAGGAAAGGGCTGTTACTGAAGCTGTTCCTTTTCAGAGTGCAAGAAAGATCTCCTTATTTGTGAGGGAGCTCCCAGGCTGACCTCTGGGCACCACAAGGCAGATCTGCCCAGCTACGAGACACAGCACTGGACTTAAAGCAAACCTTAAGTAAGCAGCCAGACACAATCTGCTGAATTTCTCTGAACTTTATTGGCACTTCAGGAAGAACAAGGTATGGATTTTAACAACTCCTCTGATCAGGAAAAACATGTCTTAATCAAGGTTCTCTCTGCAGATAAACACATGGACCAATGAATTACTCCACAACCTTAAGGAATTGGTGTTTTATTATAATCCAGTAAAACAACTGGTCAAAAACCTTCAACATAATTTACAGCAACAAAAAATAAAACAAGAAAAAAAAAAAAAGCCAGGCAACATGTGGCAACTCCCCCCACCCCCAAGAGGAGTAGTTATCCAATTAAACTGGAACATGAAGAGAAAGAACAATTCACTGTATTCTAACAAATAAAAAACGTGTCTACAAATCTCACCATAATACTGAAAGCTTCTTACATTAGTTTTCTTGCAAAATATCATCTTTATAATACAGTATACATTTCCAAGGGAAGGAGGACCATAAACATACCCTCCGTGCCTTGACTAATATTTTCTAATTGTGCATAGCTAGAAATATTGAAATCAAATATCATTAGATACCACTGGAATATAATACTGGTTAAAAAGAAGGCAGGGCTGAAACAACTACAAAGAGTTAGGTGGACTCACTGGCACAAGCCGTTCTATTCCTTTATTGGACCATGTGGAATTAGAACGTTTAAAAAAACAATATAAACAGAAGTCATGCCAACGTCATAATACATGAGAGCTCAGCAGTGTTGTGTGACCCATCAAAGCAGAAAATTACTGGTTTATTATTTGAACAAATATTCCAGGCACCATACATCAGCTTGTTAGGAAATTATTAAAATATTAGATAGGATTTTCTCCCCTCAAATGCATCAATAGTTGCCATGGACAGAGCAGAAGTGCTGAGAACCAGCTTTAAAGCACCAAAACAGAAGTTTAAAGGTTGTCTGTTCCCCAGTAACGAGACTCACACAGAGCCAGTGCCAATCACGTTCAGTACAGGAATATTCAAACACGTCCTGACAAATTTAACTCCAATCTTTCATTTGTGACTTTCATGGTACTGAGGCATATTTTTCTTGGCCAACAAAAAGCTTGCCATGTCATGTGCCCCCCAAAAGCACTCTGTGTCCAGGGGAGAGAAGGGGCCTCCCACATGACACACCTGAAGGTTTAACATGCATAGGTTGGCATGTTGCTTCTAACAGAGGTTGTCTGGTATTTGTATGAATCTCCACACAGACTTGCATTGCTTTCAAAAAATAACAGAACTGGTGAGGTTGTTTCCAGCCACCCAAGGAATTCTTGGGGAAATACTGCGGTTTGTTAACACTATTGTGAACATTTTTTTGGCACAGTAAATGCTCTGGTTTTCAGATGTTTTTCTTCTATCACCATTACCAGTAACATCATACAAAAGGAGAATCAACAAAACTGAGCGGGTCACAAAATTTGGAATTATGCTAGGCAAGAAAATAAATCCCAGGCTAACCTAATGACTTCCTATAGGGACAGGCTAATCCAAGGAGGGCAAAACAAAGGAGGACTTCACTTTAGGTGGAACCCATTTTTAAGGTGACTCTCCTGAAGGTTAACAGTTCCTTTTATGAGGGATCAAGGCAACATCCAATTCAACCCTGAGCATACATGGCTATTTCCTCCACAGAAATGGCAGGGAGGACTCTGGATAGCTACAGCATGGGCAGCTTGGATGACAGGAGGTGATGGTTATTACAATAACTGGCACAAGCAGCTCTCAGGACCAGTCTCACAACCATTTGTATCCCGTTTCTAAGAGAAAGCCTTCTGTTCTCAAAGCTACAAAAGGCCAAAGCATCCTTCTGGGGATGGAAAAGCACTTGAGCCAGGGATGTGGCAGAGTGCTACTGAGGACTAAGAAAGCAATTGGACAAGTGTCTCAGAAACCTCTCCCCTCAAATGCTGCTTGTAGCCAGGAAGACAGATGCAGTCTTGTACATGACCCAGATATGAGAGCAGTTTTTGGTCCCCAGCTGCTGATCACTTTTTATGATTGCATCTAGTTTAAACTAAAGGTATCTGAGCTACAGTAGATCTATACACAGTCATAAGGCACCAACAACTATGTGCTAAAAAGGCCTCTTATGGAAAAACCTGAAATCTTGTTCACAAAACTAGAAAAAGTATCTGTTCAGCAAGGGAAAACACAGCTACAATAATTTTTAGTCTTTTACATTTCTACCTCCCATTTTAGTTTTTCATTGGCAAAACCAAAAAGGAAGGCAGTGTACTTTAGCTATCTCTGCCTCACTGGTTACATTGAAGTCAGACAAATGATAGTGAACAAAGCCATTGACCAGAGACAAAACCTCTAGAAAGCAGGGAATTTGAGGCTTCAAACCACACTGTATCAGTGGAAATACTCCAAAGGCCGCCTCATGATTAGGAAATTCAAGGCTCCATCATTAAACAACAAAATGTAACACCAGCAGGAACACCACAGGATCTGTTTGGTCTGCTTATTTTTGTAGGACAAAAGCTTTGGTCTTTTAGAGAGAAAGTCTATATTTTACCTTCAATCCTTCTTCCTAAGCTCCAGTCTCCCCTTTTTAACTACATGATTCAGACTCTGGGTTAAGTCAGAAATTCAGACCCTGGCTACTAAGCTTAATCCTGAAGCTTGCACAGGTTAGTAGGAAGGCAGAGTGTCAGACTGCTAGCTCTTGACTATCAAATGCAGTACAAATATCTGCTGGTCTCCCCACACAATGGGAGAAGACAGCAACACAGCCACCTCAGTGGGCAAACCCAATACACTAAGACTTTACCCCAAGCCAAACAACTTCAGATTTTGCCTAATATACATTTGCTTCCCCAAGCCACCCCAGGCAGACATAATTACTATTCCTTCTTCTGTCACTTAACTCCAGCATTTGCCCAAAACTTGATAAATAAGACCATGGTCACTCTTCTGTAGTGGTTCCAGCATAGCACGATTATGAGTGATGATGGGAGAGGATGGGAAAGAGGGGAGAAGAGAGTGCAGGGCAGCAGGTGCAGGGGAGAGTTTACATGGACTCGAACTCGTCAATGCGCTGCTTGGTGTTGCCCTGCCGAATCTGACGGAGGGTCTTGTACTTGTCTCGGCCCAGGCGCATGTTCTCAGCGTGGATCATGTCATTGGCTGTCTTCTTGGTTTCATCCCGAGCGTTTGCCAGCTCTGAGGAAAGAGCCTTTGGAGGAGGAGAAAGACAGCAACAGGTTAGTACATTGCAGAGACTCAAAGCTGGATAAGGAGATTTCCTGCCAATCCTCCTAAAAATCCAGTATCTATAGAGACAGGAAACAGACAAGCCCCAGTGTATTCTTCTGAGCAACCTGCTCTAGCTGACCCTGCTTGAGCAAGGAAGTGGGATCAGATGATCTCATGGAGGTCCCTCCAACCTAATCAGATCTATGATTTTGTGGAAGTTGTTAATATTTCTCCCTAACATTTGAAGGTATAAAACATCAGGCAATTTGTCATCTATTTATCTTTGTCTAGCAGAGTTATGAAAGATTGGCTCCAATGCCTGCACTTGAAAAGAATGGCCATGTGGAGGGATTCCTGAAGACAGCAGGAGCATCTTGCAGAATCTGAGGAATTACCAGCTTTCCACCAGAAAAGGAACTTGCTGCAGAAGATAAAATGCACCTCTAGCCCTCTGTGTGTAACCACCACAGTACAATGCAGAATAAGCAAAGCCTGGTGCAAGTCAGGCAGTACAACTAAATGCTTGGAATTGAACAGCAGAACACTGGAGTTCCTCACAAGAAGATGGTGCAATAGTGCTGTCTCTGTGCTGAGCCCTAGTGGGCTACTCCAGGGTTTTGCAATGCAACTCAGACTTGACAGTTAGAGACAGCTGCTGGATAGGAATCAGACAAAGTTCTTCAATTCCTTGCAGACAGGGCTATGAACAGCTGTCAGGTGGTTGGCAATACGCACAGAAAGAAAGCTACATCTGACAGATGCTGCTTGTTGGCACTGCTTCAAAATACTTCACTGCTTCCAGTAAAATGGAATTCAAGTGCCAGGAGACAAGATCTGCCTCTCTACTCAATGGTTAAGCAGCTATCTGGCAAGATCATGATCATCTCCCTTCCCTGCATCTCCCCTCGTTTTTTAAATAACAGCAATACCTTCCAGCTGCAAGAAATGTTGAGAAAAGTAGAAGCAGTACCCCCACACACACACACTCTGCTGCCAGCTTCTTACCTTCAAGTGTTTCTGGACCCTCTCATTCTTCTCTGCTTCAGTGGTGCGTTCCTCCTCACTGCGGTCCTTGATGGTGGCCTCTGACCGTAGCTCAGCACTGGCTTCTGCTGCATTCTCATCCTGCTCATCATCATGCTCATTCTCAGAGTGCATGGGTTCAGTGACATGAGGAGTACTCATGGCAGTCTTCAACTCCTCTTTGGTCTTCTCTAGGTCCTCCTGCACCCTCTGTGCCTGCAGTAGGATATGCCACAGTGAGTCAGTCAGTGTAATCCTGAGTGCCTGAGACTTCTCACAGAAGCACCACTTGGTGCTTTTTACAGGAAACCTTGCACCTCTGAAGGGGTGTATTCCAAAGCTACTCAGCCACCATCATTTGCAAAATTTTCTGCTGGATAACACTTCAGAGATCTGAAGAATGGTTACTGTTAATGGAAAATGGGCGGCAGGTCTAATTAGCCAAAAATTGCTACAAAAATTGTTAGAATAAGTCACCCATTCCATGGAGAAAACCAAAGCTGCATATTTACAACAGCCTCAAGCTTGCAAACATTGAGTCCAGCATGGAATCTAGGGCAGTAGTTTAGGTTACAACGCAGAACAAAGAGCAATTCCACAGAAAGTATGCCATTTGTTCGTTCTGCTTTACCTTATACTGCCACTCCTGTGCCTCGCTCTCCTTCTTCTGCCTGGCCAGCTCCAGCTGTGTGATCCTAGCTGTGAGTTCTGCCATCTCAGCAGCCTGCAGAAGAAAGGCTTTTAGTGGAAACAAAACCCAAGGTACTTGCTAAATCAAGCATTTAGTTCAAGTCCTGAGTGAAAACACATCTTTTCAGTAAGGAGAAAGTCTTCCTGTTAACTTCAGTTCCACCAATACCTCCATGATGAAAGAGGAAATGAAGCCAGAAAAGTTTTGCATTTCATTGTGGGTTGGGGTTTTTTTTTGGTTGTTGAGTTGGTTCTTTTTCCTTCTCCCCAAAACAGACCTACAAAACTCAGTTCTTTGAATCCAAACCAGGGAAAGCAACACTTCATCATTATCACATACAAAAAAAGGCAAAAAGCAATACAAAGCTACTGTACAGCTACACTTGTATTTACATGTATTTTCATCCACTTGAGGATAAAAATTGAAGAACCTATGAATGCAGTGTTTCCTCACTATATTCATAGCCTGGTTTGCTTCAAAAGCTTAGATGCTTCCCCTTTCACTATTTTCCCTACTTGATTTTCTGTTCACCAACTTACCAACTGTTCCTGGGTCTTTTGTTGATCATGGGATGCTCTCAATAGGGCCTCCTTTGCCTCTTCTGCCTCCCTACGTTCTTTAGCCAGTTTCTCTGCTTCCTCCTGAGCTCGTTTTCTCTCCTGTTCCAGCTCCAGAGCTCTGCGGGTCTGTTCTTCCAATTCTGAAAATAGGGGAGCGCGTTTCAAGTCAGATCAAGGAAAGAACGGCAGTAGAAGAGGAAAGTCTGTCTGGATAAGGGTTTTCCTTCAGAGGGACAGGTAAAGGAGGGATGCAAGCAACTGTTCCCTGTCCTCTCCTTTACATTTTACTTGGAGCTATAAGACTAAAAGTCAGGCCCACTCCCAATGGATTTGTGGAGAAGCACCCATCCCAAAATTACATACCTAAGGGTAGAGAATCATTCAGTGTTTTGCTTGGGCAACACCACACTAACTCTAGCCAAGCAATTAGATAATAAATCACCACA